>NC_143588.1:55547264-55883586 GCF_048544385.1 Mastigoproctus giganteus
CAAAGAATCCAAGATCAATACTTCGGATATTCCGCAAAGCAATTTTTGAAAAAGTTACCCCAATGCAAACAGAAAAAGATTGTTGATGAATGTTGTGATTTTTATTCAAATCTATTGCAATACCTAGGAAAAAACTGACTTTAGTGAGAAAAATAAGTGTTTTAAGTTAAACTTTTCTCTGGAAACAAAAGAAATTAAGTATCAAGATTTTGAAGCAGCAATTGATATTTTTTAACTCCAAGAATGTGTAAATCTGGACAAGTTGTATGAAGACTTTGTAACAATAGGTTGAAGTTGCTAGAATGTGTTAAGTGTACACGAAGTGATGTACACAAGTGGTTTGATTTTTTTTCCAAAGTTCCCAAAGAAAATGTACCCAATATCAGTAGAATAGTAGGATATTTGTTAAGTATTCCTGGCTCAAAAGCTGTAGTAGAAAGGGTATTTTCGTTAACGAAATCGAAGTGGACAGAAGTCACCGAGAATTAATCAAGGCAGAGTTGCAGATTGCAATGAATCTCTCTTTTACATGTAGAGTTCCTTCAGTATGTAAAACACAATAAACAATTGTTAAAAAGGGCAAAATGTCAAAATCAGTACAATTAAAATATCAGACAATTTGAATTTTCTTGCTTTTTTTTTTTAGGAAAACCTGACAACCCTGCATACACTGGTGGTCGAAGAAAGTGTATCACGCCTTAAAATTGTAATTGTCATCCGAATAACATAGGTATATGGCAATATTTCTTACAGATTGCATTAGATAAGATTGACACGTGTAGGTGATGATGCAATATCGCACCAGCTGTTACTTGCAGCTATATAAGCATGCTCTGCAAGAGCTGCAGCCATTCCTTGCTTGTGTCAGGATGGCGAGTTATGTGCAGTTGATGTCACGAAGAAAGAGTGCTATTATTGCTTTACGTGAGGAAGGATGTTCTTCCCATCATATTGCTTATAGAGTATCTTGTAATCAGTCGACAGTGAGTAGCTTTCTTTCCAAACACAAGAATACTAGTTCTGCTAAAAGGAAACGGACGCAAACGAGTCTCTACGCCAAAACAGGACCCTGCTTATACCTTAAAAACCGTAAAGCTTCTTCATCTATGCCGAGAAGAGAATGGGAAGAACATATAGGAGTGGTAGCAAGTGCACTAACAGTCAGAAGACGCTTCTTCAAAAATGGACTTGTAGCCCGTCGTCCTAAGAGGAAGCCCCTCCTCACACAAAAAATAAAAAAGGCCCGATTAATTTGGTGTAAAGAGCATGTCAAACGAACCCCCGAGCAGTGGAAGTCAGTTATTTTCTCAGATGAGAAGAATTCAACCTGAATGACTCTGATGGGAGACAAACAATTCGCCACAGACGTGGTGAACAATACCATCCAAACTGTATGGTGTCTACAGTGAAATTCCCTACCAGCCAAATGATATGGGGGATGCATTTTGTATCGCAGAGTAGGTCACCTACAGTTTATAAAAGGTTCCGTAAATGCCAATGGACACCAGGCTATATTGGAAGGCACATTGCTGCCAACCATTAGAGACCATTTCAACCTGCCAAGTAACTGCATCTTTCAGGATGACTCTGCTCCTTGTCATCGTACAAAAAGTGTAAGTAGGCACTTCTGTAGTTACTTTAGCTTCATTTCTGCATTAGAGGTGCGACAGTAATGTGTTTACATTTGTTAAAGGTGAAAAAGATGGTTGGAAGAACGGTCTGTTACAACTCTTAGCTGGCCAGGAAACAGCCCGGACCTGAATCCTATAGAGAACTATTGGCATCATGTGGAATCTGCAGTTGCCAGAAAGAAACCAAAGACCCTTCGTGAGCTTCAGGAAGTCATAATTCATGTTTGGTACCACCAACTATCAGTTGTTCATCTTCAGAAATTGATCTTGTCAATGCGTCGATGGTGTGCTGCTGTCATCAGGATCACAGGCAGTTCAACTAAATATTAGTTTGCAACTGGTGAACTTTTCATTTTGTTTTCAATTTAAAATGATAAACTGAAGCAAACTGAGGGCTTCTGATAACATTTCAGCTATAATTGTCATCATCATCAGCCATTTTCAATCCACTGCAGGATGAAGGCCTCTCCAGCAACTTTCCAGTTCCTTCTGTTTTGAGCACTGGCCATCCATTTACTACTCAAAAACTCATGAATTTAATCTATCCATCTCCGCCTTTGTCTTCCAGGTTTTCTTCTAGCTCCTCTTGGGTACCATTCTGTTATTTTCTTAGTCCATCTGTCATCAAGTCTTCAAGCTATGTGTCCTGCCCAAGACCATTTTAGTTCTTTAGTTTTGATAAGAATGTCCTTTACTTGAGTTTGCTGCCTAATCCATGTGTTTCTCTTCTTATCTAACAGTCTGATTCCCAATATAATTCGTTCCATTCTTCGCTGTGTAGTTCTTAGCTTCTCTTCCATTCTTTTGGTGAGTGCCCAAGTTTCACTTCCATAAGTCATGGTGGGGAGTATACATTGATTCATTATTTTACGTTTCAGACAAACTGGGATATTGCTCTTCAGTATGTGACTATATTTCCTGAATGCTATCCATCCAAAATTTATTCTTCTCTTGACTTCCAGCCATTTATCATTATTACAGCTAATAACTTGTCCCAGATAAGTATATGACTCCACATTTTCAATTACTGCTCCTTCAATCATTATTTCCCTTTCTGTGGCATACTTGTTCATCATTACTTTTGTTTTAGCCATATTCATCTTTAGTCCAAAATCCTTACTAACTGTGCATAACTGATTAAGATTTTCCTCTAATTCTTTGGGATCGTGTCTTATGACCACAATGTCATCTGCAAATCGTAAATGGTTTAGGTACTCTCCGTTCACATTGACTCCTTTCTGCGACCAGTCTAATCTTCTGAAAACTTCCTCAAGGGCAGCAGTAAACAGCTTTAGAGATATTGTGTCTCCTTGTCAAACTCCTTTCTCGATTTTAAATTTGCTACTGTCTTTGTCTAGTCTAATAAAGGATGTAGCACTCTCATATATTTTCTTCAAAATCATAATATATGGAGTATATATGCCTTGTCTTTCCAGTGTCCGAAACATTGCCTTATGCTGTATGGAGTCAAATGCCTTTTCATAATCCACAAATGCCAGGCATAATGGTGTTTTATATTCATTTGCTTTCTCCATTAGCTGTGATATTACATGAAGGTGATCCATAGTTGAGAATCCTGTCCTAAAGCCAGCTTGCTCTTTCGATTGATTCTCATCAAGTATTCTTTCTAATCTGTTAGTAATGACCCTTGTGAACAACTTGTAGATATGGGATAACAAGCTAATTGGTCTATAATTTCCAATTTCTGATTTATCTCCTTTCTTATGCAGCAAAACTATGATTGCATTATTCCACTGCTTAGGCGTCACACCTTTTCTAATGCACTTTGTGAAGAGCCTTGCCAGTTTTTGTGTTATGTCTCTTCCTCCCAATTTTAACAACTCTACAGTAACTTCATCTTCCCCCGGGGCTTTCCGATTCTTCATTTTCTTCAATGCATGTTCTACCTCATCAGGAAGAATATCGGGTATGTCGTATGTGTTGCTACTTTGCAATCCATCTTCCCCACTGCTGGTATCATTCCCTCGCTCCTTGTATAATTCTCTATAGTAGTCTTCTGCTATTTGAATTATGCCTTCTCTGCTGTTTATAAGTACACCATCGCTATTCTTCAGTTTCAGTATCATTTGTCTTTCTGTATTACTGCTCATGGCTGCTGATTTAAATACTTTGTTTTCCCTTAATGCTTGTTCTACTTTTCTTGTGTTAAATCTTCTTATGTCCTCTCTGAGTCTCTTTCTAATGGCTTTGCATAACTCAGTATACTCAATTTTCTCCCTGTCAGTGTTTTTCTTGCTCTTCATTTGTTGTCTTTGGTTCATCATGACAAGTGTTTCTTGACTAATTTTTTCTTCTTTGGATTTCTGTTTCCCTATAGGTTTCTTGGGCTTTATCACTTTCAGAAAGTTGTAATATTCCTCGTCGATATCTTGGTCCTGAGCAGTCTGCAGAAGCTCAAACTTGTTCTTAAGTTCCAGTACATACTGCTTTTTCTCCTCCTCTGTTATTTCAAAGACCTTTGTATTATTTACTCGAGTCAGTTTTTTCCTTTCCTTTCCTACATCTATATCAAGTGTACATCTTACCATTCTGTGATCACTTCCAACATTTACCTTATTCAGGACGGTAACATCATTCACAATATATCTTCTGTTAGTGAGGATGAAGTTGATTTCATTAGTTGTTAATCCTGGACTCTTCCATGTCCACTTTCTGTTCACCCTTTTCTTGAAAAAAGTGTTCATTACTGACATTCCTTGAGATTCTGCTAATTCTACAAGTCTTTCACCTCTTTTATTTCTTTCACCAATTCCAAAATTTCCTATAGTTCCTCTTTCTGTGCTGTTTTGCCTTTTTCCAACCTTAGCATTGAAGTCCCCCATAATAATAGTGTAGTGGGTTTTCTGCTCATCTAGAAGACTCAATTTCAGTGTACATTTCTTCAACCTCTTCATCATCATGGCTCGATGTTGGTGCATAAATCATTATAATCTTTAGCTTGTATCTCTTAGAAATCTTGAGTATTAGTCTTGACACCCTTGGTGATGTACTTTTGAATTCCAAAATGTTGTTTTTAAAATCTTTATGGACCAGAAACCCAACTGCACCTTCACTCCTTTCACTGTTTCCATTGGTGTACAGCAGATTTCCACTTGATAAACTTATAAGTGATTCATTTCTTCTTCTTGTTTCAGCCAAACCGATGATATTCCAATTCACATTTTCTAATTCCTTTTCCAGCTCTAATATCCTGTCTTCACCTATATATCTGCCTAAAGAAGTTTCACTTAACTTCTGCTATGTGTGCTCAGCACAGACACACACACTATTTTTTTTTTTTTTTTGTACTGATGCTGTATAATCTTGCTTTCTTGCATCCTGTGCCTCTGCTATAATTGTCATGTTTACCAAAACTGTTGTATAAAGGTTGCAAATGCTCATTTTGGAATATTTTGAGAGCACCTGTAAAATATTACTTAGCTTTTGCGTTAGCTATTAATAAATATGTTTTGTTTATATTTCTATTTGTGATACTAGTCATTAATGTGACATAACATCACAAAAAAGGGTTAGAAATGTGAAATTCCTAGGTGATGCACTTTCTTTGAACACCAGTGTATAGTGCATGTACACATGCAATGCGCCCGTGGATTGACAAAAATCACGAAGAAAGGCAACACGAAATGATTCATTCCCTCCATCATTGTACCAGGCACAAGTGACACGACCCAATCAGTGCCCATACCGATTGCGCCCTGCTATTTCTTTCGTCATTGTCCACCATATTTCATAAAAAATTGATGGGGGAAAAAAAAAATTTATAACTCAACATGTCAAAGACTAATAGTGAACACTGTAAGGCGTATAGAGCAAGTGTACGTACAATACAAACACTGAAACCTCCATAGATCTCTCCTATAAAGGAGAGATCTAAGCTAATTCGAAAGCAGAAGAAATTATAGCATGCAATGAAGTTGAACAAAGAAGTAGGAGAATGTCCATCGACATATTCAGAACCTTACATCTCCCCAGAAATGCTAGAAGTGAATTTGGAAGGAGTCACAGAAGTTGCTACTACAAATGAAAACGATGAAGAGTCCTCTGAGTCCAGTCTTAAATAAAAAGTGAAGGAGCCAAAACCAACTACCAGAAATACTCCATCAAATCTTTCAACACGTAGTGGGATTAATACATAGCAAGAGCAGCAACAGGATTTTGGTTCAGTCTGTTCCACGTGTGATCGGCTTTGGTTCAAGAATGATGTGAAGATTGTAGCAACTCAAGATCACGCTCTTCTTCAAACAGCATTCTCGGTTTTATCGAAGTCAAATGGTTTTAAATATCCAATGCCACAGTACTTGCTGAAACTAGATTTGGTAACGGAACATCTCATATCTCCAAGGCTCCCATTCATGCAGATTTGTTGTCTGCAGTATTCATACGGTCAATACGGGATACTGTATCAAGTGATCAATATCTGCCTAAAGAAGTTTCACTTAACTTCTGCTATGTGTGCTCAGCACAGACACACACACTATTTTTTTTTTTTTTTTTGTACTGATGCTGTATAATCTTGCTTTCTTGCATCCTGTGCCTCTGCTAATGCAAGCTTTAGTGTAAGCAGAAAATGAAGACTGAGCTTTGGATATAAGAAAATTGTAAAGGCTACATTCTTATCTTGAACAACCTTAGCAACCACTGAGATCAGAAGACATAAAACAATAATCTAATAAAGAAAAAGAACAGAAATCATGCAAATCATCCCATTTTTCATTCCTGCAATGAGAAATGACACAAGGCTAAAAATGGCCAGAGCAGATAGACTCCACTGGTGAAGAGACTATCACCAAGTTGTAATCTGGGATGCCGTAGTGGTCCATTAACATTAACCATATACTTTGAAGGGCTGTTGGTAAAGAAAACATCAATGGCATTGAGCATGTGTTTAGGACTGTCTGGTATTCTGGTAGGTAAATGAACAATCTCTATGAGATCACTAATAATTGCAAAAGCCTAATTATCTCAAACTGCTGGGTTTAACCTAACTAAAAAACCAAAACCAGCTTAGAGTTGTGAACATTATAATCACTAAGTGTAAAAATGCACCAAAGAACAGAAGCACAGGTGGGGAGAACAAGTGAAACAAAAATACAAATAAAAATACTTCACGGTTAGGAAAGTTAGATTAGAGAAGGCAGAGTGTCAAATCAAGGAAGTCGCAAAGTTCAGTGACTAGTATTGGTGGAAGAATGATAGCGGCACAAAACAAATTTGACAAAATGGGGTAAAGAGATTTTAAGCAAAAAAAGATCAAAAAGAGCAGATTTCAAATTGGATGTAGTAGTAATGGATGCATGTGATGCAAGAAAGCAAGCATATGAGCTTATATAGCATCAGGCAAAAAAAAAAAAATTTCACATATCCATTCCATCTAAACGTTTGTCCAGTTCCTCCTTGAAAGGTATCAACTTCCACAATGACAGCTGGAAGTTTGTTCCAGCAATTAACCACCCGCTGGCTAAATCCGCCAGGTGGCCTAGGTGTTAGACGTGTGATTCAGCTCCTGCTTTATAGTGATTTTAAGTAGTTTTTAAATTAGCATCTTTATAAAACCTGTGTACTGACATGTTCCTTAGATGACTATCAAGCAACTAAGATGATTTTTATGAAGTCTTCAATAAAGATAAGTACTATTTATTTAAGCTTAAATTTTTAGTGTGCAACATTACTCTCTGAGCCTTTGTTTGGCATAGCTACAAACAGCGGCATTATTGACTTCTGACCTGAAGTGCTTACCTTGACACAAATCTGTTCGTGACCTTGGCAGTGTTCCTGCTTTGGTAAAGTCCTGCAGCCCTCTAGTAATTTTGCAGTTAGTCACTCCCACGTCCGAACTGTCGTCTTATTTCTTCAGACTTAATACTCTCTTCGATTACCTGCTGTGTCAATAATGGCTCACCTGCTTATTTGTTACATTCTGTTTGCTGATATTTAAAGCCATTCTCAACTCTTCAGCATGCCACCTAAGGAAGCAGTTTCATGCAATGTATGTCAAAAAACAGTACGGAATTGGGTTATCTGCAAGGGAATTTGCAGTATGGTTTTTTGTGATGCGTGTTCATTAATAAAGACCTTTTCTAAATCCAGTAATTTAAAAAACAATTTCAGATGCCCTTCATGCAAAAGTGCTAACAAGGGAAATGCAAATTCACACAGTCTCCTAGTCAGCATCAGCTGAATTGCCAGGATACCTCAACAGATGCTGATCTCCTTCGCAACGCTGACCATCCTTCATCTCCCCCTGTCAATATACTACAATCTCCTAAGCCCTCAGACCATACAAGGAAGTCAACTAAAGATGCCTCTGCCCAAACGAATGACTCTTCCTATCCATCCCACTGCCTTCAACATCCCCAAGCAATGATAATTATTGCTCACTTGCTTCCCTGGAAAAAATGCTGAGGAAGCAATTTAGAGAAAATGAAGACATTAAACAGCATCTTTTTTGAATAGAAGATCAGCAATGTAAATTCTACCACTTGCTTCTCGAACTAAAGACTATGGTCGAAATCCCTCTGGCGCCTCACCCTTCTGTTCATCAGGCTTCTGCAGTTCCAGTCCTCAGTCCAGATGCTGAAGAATTTGTTCCAGAAAAAATAGCTGCGTGATCCCAAAAATCGAGCTGTAGCTCTTTTTCTCTCCGAGAACACAATCTTGCTTCCTCGCAACGCGTTGACACAGGCAGACAACCGATATCCACCACTATTAGTAATCAACAGAAACCAAGCAATTTGTATGCGCATTGTCAAAATGATTGCTCTGAGCATTATCCTGAAGTGCCTTCCCATAATAGCTTGCCTACAAACTCCTCAAGTTTTAAGTTTCCCCACAGAAACAACAGATATGCAAGCATAATAGGAACAAGAAATATTAGCATTAGTAGAGGCATTTTATGCAAGAAAGCAAGCTTATGTAGCATCAGCCAAAAAAAAATAAAATAAAATAAAATAAAATAAATAAAAAAAAAAATAATAACCACTTGCACTTCACCCCTCTGTTCGTTCGAAATACCTGTCCAGCTGAGCCTTAAACTTATTTAGGCTATCAACTTCCACGACAAAGGATGGAAGTCTGTTCCATCAACCAACCACATGCTGGCTAAAGGCAAATTTCCGCACGTCTATCCTACATCTGTTTTTCCTCAATTTGAATTTATGCCCTCTCAGGTGATTATTCTGAGCAAGAGGGAGAATACCATCAGCATTGAGCATGCTCACACCTCTATCAGATCACCCCGCTGGTGCCTAGTCTCCAGACACTGTAATTTGCAAAACTTAAGCCTTTCTTTGTAAGAGCACCCCTTTTTCCATTCACTACTCTTGTTGCCCTTCTCTGTACTCGTTCCAGCAGCTCTACATCCTTTTTGAAATGAGGCCTCCAGGCCTGTATACAGTACTCTAGGTGTGGTCTGACCATTGCCTTATACAAGGCAATAATCACCTCCTTATCCCTGCTAGAAAAATTCCTATATATCATTGACAATACACCATGAGCTACTCTTGCAGCCCATCTGCACTACTCAGAGAACTTCATATCTGCCTGAACAACCACCCCCAGGTCCTTTTCATTCTCTACCACTGTCAGTGTAGTACCACAGAGTTGATACATTGCTCTGGGGTTGCTGTTTCCCATATGTAGTATTTTACATTTGTCAATGTTAAACTTCATTTGCCACCTCTCAGCCCATCTGCTCAACCTTTCCAGATCCTGTTGCAGCAGCATAGTGTCAGTAGTGTCCTTGACAACCCTGCCAACCTTCGTATCGTCTGCAAACTTGGACATTAAGCTTGATATACCATCATCAATATCATTTATAAATACAGAAAACAATAATGGACCCAATACTCAACCCTGAGGGACTCCACTAATAACATTAGTCCACGATGAGCAGTGTCCATTGATTACCATTCTCTGTCTTCTCCCCCTCAACCACCCCTTTATCCATAGCAGCAATTTGCCTCCAATGCCACACTGCTCCAATTTGTGCAGCAGTCTTTCATGTGCAACAGTATCAAAGGCCTTTCTAAGATCCACGTATATAATATCAAAGTTATTCCCTGCATCCAGTTCTTTTGTGACTGCATCATAGTATCCAATCAAATTGGTCAGGCAAGACTTCCTCTTAACAAAACCATGCTGTGTCCAAGCTATAACTGAAGTCTTCTCTAGATGATCCTGCAGTGCTGCTTTAACCAGTGCTTCCATTAATTTTCCAGGAACAGAAGTTAAACTCACAGGTCTATAATTACTTGTGTCAGCCTTTGATCCTCCTTTGTGAATTGGGGTCACATTTGCACATCTCCAGTCTATGGGTACCTCCCCTGAGTACAAGGAAGCTCTCATAATTATGGCTAAGGGTTTGCTTACTTCCTTTGCTGCCTCCTTTAATATAACTGGATAGATCCCATCCACCCCAGGTGCCTTTCTTGTGTTTATCTTCAACAATTTCTCCTCCACTTTACTCTCAGAGATTACAAGATTCTCTAGCTTACTGCCAGAGTTGAATACACCTCTGGCCTTCCCCTCGCTCAATAACTCCTCATGTGTGAATGTCGATGCAAAATATTCATTTAGTTTGTTAGCTACCTGATCAGGTTCATCAAAAGTTGACCCATCGATATCAAGTGGACCAATCTGATTCATCCCCTTCCTTCTAGAGTTTACATAAGTAAAGAACTCTTTGCATCCCTTGCCAAAGATTTCTCGTAATATGCCTTCGCCTGCCTAACCTCCTTTGTAACTTGGTTACAGATCAACTTTTATCTATCATAGGCTTCTGTGTCACGTGTTAATTTGTATATATCCCATGCATTTTTCTTCTCTGCCATATGTCTCATTAGTTCATCTGATATCCATTTAGGCCTAAACCTTGAACAATATTTCTTAGTTGGTATGTAAAGCCTAGTAGCTTCCAAGATAAGTTCTTTGAATGCTTCCCATTTTGAATTTGCTGTTGGTAACATCATCAGTTGGTCCCACTGTATAGAATTTAAATACTGTCTAAGTCCATCGTAGTCGCCTTTACAAAAGCAATAACCCTTCCCTTTACCCCTAATGGTAGTTACCTCTTTGAGTAAATCCCACTTCAGCACACTTTCATCACTGCCACCTAGTGGTTCATTTATCTGCAAATTCTTAATGCATGAAGAATCACTACTGATAATAAAATCAAGAGTATTACTCCCTCTAGTTGCCTCCCGAACATGCTGATGTAGAAAACAATCATCCAATAAATCCACAAAAGCCTTTCTAGTGTGTGAGTGACCAGCCCCCAAATTCCAGTCAATATCTGGGAAATTAAAATCCCCCATTATAAGACTCTGATTTACTGGCCCACTGTTTCCCTGTACAGTTTCTTATTATACTCATCAAAGTCATTAGGCCTATAGCACACTCCTACTCTCAATTTTGATCTCCCAATGCTTATGTCACACTAAACTGACTCGACACTGCACTGTCCGGCGATGTCAACTGGCTTCACTTCCTTGGATTTTATGTATTTCTTAACTAATAGCATAACCCCTCCTCCCTTCCTATCCTGTCTATCCTTTCTGTAGACATTGTACTCCCCAAATTCCAGTTCTGCATTCCTTATAACTGTGTGACACCACGTCTCTGAAATCCCAACAATATCTGCCTTTGATGTTTTGAGCAATACCTCAAATTCATCAAATTTATTTGCTAAACTCCTAGCATTGGTGTACACGCAAGTATACATGCACCTGTTCTTTTTCTTAGCTACCCTAACACAACCCATGTGTTTACTTGTACCCCAATGATTCCCAGCAGTCTCTGAAATATCCTGCATCTTATTTTCCAGGCTGCTGCTCATTCCAATAGAAGCAGTGCAAGAATCACTTTCACCTCTGCCAGAATCTACTGTTAATCTATTAGTCCTTGTATCCCCCCCAATCTAGCAGTTATCCGACCCACCTAACACTGCCTCGATAGCATCAGCAAACATTCTTGCACCCTTCCTATTTAAGTGTATCCCATTCCTGTAGAAGCAGTCTCTCCTGTTAACAAGATATGCAGTCTTGCATTAAAATTAGAAACAGAAATAGTTCGACGCTTAGAAGTAGTAACATTTTTGTTAGCAGTCTAGGCCCCAATACTACCTCCCAGCAGATGGACCAGCTACTATTAAAGCTAGAAATTCCAGGTAGAACTTTCAAAATAAAAACCAAACATCCCACATATTCATCATTTCAAATTGAGCTAAAGAATTGTGACCTACAACAATATCTAAATCCTGATATCTGGCCACATAGTCTACTCGTCATGCCATTTTATGGAGCTATTGGAGGATCGGTCAACAACTCTGGTGAAAAGTTACCAACTAATTCTCAATCTGCTGAACTCTCACAGCATAGCTAGAAAATAATATTCCTGATTCTCATCCTAATCCATCATTTAACCTGCCACCCAATATATCTGTTCGCAAGCATCCTTCCAATGTCCATCTCAGCATTTTTCTTCAAAACGTAAGTATAAAAAATAAACTCTACACTTATTTCATTAATGGTTGAAGAACCACATGACATCACATGCATAGTTGAAACGTGGATACAAGAATCTGTACAAGATTTTTCCTACTGCAGAAGAATCTCAGCTACACACCATACATGACATCAAGAATTAATTGTAGAGGTGGTGGAACAGCTATAATTTTAAAATCCAATATTAAAGTTTTGAACACATACAACTCTAATACCTTCGAATTTCGGGGGAATTTCCCTACTAATCCAAGTTAAGGATTCTCTGCTTCAAATTTATATTTATATTCTGCCTGGACCTACTGATGACATCATTAATGAAGTAATAACCTGGATCACTACTGTTCTTAAGCCTCAAACTAACATCATTATAAAAGGTGACTTTAATCTCTCCCTGCCCAAATATAATTTACAAATGAAGCTACTGTCCAACTCTTTTTTAGTTCTAGGAGCTGAAAAAATCAACATCCCTGTTACCAGAGGTAATCAAGTGCTTGATCTTGTATATTCTAACTTTCCACTGCATAAAAAATTTAGCAGGAACATTACACTTAAATCTGACCACAAAAGTATAGAACTGCAAGCAACAATTTGCTGCGGGAATCCCCCCCCCCCTGGAAATCACTAAAAGAATATCATCAATTAAATTCCTTCAGAAAGAAAAGTTTTTGCAGCTCTTAAAATACTACCCATGGAATTCTCTTAAAAATACTCCTATACAGGATGCCACCGTCCTTCTTATAAAATGGCTGAATCAACTGAAAACAATGTTTTCAGTTGATTCAGCATTGTTTCAACTCAAAAAAATTCAGTCGTATAAAAATTATGTTATGGCCACGCTAAAGCACGATAAAAGAGCACTTTCTACAAAAACACCAGCTACATTACAGCATGATCTAGTTTTTGAATGGATAAGATGCAATATGGAAACAAGCAATTCTGAAATTTGCACTGATTTATACAAGAGAGATTTATAGCATTTGATTCTTATGAACAAGCAGACAACGTGCAACATGTGTCTCCGGGTCAAGCCCTACTAATTAACCAACTTGTGAACAAGAATACAGTTCAGCGTGCAGTTAACCAAATACGTCCTGATAGTAGTGAAGGTCCTGACGCATCACTAGTTTTATTATTAGATTGTCCAACGTATACATCATTGATTCATTAGTGCATATCATTTCCAGGTGCATCTCCTAGCCATTCCAAAACAGTGGAAAACTTCAGGATTATGCTGATTCCTAAAAAAGCTTTGAAATAACCATCCCAGCCATCGACCAATACCTGTTTCGTCAATAATTACTAAAATTATTAAAAAAATCATGCTACCATATCTTCAACATGCAATCTTCACTAATGCACCCATCAATATGCATTTTTGGTCATAGAGGACGCTCCACAACAAGCCTAGCTGACACCACTGTACACATCCAAACTGCATTTCAAGATAAGGCACAATGCAATGTATTTTATTTTGACATCAAAGGTGCTTTCAACAACACAGATCTAAAAAAAGCTTTTGAAATACAAAAAAATCATTTTCTAATTGACACAATGATTATTTCCCATCTTCAATACAGCCTAAATCGCAGACTTCTCCTACTACTACTACTGACAATATTCTCATCACAACCTCAACAGGCATTCATCAAGGAGCCATTCTCTCCAGTACTATATTTTCAGCATCTCTTCAACCACTTCTACGAGAAAATCCAAATCTACTGGCATATGCCGATAATTTAAAGTTATTTATAATCTCCAAAGCCAGTGATGATATTCACAAAGTTATCAATGATGCAAATTCACGGATTTGTGAAATCATCAAGTACCCGAAAGATCTCAATCGGACTATAAATGCAAGCAAATCTGCTCAAATTACTTATTCCCTTCAGAAACAACCCAACCACATAGAAATAAAAATTGCAGATGTCCCAATCCCAAATGTTTATGCTCACACCATGGAGTTGTTTTTGATAAATCTCTCCTTAAAGCTCACTATTTATATGTTGCTCAAAAAATTCAAAAAGAAAAATGGTTAAGCAAACAAGAAACATTAGCGATTCAAGACAGAAAAAACAGTCATTAAGCATGTTCAAAGATGCGTCTTTCCCATTCTGTCCTATGCTTCAGAAATCTGGTCTGGTGCTCCTCAAGTAACCGCCTTGCCCTAGAACAGGGGTCGGCAAACTTTTTTTGGAAAGGGCCAGTTCGTAAAATTTTTAGGCTCAGCGGGCCAGGTAGCAAGCTCGAAGATATTTACATGGGTAATTCTACTCATAGAGCAACAAAAAAAAAAAAAAAAAAAAAAAAACAGGTTCAAAATCTTTTTATTAGGAAGTGATATTTTACATAATATTTATACACATGCTGACACTTACAAAAAAATTAATAAAACATTTCCATTTATTAATATACGTATTATAGAACTGGTTAAATTTTGTCCTAATGCAATGAATGCAATTGTTTTTTCTGAGATATTTCATCATACTGGAGTTCGAAGTTAGTACTTCCTATCATTAAAGTTATTTGCAAATTTTTTTTTTTTTTTTTTATGAAATGGTCATCTGTTAATAGTGATCTATTGCGATTTTACATATTTCATTTTCGAAAATATCTTTTCACATTGGTAAGTACTCCCAAATACAGATATAAATCCCGATGCATATGATTTTAATTAACCGTATAAATCTTCTGAAAGATATTTATACAATTGGGTTAGATCCATTTCTTTAAACCTGACCTTTATCATATCATCATTTTGTAGATCAGTCAATTCCAATTGAAGGTCTGATGAAAGCTCCTCAATTGTACAGCCAAATAGATTTTGAAATATGGAAATGTCTTTTGCACTTGCATCAAGATCCGAAAAACGCTGTTGTAACTGTAGTTTAAATTCAGAAAATATATCCGCCACGAATTTTTGGGAATGGGGATTTCACTAAAATTTGAAATTTTTTACAGCATGCAAAATGGTCAAACTTGGTTAATGTGATTTGTGTTTCAAACAATGCAAATTTTTGACGATATGACTTTACGATAGAATGTTTCATATACGAGCACTGTTTTCCCCTGTAATTTTAAGTTAAATTCGTTAAGATATCCCACGATGTCTGTAGCAAATGCTAATTTCCATAGCCCTTCATTGTTAGATAATAGTGGTTGTGGGCAGTTGTTCTCATTTAGAAAAATTTCTATTGCTTCTCTGAGTTCAAAAAATCTCAATAAAAAACTTTTCCATTGCTGAGCCATCAAACTGCTGTATGGTAGAGCAAATCAGGATATTCGGCTTCAATCTCTAATAAAAAAAAAAAAAATCACGATACTGACAATGGTTAAGTCCACAAGAACGAATAAAGTTAACCGCTGACACAACTGGTTCGATAACACATGACAGATTGAGGTGTTTCCCACAAAGAGCCTGCTGGTGAATAATACGATGAATTACCAGAGGTTTTGAAAATTTAGCTTCTTCACAAGACTTAAAAATTTGTCCAACTAATCCTTTCCCCATTCCACACATTTTTACCACCATCAGTTGTGACACATTTTAACTAATTCCACTGCAAATTGTACTGTGTTAGCGTTTTCTCAACTTCCTTGAAGATATCTTCGCCTGTAGTTGTTCCATGCAGACTATTCATAGAAGCTAATTCTTCAGTAACCTCAAACTCAGTATTGACTGCTCGAATAAACAGCAACAATTGGGCAGTATCAGTAATGTCTGCAGACTCATCAAGAGCTAATGAAAACCACTTAATTTTTTGCCTTGTTTAAAAGACAAGGCAAAAAATTAAAGACAATTAACTCTTGATGTGGCTCCCAATGTCCTCAACTCTTCTAACAGTTGTTCTCGCCAAAAGACTGACAGATTGAAACAAATCCATTTTCTCTGGACACATTTCTTCGGCTGCCACAAGCAAACATCATTTAATTAATTCACCATCGGTAAATGGTTTCCCTTTCTTGGCTAATAAATGAGCTATTCGTAAGCTTGCTTTAGTTACTGCTTCATTATCATTTTTTATTTTAACGAACAAATTGCGTTGTGATGATGCATTAAAACTTTCCAATTGTTTTAAACTTTCCAATTTTAGCTTCCGTTGATTTTTGTGAGTTTTGAATATTGTGCTGCGTGCTTACTTTGGTAATGACGACGTATGTTGTACTCTTTTTGCACAGCTATTGTGTCATTACATAATAAACATGATACTTTGTCATTTATTTCTATGACAAAATAATTCACACTCCATTCAGCTTTAAACACACAGGCTTTAAACACACAACATTCGAACTTTCTTTTCTCTTCATATTTGGTCTTGAGGGTGACATGGAAATGGTGGGTAATAAATAAAAGGGGGAAAAAAAGATCGCAGAGCGCCGTGACAGACAATACCACGTGCGCCACTAAACCTGAGAGAAATGCTGGCAACACTTGTTCTACGCAGACGACAGAATGCGAATATGCAACACCAGTAGTGCCACGTGCGGTCATTATTCTCAACTCGACTATCGGAGCTCGTAATTTGATTTATTTTTAATTTTTTTCATGTATTAACCCGCGGCCCGGATTAAAAAGAGGGAGCGGGGCAGATTTAGACCACGGGGTGTAGTTTGCCGACCCCTGCCCTAGAATATTGGGTTCTTAGATGGCTCAATAGTAAGCTTCATTTTCCCCATACAATATACAGGCAACAGCTTTATGAAAACCTAAAAACAAAGCCTCTGCAACAGATGATCAACGAGTCTGGAGTCATGCTTCTTGCAAAGTTAATCACTTCTGCATGTGATTCACCAAACTTAGCCAATATAATAACTGCCTCCAACAGGGAAAATTCAAGAAACCAGCAATTCAAATCCAACCTCTCCAAGCTCAAACAAATGGATAAAATGTTCCCCAAATGCATTCCTTCACCTCATAAATCATCACAACATTGATTGCAACAGGTTAATCAACTCTGAAGCCTACAAGAGTCAGATCTCCGATAAAATGAAGAAAAATAATCCAACCCAGTAATTGCAACTGAAAGCCAAATGTCCTGTTCTGCAATTTTTTTTTTAAATTCATAACTATAATTCCTAGTCATTGTTAATCTCTATATGAAATCTGCTATGTACATATACTCATTTATTTTATGTCATTCCTTCTGTATTATTACCTTCCCCTAGTCATGTGCTATGATGGGCTTGCTGTATTTGCAATAAATGAATATTTATTTATTTATTTAAAGGCAAATTTCTGCATATCTATATACAACTGTCTTTCCTCAATTTGAATTTAAGCCTCCTCGGGTTCATAATCTGAGGAAGCAGAAGAATCTCATCAGAATTCAGCATGCTCAACCCATTCAAGGCCTCATTACACCTCAATCAGATCACCTCACAGGTGCCTAGTCTCAAGCGGCTGCAATTTGCAGAATTTAAGCCTTTCTTGGTAAGAGGATCCCTTTGTTCCCCTCACCAATCTTGTTGCCCTTCTCTGTACAAGCTCAAGTAACTCTAAATCCGTCTTAAAATGAAGCCTCCAGATCTGTAGGCAGTACTCAAGGCATGGCCTGATCATTGCCTTATACAAAGGGATAAGCCGACCGGAGTAGCTGGGTGGGTAAAGTGCCTGCCTGGCAGCCCAATGGTCGCAGGTTTGAATCCCGCCTCGGGCTTGGATCAAAGTACTGCAAAAACCTTGGGAGGTGCATTATGGCCACAGAAGCCGATGCACCAACAACTAAAAAAAAATGCGCCAAAAAAGAAAAAGAAAAAAAAACAAAGGGAAAATCACCTTTTCCCTAATAGCAAAATTCCTGTATAACATTGACAATACCCCATGACCTGCTCTGGCAGCATGTCCGCATTACTCAAAAAACTTTATATCTGACTACACAATTACTCCCACATCTTTTTCATTTTCAGCCACCCTAAGTGTAGTACCACACAGTTGGTACGTTTCTCTGGGGTTACTTCCACCCATAGGCAGTACTTTGCATTTGTCAATGTTAAACTTTAGTTGCCATTTCTCAGCCCATCTGACCAAGTTTTCTGGTCCTATTGTGCTAGCACACTGCATTACTGTCATTAACAACACTGCCAATCTTGTACCATCTGCAAACTTCAACATTAAGCCTCATATACCTCCATCAATATCATTGATAAATATACAAAACAACAGTGGTCTCAAAACCGAACCATGGGGGGCTCGACTAATAACATTAGTCAACAAAGAGCAGCGTCTATTGATTACCACTATGTCTTTTCCCACTCAACCACCCTATTATCCATTGTGGCAACTTACCCTTAATACCATGCTGCTCCAATTTGTACAGTAGTCTTCTAGGAGCAACAGTGTCAAAAGCTTTCCTGAAATCCAAGTATATGATATCAAAATTATTTTTTTGCATCCAGTTCCTTTGTAACCACATCATAGTATCCAATCAAATTTGTCAGACAATGCTTTCCCTTAACAAACCCATACTGTGTCTGAATTATTACTACAATCTTGGCTAGATGATCCTAGACAAGTCTAGGAAATGATCCTAGGAAAATAATGAAGTCACTGGTTAAAGATACAATGCATCTTTTTCAGATACAGTGCCTCCATTATTTTCCCCATAGCAGACGTTAAACTAACTGGTCTAATTATTCGTGTCACCTTTAGATCCCCCCTATGTTAATGGGGATACGTTTGGACATCTCCAGTCTGTAAGGACTTCTCCTGAGTCCAAGGATGCTCCCACAATTGTGACCAAGGTTTTGCCTACTTCCTTTGCCACAGACTTTAATATAACTGGATAAATCCCATCTACCCCAGGTGCCTTTCTTATGTTTAACTTCAACAATTTCTCCTCCACTTTGCTCTAAGTTATTACAAAATTATTATGCAATATATTACAGTTGGATAATCTTCTGACATTTTCCTCCCTTAATAACTCACGTGTGAATGTAGATGTAACATACCCATTCAGATTATCACCTATCTGAGCAGGATCATCAGCAGTCGAACCATCAATATCAAGTGGACCAATCTGATTCATCCCCTTCCTTCTAGAGTTTATATAAGTCCTTGCTGTTTTTCTTAGCATCCTTTGCCAAAGATTTCTCGTAATCGGCCTTTGCTTGCCTAACCTCCTTTGTGATTTGATTACAGATCAACTTGTATCTATCATAGGCTTCTGTGTCACCTGATAATTTATATGCAACCCATGCATTTTTCTTCTCTGCCACAAGTCTCATTAGTTCATCTGACATCCATTTAGGCCTAAACCTCCAATAATATTTCTTAATCGGTATGAAAAGCCTAGTACCAGCCACAATTAATTCCTTGAATGCTTCCAAAATTTACAATTTGGTAACATCATCAGTTGTTCCCACTGTATAGAATTTAAAAACTGTCTGAGAGCACTGTTGTTACCTTTACAAAAGCAAAAACCCTTCCCTTTAACCCCTGATGGTAGTAATATCTTTAAGTAAATCCCACATCAGTACACTGTATGCCACCCAGTGGTTTCTTTATCTGTAAATTCTTAATGCACAAGTAATCACTACTGATAACCAGATCAAGATTATTACTCTCTCTGGTTGCCTCTAACATGCTGCTGCAGAAAACAATCATCCAATAAATCCACAGAAGTCTTGCTAGTGTGCAAGTGACCAACCCACAAGTTCCAGTCAATATTTGGAAAGTTAAAATCCCCCATTATAACACAATCTGATTTACTAGCCCACTATTTCTCTGCACAATTGTTTGTTGTACTCAGAGTCAATAGGCCTATAACACACTCCTACTCTCATTTTTGCTTTCCCAGTGCTTATGTCACACCAAACTGACTCAACATTGCACTGTCCATCTATGTAAACTGGATGCACTTCCTTAGATTTGTTTTCTTAATTAAAAGCATAACCCCTCCTCCCTTCCTGTACACATTGTACTTCTCAAATTCCAATTCTGCACTGCTTATATCTGTGTAACACCATGTCTCTAATATCCCAACAATATCTGCCTTTGATGTCTTGACCAGCACTTTAAATTTATTTCCTATACTTCTAGCATTGGTGTACATGCACCTATTCTTATTCTTAGTTACCCTAGCACAGCCCATGTATTTATTTGTTTCATGACGACTCCCACCAGTCCCTGAACAGCACCCCAACCCTCCAGGCCACTGCTAGAAGCAGTGTAAGAATCACTTCCACCTCTGCCTGCAGCTACTATGAACATTTTAGTATGTGAATCCCCCCCCCCAAGCTAGCAGTTTTTTAGCAGTTTTAAGCATATCCCAACCCTGCAGAAGCAGTCTCTCCTGTTAAAAAGCACAGACCACACTAAGAAAAATTGTCCCATGAGCCTTGCACATTCCCTCCAGGGCCAAATTGACTTACAAAGCTCTCATCATATACTCCCTCCTATCGTGTTTGGGCAGAATTGCAGAGACTTCCAAATTTAACTCACGACTTTTTCAGCATGATGCAAAGTGTCTTACAAGAATTATCAAGTGGACATGCACTCAACTACCACCTCTAAAGTAATAGGAACAACACATGGAATAATTAAGGCAAATGAATGAGAGGAGTGGTGACTGAGAAACCAATAATTGAGATTTTATCAGGAAAAGTAAGTGGGACTTCGGATTTTGTAGATGAAAATGTATATCACTGAGATTGGAACAGAGATCATGCATATCTGTGAAAATAATTCGGAAGTTTTTTTGGAGGTTTAAATAGTTTGCATTTCAAGGTGTAGCGTACACCTCAACCCCTATTATGCTGGTTAATACGAGAGTGATCACCTCCAGTATATCAGAATATGGTGTTTCCAGCCTTACATATGGGGGAGTTACTCAGTCCTCTGCTTGCACCATCCATGAGGGTGCAAGAAGAGGATCTGATTGTCATAGATTGGCTGCATTTCTCAGAAATTTAATCCACTTCACTTACAAGTGGAACCTGAATATCAGTTCAATCATTGTTAGGCTCCCAGGTAACAAGCCCTAGCCTGTTATACCAAAAAATGTCTGTGACAAGCATCAGGGATTAAATGCAATTATAAGTTGCATACAAGATAAAAAAATAAAATAAATGCATTACTAAGTCATTTTGAGAAGTATAATACCCAAAATGGATCACAATATGGCATTATAAAGGAAAATCTTGTTTGACAAACTTGATGAACTATGAGGTGGTCATATAGGAATTGGATACAAAAAGAAATTGACATTATATATTTTGACTTTCCCCAGAGTGAACCTGGCTGTTTTTGGTGTAAGCAGCTCACCTTTTCTTAATCCTCAGCTGGTTACAAAGGATTAATAAGAAACAAACATTATTTCAGAAATTCACACTCTTCATCTACTACATTCACATAGCTGAAACTCCTAATAGCTATTTCTGAAAATGTTTCTTTGGTTTCTCCACTGAAAATTCCAGAAATCTCTGTTAATTACTGCACAATTAAGAAAAATTCATGGATCAAATTTAGCCAAATTGTGTGCCATATGTTGATTAGTATGTGTCAGAATTCAGAACTCACAAGCCACTACAATTTTCAGAACTTAAGCCTTTCTTGGTAAGAGGACCCCTTCGTTCCCCTCACGAATCTTGTTGCCCATCTCTGTACAAGCTCAAATAATTCTAAATTTCTTAAAATGAGGCTTCTAGATCTGTATGCAGTACTCAAGGTGTGGGTGGCCTGACCATTGCCTTATACAAAGGGATAATCACCTTTTCCCTACTAGCAAAATTCCTGTATATCATTGACAATACCCCATATATTTTATATATATGGGTAGTTATTGATAGCACACTTTCTTCCAATTAGTAATGCACTCAGGCTTCATGACATTGAAGCATTATCTGGAATCATGTTGATGACACTATGTATCATGCAGTGGGGACTCCTATTACCAGCAGACTGGTGTCTAACTGCAGGTGTTTGTTGAAGTGCATAAGTTTTCCAATTTGCATTTCACTTGCTGACAGACCTAAAGGGAGTTTTAATTTAAAATTAATTAAAAATGTTTTTTAATAAAAAATGGATTTTTCCCAGTTCTGTTCAGAAAATACTGAAAATAATGGTGGCATCAAAAAGTGAACAATGTTTATTTTATTTCTTTTGCTTAGTTTTCAAATTTATGCGTGTAGTGTCAAAGTTACCATACTAAGAGGAAGAACAATCCTTTGCAACTGACAGTTTGAAGCCACATTTAAAAAAAATACACTCAGCTTCTCAAGTGTCCAAAAGCAGGAGACACATCTGATGAGAACAGTAAATGTGCATGCGCATGAGGAGAGATTACCAAGGTGTGGTTAAGAGCTTATAAACTAGGCATCTAAGTGGGAAGTGATAGGGGAATACACACCAACCACTACACACCATATCAACTAATTTTATTAGTTAGTTAATTTTGTAACTGAAACATTTTAGTTGTTCAATGTTATTAATTGAGTTTTGTGATTAGCAAACATTTCAATAGATGAGATGCAAAGTCAAGCTTTGCATCTAGCTTAACTCTCTGCCGACACAACACGCCAAAGGCATTAGAAATAATAAATAATTTTTATTTTATATATATATTTATTTTTTTTTCAAGATATTTTTTAACTTCCAGAATGCCATTCTAGCAGAAAAAAAGGCCTGGGGGGGGGGGAAGACATAACAGGCCTACAGCTTTAGTTCTATTAAAATCGGTTCATATCTCTCCACTGTCTTTTTATTTTTTAAAACTTTTAGATACATATTCCATATATACATATTCCATATATATATATATATATATATATATATATATATATATATATATATATATATATATATATACAGGGTGTTTCAGTTAAACGTTTCAGAACTTCTAAGAGGGGTAGGGTACATCCTGACAACTCGAAATCATATAGCAATGTGGGGTCGGAAATGCTTTCCTGAAGCGGTGTTGTACACAGAAGCACCATAAAGAAAAGAGACCGTAAGTGAGAAATCGTTTTAATAATACATGGATTAAAGTAAGTGTTCGAAGTTTCTTCCACGGGCTACAATGCACGCCTCACATCTCCGACGCATGGACATCCGAACATTCTGGAATACTCCAGGCGAATTTCGAATTTCTTCGGCAGCTACTGCGATTCTTGCAACCAGCTCCTCAGCATTGTCAACAGGGGTGTCAAACTAGCGATTTCATATGACCCCAGAAATAAAAATCAAGACATGATAGGTCGGGTGACCGAGCAGGCCAACGCACGGGACCACCATGTCCGATCCACTGTTGACCAAATGTGACATCCAGGTAGTTACGAACATCTCCGCTATAATGGGCAGGGGCTCCATCATGTTGGAACCACATTGTCTGTTGCGTCGATGCAGAAATCTGTTCATCTCTCAAAAGTTGTGGCAATACTTGCTGTAGAAAGATCAAGTAGATAGGTCTGGTTAGACGACACGGTAACAGGTAAGGTCCGATGAGGTGATCTCCCATAATACCGGCCCATTCATTGACCGAAAATTGAATCTGTGCTGCACGACGACTTCTGTGTACAATACCGCTTCAGGAAAGCATTTCCGACCCCACATTGCTATATGATTTCGAGTTGTCAGGATGTACCCTACCCCTCTTAGAAGTTCTGAAACGTTTAACTGAAACACCCTGTATATATATATATATATATATATATATATATATATATATATATAGATACATAATATTACAGCATTTAAAATGTTAAAATAAAATAAAATATTACATGTTAAATATAGAACGAATCGATTAATGCCATCGTGAGATAGAACATTACATCGGACGTTAGATATGCCATAATTAGATAAGTTATATTCAAACTATGGTTTATATTCAAACTATGATTTTCAAACTATGGAGGGTTCTTGCACTATAACTTATCTAATTATGGTATATATATATATATATATAATATAAAATTAGATATATATTTTTATTTTATATATTTTTATTTTATATTATTTATATACATGTATCCTGTTTTGCTGCTTTGCGCATTCAGGTACACGTACTGTTTTTCCTTGTTTTTCCTTATTTTTCCTGTTTTTCCACATCTTTGTTTTCATATTTCATATATATATATATATATATATATATGCAAAATGCATACCACTTCCATTGTGACCAACAAGTACAGATGAGCCCAGATTTGTTTAAACATGTCTAGACCTGCAAGTCAGGTAGCTATATATACCTGCAAAGAGTTTCATCTGCATTCAGTTGTTTCTGGTACAGCTGTGCAAACTGGTATCTGCTTCTAATATTATTTTTATATTCTGTCTTTGACAATGGCAATACATAGTTGTGTGAACAATCAAAAGATATTTTGTTACATTTGTTGTAACCATATTATGGTGAAACAAAAGCAGGATATAATATCATTTGTGAAAAAAATAAGTATATGCTGCATAATTTGTAATTAAATTAGGTGACCAAGATAAAAGTTGCCCAACTCATTAATTGTCACACACATGTGGAGGGCTTGCGACTGTACAAATTTGGTAAAAAGAAAGCCATGACATTTGCCATTTGCATGGTGTGGAGGAAACGTCAACGATCATATTAACTGACTGTTATTTTTATTTAATAAATACAGCGGGTTATAACACAAACAACAAGTGAGCATGTGTACCTCAACAATATTATTTCAGCCCACGGACCTCAGTTGCTGGTATCACCATCACCAGTTGTTCTCAAACATATGCCATCAGATCTCAAATCTGACATTCATGCTGGAGAATATAAACTATTGACATAGAAATTCACAAATCTGGATGACAGTCATTTCCACAAGGTGAACTCACAATCACATGAGAGATTCAAATTTATCAAAAGGGTCTGCAGAACTTTTAGTGTTAAGACTGAAATCCAAGAATCATGGTATATGTGGTGTGGCTATTAAATAACAAGATTGCACACACAGCCACTACACACCAAGCACCAGCTGTGAAAAACAAAGACATGGCAGTTGACCTGGAAGCATTCCCTAGTTGTCTGCCAAGTCACATTCCAACATGCTCATTCACTTGCAATGAGATTGGTTTTCATTACCTTGTGTTTTTGCAGTTTGCCAGAAAAATAAGATAAAAAAATTTGAACAAACCACAAATTTTTAACAAAACTAAAGAAAACATCAACTGAAAGTTAGGAGTTATCACATCAAGTTTATGGGTAAGATACTAAGTCAAGATCTCATGTGTTTGAATGGTATAAAAGATTTTTAGAAGGAAGAGAAGGAGCAAGGAAGACAATAAACAAATGGGCCATCTGATATCCATGAAAACTGATAAAAATGTGGACTGGTAAGGACTTGATTAGAAGTGATTGTCATTTAAGTATTAGAATGGTTGCATCAAAACCCGGTATGGACAAAGAAACAGTTAAACAAACATTAACTGAAAACACTGGCATAAGAAAAGTGTGCGCCAAAAGTTTTGAATGAAGATCAAAGAATGAGAAGACTCCAAGTTTGTGAAGATGTTTTGAAAAAAAACTGAAGAAGATCCGGACTGAGTATTACAATTACATGTGATAACGTTGGCTGTTCCAGTATGATCCATAAACTAAAAAACAGTCAATGCAACAGAAGACAACACAATCCTCCATATCAAAAAAACCAAGAATGTCAAAATCAAAACCATGCTTCTTGTTTTCTTTTATATTAAAGGGATTACTACAGCTGAATACATCCCACCAAATAAGACTATCAATCAAACATACTACACTGAAGTTCTGACAGGGCTGTGTGAAAAAATTTGAAGGAAGAGACCAATTGTGGAAGGATGGATGCTCCATCAAGAAAATGCTCCAGCACACAACATGCTCTCTATTCACTAGGTCTAGGTTTTGGCCAAAAAACAAATCCCTGTGTGCGAACATGCATCCTACTCACTAGACCTAGCCCTTTGTGACTTTTTTCTCTTCCCTAAACTGAAAAGTGTACTTAATCCATATTCAGTCCACTGCAGACATTCAGAAAAAAAATGACCAAAGTGTTAAAAGGGCTTACAGAAGATGATTTCAATGCTTGGAAGAAATGTATGGAACAGTGTCTGCAAGCCCAAGGCAAATATTTTGAAGGGGATAACTTATAAGGTACAAAATATTTCATTATATTTATTTTATTGCACAGCCTCATTATTTAATAGCCACACCTTGCATAAGACACTGAAAAGAGAAAGCAAACAATGATAGTGGAATTTTCACACTGAAATGGGATACAAAAATAATCTATTGGGAAAACTATTAGACTAAACCTTAGGAAGTTCTCCACCGAAAATTCTAGAAATCTCTGTTAAAGTGTGCGCGTGATGCAAGGAGTAACGAAATCAGGTGACAACTCAGCGTTGTTATGGGCCTATATGAGAGCTTGAAGGACAGGGTGGATACCCTCGAAGGATCTAAATTGAGGGGCCTATCAAGCTCTCAGCTGCCCACATCAACGCCCAAGTTTGCACTTGGTCATCATGCAACACAGCGGCAACCCCCAAGGCAGAATGCACTGGTCCCACAGGAACTAGTAGTTGTTGGTGGCTATTGTCAGGGAAACGGGGAACATGCTTTGTAAAAAGGATAGGTGGAACAGGACCAGGGTATGTCTGCCAGGGGCAAAGGTTGATAACGTTGTAGAGCGGATATCATCTTTTAAGGGCACAAAAGATGATATAGTTGTACATGTTGGCACTAATGATATTAAGAGTAGGAGACAGGCAGAATTACTTAACAAGTACAGGTCACTGCTGAAAAAAAAAACCATGAATTAGAGTTGAATTTTGAAAGTACCTGCAATTCTGCACAGCCATGATAGGAGGGAGTCTATGATGAAAGCCTTGTCGATCAATTCGGCCCTGGAAAGATTGTGCAAGGCTCAAGGGGTAGAATTTTTTCCTGGTCTGTACTTGTTAACAGGAGAGACTGCTTCTACAGGGATGGGATACACTTAAATAGAAAGGGTGCAAGAATATTTGCTGATGCTATCGAGCCAGTGTTAGGTGGGTCAGAAAACTGCTAGCTTGGGGGATACAAGGACTAATAGATTAACTGTAGCCAATGAGAGAGGTGAAAGTGATTCTTGCACTGCTTCTATTGGAACGAGCAGTAGCCAGAAAAACAAGATGCAGAATATTTCAGAGACTGCTGGAAGTCATTGTGGTACAAGTAAACACATGGGTTGTGTTAGAGTAGCTAAGAATAGAAACAGATGCATGTATACTTGCGTTAACACCAACACTAGGAGTTTGGTAAATAAACTTGATGAATTTGAGGTATTGCTCAAAGCATCAAAGGCGGATATTGTTGGGATATCAGAGACGTAGTGTCACACAGATATAAGGAATGCAGAACTGGAATTTGGGAAGTACAACGTCTACACAAAGGATAGACAGGATAGGAAGGGAGGAGGGGTTATGCTATTAGTTAAGAACCACATAAAATCCAAGGAAGTGAAGCCAGTCAACATCGCTGGACAGTGCAGTGTCAAGTCAGTTTGGTGTGACATAAGCATTGGGAGATCAAAATTGAGAGTAGGAGTGTGCTATAGGCCTAATGACTCTGATGAGTATAATAAGAAACTGTACAGGGAAACAGAGTGGGCCAGTAAATCAGAGAGTCTTATAATGGGGGATTTTAATTTCCCAGATACTGACCGGAATTTGGGGGCTGGTCACTCGCACACTAGCAAGGCTTTTATGGATTTATTGGATGATTGTTTTCTACATCAGCATGTTCGGGAAGCAACTAGAGGGAGTAATACTTTGATTTGATTATCAGTAGTGATTCTTCATGCATTAAGAATGTGCAGATAGAGGAACCACTAGGTGGCAGTGATCACAGTGTGCTGAAGTGGGATTTACTCAAAGAGGTAACTACCATCAGGGGTAAAGGGAAGGGTCTTTGCTTTCGTAAAGGCAACTACAATGGTCTGAGACAGTATTTAAAATTCTATACAGTGGGACCAACTGATGATGTTACCAACAGCAAATTCAAAATGGGAAGCATTCAAAGAACTTATCTTGAAAGCTGCTAGGCTTTGCATAAAAACTAAGAAATATTGTTCAAGGTTTAGGCCTGAATGGATGTCAGATGAACTAATGAGACAAAAGGCAGAGAAGAAAAATGCACGGGATACATACAAATTAACATGTGACACAGAAGCCTATGATAGCTACAAGTTGATCTGTAACCAAGTTACAAAGGAGGTTAGGCAGGTGAAGGCAGATTACGAGAAATCTTTGGCAAAGGATGTAAAGAAAAACAGCAGAGTTCTTTACTTATGTAAACTCTAGAATGAAGGGGATGAATCAGATTGGTCCACTTGATATCGATGGTTCAACTGTTGATGATCCTGCTCAGGTAGCTAACAAACTAAATGAATATTTTAGCATCGACATTTACACATGAGTTATTCAGCGAGGGGAATGCCACAGGCGATTTCAACTCTTGCAGTAAGCTAGATAATCTTGTAATAACTGAGAGTAAAGTGGAGGAGAAATTGTTGAAGATAAACACAAGAAAGACACCTGGGGTAGATGGGATCTATCCAGTTATTTTAAAGGAGGCAGCAAAGGAAGTAAGCAAACCCTTAGCCATAATTATGAGAGCTTCCTTGGACTCAGGGGAGGTACCTATATATTGGAGATGTGCAAATGTGACACCAATTCACAAAGGAGGATCAAAGGCTGACAAGTAATTATAGACCTGTGAGTTTAAGTTCTGTTCTAGGAAAATTAAGGGAGGCACTGGTTAAAGAAGCAGTGCAGGATCATCTAGAAAAGACTTCAGTTATAGCTCGGACACAGCATGGGTTTGTTAAGGGGAAGTCTTGCCTGACCAATTTGATTGGATACTATGATGGAGTCACAAAAGAACTGGATGCAGGGAAAAAAATTTGATATTATATACTTGGATCTTAGAAAAGGCTTTTTATACTGTTGCACAAATTGGAGCAGTGTGGCATTGGAGGCAAATTGCTGCTATGGATAAAGGGGTGGTTGAAGGGGAGAAGACAGAGTGGTAATCAACAGACACTGCTCATCATGGACTAATGTTATTAGTGGAGTCCCTCAGGGTTCAGTGTTGGGTCCATTGTTTTCTGTATTTATAAATAATATTGATGATTGTATATCAAGCTTAATGTCCAAGTTTGCAGACGATACAAAGGTTGCCAGGGTTGTTAAGGACACTACTGACGCTATGCTGCTGCAACAGGATCTGGAAAAGTTGAGCAGCTGGGCTGAGAGGTGGCAAATGAAGTTTAACATTGACAAATGTAAAGTACAGTGAAACTTCCCTTTAACGGACAGCCATGGGGAATGAAAATCTGTCCGTTAGAGAGAAGTGTCCGCTAACAAGAAGTCTGAGGGAGAAAAGAAAAAGAAAAATCGTTAAAAACTTTTAAGGTAAAATTAAATTAAAATATATACAGATTTTGAACAATATTTTTGTAAATAATATACAATTACATACACAAGAGATAAAGAAAAATCGTTAAACGTTTAATGTAAAATTAAATTAAATTATATACAGATTTTGCACAATATTTTTGTAAATAATATACATACAATTGTGCTATGCATATTATGACTTTATCTTAAGAAAAATACATACAGTAATCACTTATTTTCTTCTGCACCTTCTTCCGTCTGATAATTTTGTTTTCAACATTTGTTTGGAGTGAAGAAACCATCGAAAGTCCTTCAGTATCTTCTCAGTGGCGAAAAACATTTTTAAACGATTGATTTGTATAAGCACTTCTTCTATTTTCATCGGTGGTTCGTCGTTAATATGTTCTTCGACAGAATGACCTCCTTCCATTTCTTCATCCTCATGAGGAACTTCTTGAAAAATATCGATGATAACGTCGTTGATATCTAGAGCACCATCTTCTGTAGTGAGGTTTGAGTCTATATCTTTGTAGCCAGGGTCACTTGTAACTGAAGTATCGTACATTATCAATAGATGTTGAAGTTCCTGTTCTTCTTCTTCTTGGTGCTCCACATTGCTGTTCACAATTTCAATTTTTGCATTTGAAAACCCAGACTTTACAAAATAGTTCATGACAGTGTTTTCTAATTGCGTTTACTGAAGAGGAAATCCATTGAATCGCATCTAGGATGCTGAGTTTCTTTGCAAGGTCACTCGCACATGTTACATCGTTCATGTTTGCAATGAGATGTCTTAAAACACGTTTTCTGTAGTGAAGTTTAAAATTTTTTATTATCCCTTGATCCAAGGGCTGACACTCTGCAGATATGTTTTGTGGCAGAAAAACGATTTGAATGTTGGACAATTCAATGTGCTTGTGAGATGCAGCATTATCCATGAAAAGAATAATTTTTCTGTTTTGACAAATAATGTTTTGGTTAAAGTGACTTATCCATTCGCTGATGATATCTCGTGTCATCCACGCTTTTTTATTAGACTTCCAGTCAACATTCAAAAGATTCAACTTTATGCCCTTGAAACAACGAGGATTTTGTGGTTTTCCTATAACAAGAGGTTGTTCAAAGTCTCCCAGCATATTTATACACAATAGAACAGTCAAGCATTCCTTAGAAATGTTTCCGCCCTGGCACTTTTCGTTTTTTAGACTCTGTTTTTTCAGGAAGAGCTTTAAAAAACAACCCTGTTTCGTCACAGTTGTAAATCTCCTTAGCTTCAAAATCACGACATAAATCTTCCAATTTGACGGTCCACTCTGTTACAACCCCAGTATTAACAGATCGACCTTCACCACTTACGGTTTTCCAAGAAATTTTATGCCGAGTTTTGAACTTGTCTAGCCATCCCACAGAAGCTTTGAACTCATTTACTCCCATAGATTTCGCAACCTCCAAAGCCTTTTATCTAATAATAGGCCCATTAATGGGAATTTTTTTAGCACGTGCGCGACAAAACCACACATACATAACATTGTCAATTTGAAGTCCAACAGTTTTCGGGAATGATTTTTGAACCTGATCATTTCCGTGTTGCCAAAATTGTTTGAGCAGTTCATTTTTTTTCTTTAGGATGTCGCTTACCTGCATCTTCCCGATTTTGAATTTTGCAGCGAGATTGAGAACACTATTTTTTTGCCGATCATACGCATTAATGAGTTCGACTTTATCTTTTAAAGTTAAATGTTTACGAGAAGACATTGTGCACTTCACACAACACTGAACAAAACTGAAAACTGAAACTGAAAAGATGAAAGGCCGACCATATTCCCCCCCCTGCACACACCGAATTCATCAGAAGTTTTACACGTGCCTTAAAATTCTTGAAAAAGGGTTTAGAACCGCGACGTAAACCTTGATAAAATTCAAAGAATCGGAAATAGAAAATAAACATACGATTGAGGCAATATGTGGAAGAAACGTTCCTAGAAAAAGGGCCGTGAGCTCGCCCGCTATCCATTATGGGGAGATCAAATTAAGTGCTAATCTAAACGAAACAGTGCAGATTGCCTGTCCGCGTCCGTTACAGAGAATGTCCGCTAGACAGAAGCTGCAAACACGTTAAAACCAATGGACGTGAGTTGGGGAATTTGAAACTGTCCGTTGTAGAGAGTTGTCCGTTAACGAGAGGTGTCTGTTAAAAGTTTCACTGTATTACATATGGGAAACAGCAACCCCAGAGAAATGTATTAACTCTGTGGTACTACACTGACAGTGGTAGAGAATGAAAAGGACCTGGGGGTAATTGTGCAGGCAGATATGAAGTTCTCTGAGCAGTGCAGATGGGCTGCAAGAGTAGCTCATGGTGTCTAGTCAATGATATACAGGAATTTTTCTAGCAGGGATAAGGTGGTGATTATTCCCTTTTATAAGGCAATGGTCAGGCCACACCTTGAGTACTGTATACAGGTCTGGAGGCCTCATTTCAAGAGGGATGTAGAGCTGCTGGAACAAGTACAGAGAAGCGCAACAAGATTAGTGAATAGAACAAAGGGTTGCTCTTACGAAGAAAGGTTTAAGTTTTGCAAATTACAGTGTCTGGAGACTAGGCACCCGGCGAGGTGATCTGATAGAGGTGTATAAAGCCTTGAATGGTTTGAGCATGCTCAAAGATGATGGGATTCTTCCTCTTGCTCAGAATAATCACCTGAGAGAGCATAAATTCAAATTGAGGAAAGACAGATGTAGGATAGCTGTGTTTTTTTTTTTTTTTTTTTTTTTTGGCTGATGCTGCATAAGCTTGCTTTCTTGCATCATATGCTTCTACTAATGTTAATGCTAACTGGGGTTCAAGCCCCTGACTGCTAATATGGTGAATCCGCCAACCTGCACTGGACCAGCGAGGCAAATTATGGTCCATTTCCTCAACATGAATCATTGAGGAAGCTTCCATCCTGTAGTGGATTGACAATGGCAGCAGTTACCTTTAGGTTGGTGGTTGCTAATGGTCAAATATTGATAAGTTTACATCCAAATATGTAAATTTGATAAAATGTGACATAACTTATAATGCAGTACAAAATTTTGAACTGCATCACCCACATAATATCAGGGCTACAGTGTACATGATATCAAAATAATATTTTACAACCAGTTCCTTTATGACTGCATCATAGTATCCAATCAAATTGATCAGACAAGATTTCCCCCTTACAAACCCATGTTGTGTCTGAAGTAAACTACACTACTGTCTAGATGGTCCTGCATTACTTGTTTAACCAGTGACTTCATTATTTTCCCAGGAATAAAATTTAAACGAACAGTTCTGTAATTCCTCATATCACCCTTTGATTCTCCCCCTCTATTTGATCTACTACTCTTAATGTCATTGGTGCCAACATGTAGAACAATATCATCTTAAAACATGATATCTGTCCTACATCAAGTTTTGCCCTGGTCCTATTCCACTTATCCTTTTTGCACAATATATTTCCAGTTTCCTTGACAACAGAGTCACCAACAAAAACTAACTCCTGTGAGAGCAGTGCATTCTGCCTTGTGGTTGACACTGTTGCCTGATGCTCAAATGTAAGCTTTGGCATTAAGTTAGTTAGCTGAGAGCTTGATGGGGCCCTATTTTAATTCCTTTGAGGGCATCCACTCTACTGTTCAAGCTCTCAAATGTCCATCAGAATGCTGGGCTGGCACCTAATTTCCTTACACACTGCACAGAACACAAAGACATCCCCCTTGCCTGTATCATGTGCTGTTCCAAAAAGGTCCGTACACATTGCACGAACAGCACATTTTCGTCAGGCTATAATTCGTAGGAGAATCTCCTCCTTCCATTCTCCCCCAAGCCACAGCACTCCCACTACTCTAAGCCCATTACTCTGCTGCTCTAGCCTGGGGCATGATTTCTGTTTAAATTTAATATAATTGAGAATACTACACTAAACTAATATACTTAAATGCAGTAATAACACCAGTCTATTTCACCAGTTATGAAGCAATAATATGTACACCTAAACCTCTTTTTTATGCGAATTTTTTTTACACGAATTGAGATATCAAATATATATATTTTTTATGCGATTTTTATTCACTTTTACGCGACCAACCTAAAGTCTAAGTTATGAAAAAATGCGTAATTCAAGAAAATTCTGAGAATTTTATAGAATTGCATTCTCGTTTCAATTAAGAAAATTCTAAATTCCCCAAATTACATAACTGACTGCACATAAACAAAAAAAAAACAGCAGTTGTTTGCAGTTTGAATTTGGTTTCTTGTATCAACTTAGAAAATTCTTACGAATTTCATTTATTGGGAATTCCCCAAATTATATAATTGACTGCGCATAAAAAAGCAGTTCTTAACAGTTTGAGTTTGGTGTTTGAGTAGACAACACAGTTACCGCATTTTTTGCATTTCCAGTTTTTTAAGTGAAATCAAAATAAAAATCGCGTTATAAAATTAATAATTTTGCCAAGAAATAATAAATGGTAAGCTACATTGTATGTAATTTTCAAACTTTTATTTGATTTTAATCCAGCCCTCACATGATGTTGCCGATAACCAAAAAAATAAGAAAGTCATTTCCTTGGATATTCAAATTTTAGATAGTCTTCAAACTGGGGAAGGTGCAATGGCTGTGAGTATGCATTTTGGAGTCCGTGAATCAACTATCAGATCTATAAAGAAAAATGAAGAGGCTATTAGAAAAGCGGTATGTTCTGGTACAAAATCGAGTGCAAAATTATCATCATACACAAGAGATGTTGTTCTAGAAAAGGCCGAAAAAGCTTTAGTGATGTGGATAGAAGATAATGTACAAAAAAGAATGCCAGTTGACAGAAATTCCATCAAGCAATCAGCAATGAGATTTTATGAACAAATTAAAAAACTGCAGCCAGATATTTCATCTCAATCAAGGAAAAAATATGAATTTAATGCAAGCAATGGTTGGCTGGCTAAGTTTATTAAAAGACATGCTCTTCGTAATATAAAAATTAAAGGCGAAACAGCTGCTAAAGCATTTCCACAAAAACTTACTAAAATAATTGAAGATGGAGGTTACACTCGTGAACAAGTTTGGAATATGGATGAAACTGGCCTTTTCTTGAAAAAAATGCCAAACAGAACTTGCGCATCAAAAATGCAAAAAACTGTTGGTGGGTTCAAAGCAGCAAAGGATAACATAACACTCCTATTTTGTTTGAACGCTTTAGGAGATTGGATGTTAAAACCACTGCTCATAAATCTATCATTAAGACCACAGCCAGTGAAAGGCGTAGATTTTCAAAAATTGCCAGTTCATTGGATGGCCAACAACTGATATTTTCACTGAGTGGTTCCACAAACATTTTGTGCCAGAAGTTAGACGCTATTTGAATGACAAGTGTCTCGAATTTAAAGTGCTTTTGATCCTTGATAATGCACCCGGTCATCCTGCCATAGAACACCCAAATGTGCAATTTTGTTTTCTGCCGCCCAATACCACATCGTTGCTACAACCTCTAGATCAGGGTATAACTGCGACTTTTAAAACATTACGTCAGACGAACATTTCAGTTCATTTTTAACAAGCTAAATGATGATGAAACACTGTCAGTTATGAATGTGTGGAAAAAATTTTCAATTACGGATTGTATTGATCAGGTTCGATTTTCGTTATCTGAATTGAGACCAGAAACTATGAATGCATGCTGGAATGCTATTTGGCCCGCATGTGTTAGAGAGAATACTCCTGTTCCCTTCAATCATACTGCAGAATTCCCCAATATAATAAGTGGCATGTGAAATTGGCGGAGAAGGATTCTATGATCTTACGTCAGCAGATATCGAAGAATTGTTAATTAATAAACCTGTTAGTGAAGACGAAATAGTGGAGATTGTTTCTGAGACTCCTGAAAGTGAAAAAGTTAATGATAATGATCAAGATAATCCTACTTTTACTGCTGATATAATTAAAGGTCTTAAACTGGTCAGTAATTTAGGCAATTATTTTGCCCGACATGAACCAAATGAAGAATGTGCTGGGAAGTTTTCAAGTGAGCTTAAGTTGTTAATGTCTTCATACAGAGAATTATATCACGACTTATCTAAAGCATCAACACAGCGATTAATAACTGAGTTCATGCCTAAAACTACTGAAACAACCAGTGGTACTTTTGTAAAAGACATAACAAGAAGAATTCCACAAGTTGAGGCTGAAGTCGATGACGATAATACCATATCTAGTAGTTCTAGTGATATTACAGTCTCACAAAAATGAAAGCTTTCACATTTATTGTCAGAAACCGATAGCGAATAACAAATTTTTTTATAGAATCATTAGCAAACAACTGAAATGAATGTTTTTTTTTTAAAGTTATTAAAATTCATTATATGTATGTGTGTTCTCCGTGAAATGTAAATAAAAATCTTATGATCCTAATGAATTTAACGTTTGTTTTTTTTAATTATTTTGCTTATATTTCAGGTTTGGAACCAATCTTCACTTTTTCTATGGAGTCAGTAGTTCTTTTTACATAATTTTTAGGAACGTATCTATCGCGTAAAAAGAGGTTTAGGTATATTATGCTACCAAGTTTACACTATACCATTGCATCTGTAAAGCTATTAGTTAACAGATAATTTAATAATAATTTGCTTATGTTCAGATAATAAAGTTATCTAACTACCTCCACAATCTACATGTTTCGAACTTTCAATGCACCTATTCACCACAATTAAAACACTAGAATACCCCTACCATGCCTTATAGTATAAGTTATGAGATACAATATTTAAACTAGGAAGGATAATTGCAGGAGTGTGTGGAAATTCTTTCAGCCACAGAGTAGACGACTATAGGAACTAACTTCTATTTGGTTTCGTGGAAGTGGATAGTTTAAATAAGTTTCGGGAAGCGTTACACAAATTTGAGGTGAAAAGGCGTCAGAAGTGATTTTTTTTTTTCTTTTGCTGATGTAATAAGCTTGCCTCCTAGCTTGCATTATTTGCTACTAATAACCAATTTAAATTGAAAATAGTAGGCGCAGGACAGATGCACAAAAATTTGCTTTAAACCAAAGAGTAAAATATTATTGAAACAAACTTACATCTGATGTTGTGGAAGTAGATATTGGGGTGTTTTTTTTTTTTTTTTGCTAATAACAAGTTCATCCAACCATTTTTTAGCCTGGGGCAAAAACAAATAAAACTATGAAGGTTCGAGAAAAACTTCTCAAAAACTATGAGAAAAAAGAAATCACTTACTACTAAATTTAACCATTTTTAAAAATATGACTTTATTTTTGTTCATAATCATTTATATTTATAATTTAATCATTTTGCATTTCATAATCAAACTCAAAAATTCTTCACAATAATTATTCTTTTTCTTTTCTTCTTCAGTGTATCAATCTATCGACTGGTTTGCCTCTTTGATGAGCTGTCTCCATTTCTCCAGGTCTTGTGCTAGGTGTTTCACTTCTGCATAGCTTCGAAGTCCAGTTTCCTTCAGAATCATATTTATGATGGTGTCTCTTGGTCTTCCTTGTTTTCTTTTTCCCGGTATTTTGCCTTCCAACACATCCAGTAACATCTCTCTGTACCTCATGGTGTGTCCGATCCATTGTAGTCCCTGTCTCCTGATTCTCCTTAGCAATTCTCTTTCTTCTCCTACACATAAAACCATGTTATTACTCACTTTCTGTCCAGCTAATCTTTTCCATTCTTCACCAGCACCATATCTCAAACTAACAGGTCACATTTGCACATCCCCAGTCCATGGGTACCTCCTGTGAGTCCAAAGAAGCCCTCATAATTACAGCTAAGGTTTCGCTTACTTCCTTTGCTGCCTCTTAATATAACTGGATAGATCTCATCCACCCCAGGTTCCTTTCTTATGTTCATCTTCAACAATTTCTCCCACACTTTGCTCTTAGTTATTACAAAATCATCTAGCTCACTGCCAGAGTTATTCAGGGAGGGCATTCCCCTCCCTGAATAACTCCTCATGTGTGAATGTAGATGCAAAATACTCATTAAGTTAGTTAGCTATCTGAGCTTAATCATCAACAGCTGAACCATTGATATCCAGTGGACCAATCTGATTCATTCCCTTCCTTCTAGAGTTTACATAAGTAAAGAACTCTTTGCTGTTTTTCTTTGCATCCTTTGCCAAAGATTTCTCGTAATCTGCCTTTGCCTGCCTAACTCCCTTTGTGACTTGGTTACAAACCAGCTTATATCTATCATAGGTATCTGTGTCACCTGTCAATTTATATATACCTCATATCTCACACATTTTTCTTCTCTGCCACATGTCTCATTAGTTCATCTGACATCCATTTAGGCCTAAACCTTGAACAATATTTCTTAGTATGAAAAGCCTAGTAGCTTGCAAGATTAATTCTTTAAATGCTTCCCATTTTGAATTTGCTGTTGGTAACATCATCAGTTGGTCCCACCGTACAGAATTTAAATACTGTCTCAGACTACCAGTCACCTTGACGAAAGCAAAAACACTTCCCTTTGCCCCCGATGACAGTTACCTCTGAGTAAATCCCACTTCAGCACACTGTGATCACTGCCACCTAGTGGTTCCTCTATCTGCACATTCTTAATGCATGAAGAATCACTACTAATAATGAGATCAAGAGTATTACTCCATCTAGTTGCCTCCCAAACATGCTGCTGTAGAAAACAATCATCAAATAAATCCACAAACAAAGTCTTGTTAGTCTGTGAGTGACCTACGCACAAATTCCAGTCAATATCTAGGAAATTAAAATCCCCATTATAAGACTCTGATTTACTGGCCCACTATTTCTCTGTACTGTTGTTTATTATACTTATCAGTCATTAGGCCTATGACACACTCTTACTCTAAATTTTGCTTTCCCAGTGCTTATGTCACACCAAACTGACTCGACACTGCACTGTCCAGCCATGTCAACTGGCTGTACTTCCGTGGATTTTGTGTTTCTTAACTAATAGCATAACCCCTCCTCCCTTCCTATCCTGTCTATCCTTTCTGTAGACATTGTACTTCCCAAATTCCAGTTCTGCATTCCTTATATCTGTGTGACACCACGTCTCTGATATCCAAACAATATCTGCCTTTGATGTTTTGACCAACACCTCAAATTCATGAAATTTATTTACCAAACTCCTAGCATTGGTTTACACGCAAGTATACATGCACCTGTTCCTATTCTTAGCTACCCTAACACATCCCGTGTATTTACTTTTTCCGCAATGACTCAGAGCAGTGTGGAATCCTTTGCACCTTGTTTTCCAGACTGCTGCTCATTCCAATAGACGCAGTGCAAGAATCACTTTCACTTCTGCCAGTGGCTACTGTTAATCTATTAGTTCGTGTATCCCCCCAAGCTAGCAGTTTTCCGACCCACCTAACATTGCCTCGATAGCATCAGCAAATATACTTGAACCCTTTCTATTCAAGTGTATCCCATCCCTGTAGAAGCAATTTCTCCTGTTTTCAAGCACAGACCAAGCTGAAAAAATTCTATCCCTTGAGCCTTGCACAATCTCTCCAGGGCTGAATTAATTGATTGACAAGGCTCTCATTATATACTCCCTCCTATTGTCTGGGCAGGATTGCAGACACCTTCAAATTCAACCCTAACTCAGTTTTTTTTTTCAATGTTGACCTGTACTTGTTAAGTAATTCCACCAGTCTCCAACTCTTAATATCATTACTGCCAACTTTTACAACAATATCACCTTTTGTGCCCTTAAAAGATGATATCTGCTCTACATCATCAACCTTTGCTCCCGGCAGACATACCCTGGTCCTGTTCTACCTATCATACATATATACAGGGTGTCTCAAAAATATTGGTACAAATGTTTAGGGTAAGTAGGTAGCATCTAAAGGAATGTGAATCGCATAGGAACCCATAACTGGAAACGTCACCGTAAGTTGGTAGACTGCGCTGTTCATCAGTTCGCGAGAGGGAAAATTTCTGGTTTACTCATTTAAGCAGTAGTCGCCGCATGAAGAGTATGAATCGATATACGAACTGTGAGCTGGCAGACATGCACCTAGTGTATGGATTAGCAGAGGGCAAAGGACGAGCAACAAATTTATGGAGAACGCTTCCCAGACAGACATGTACCGGACCACCATTTGTTTGCACATGTGCATCAAAATTTGTGCAATTATGGGTCATTTAGAGGTAACAGGAGTAGTGCGGGCAGACCACGTTCGACACGAACTCCTGCCATGGAAGAAAGTGCGCTGAATGCAGTCCAGAATAATCCTACTACCAGCAGACGTGCCGTTGCCTCAGGAATGTCTTGCTGCAGTGTACAGCATGACGATTCCTTACACTCCTTTCATCTCCAAAGGGTTCAGTTACTGCTCCCCCCTAGATCATCCTGCACGTGTGGCTTTTGTGCAGTGGTTTCTCCAAGAAAGTGTTCAAGACTTGAATTTTCCAGCCTATGTTTTGTTCAAGGATGAGGCTTATTTCACTCGCGAAGGTTTATTCAATCAGCACAATGCTCATGTGTGGGCTCATGACAACCCACATGGTGTGCACCCCCATGTGGCACATCGCTTTGCAATAAATGTGTGGGCAGGTATGGTCAGTGACTGCTTAGTCGGCTCATACCTGTTACCATCCCGCATGAACTCTGCTAAATATCGGATCTTTCTTGAACAAGTTCTACCAGGGTTACTTGACGATGTTCCAGCAAATGTGAGATGCAACATTTGGTTTCAACATGACGGGGCACCTGCCCATTATGGAAGGTGTATCGTGACCATTTGAACAGGCATTTTGGGCGTCGATGGATTGGCCGGGGTGGACCCGTTGCCTAGCCCCCACGCTCACCTGATTTATCGAGCCTTGATTTCTTTCTGTGGGGGCCCTCAAATCTATCATGTATGAATTGCCTGTGGAGATGGAAATGGATCTTGTGGCGAGACTTGTCTGCGCTGCTGCTACTGTCAAAGAAACTCCAGGTGTGTTCGACCGTGACCGCCAATCCATGCTGCGTCGGTGTCACGCATGCATCGCATCTCATGGTGCAACCTTCGAGCATCTGTTGTAACATCATGAAATGCATCCATCTCGTACTCCATTGTTAATATTATGTCAAATAAATGTTTGCCACTAATTACTGTCTTGTGTAATTTCTGCTTCTTGTGCCTCTGCTACTACTTTCCCGTGACATTTCCGGTTATGGGTTCCTATGCGATTCACCTTCCTTTAGATGTTACCTATCTCCCCTAAACGTTTGTACCAATATTTTTGAGACACCCTGTATATACACAAACACACTCATAAATACATATATATACACAAACACTCATATATTCACAAAACTCGTGTGTGTGTCCCCAATTCAAAAAGCAGGATTAAAGGGTGATGCAAATAATTAGATCTGTTAGTTTTACTTCTATTCTGAGAAAATAATGGAGTCACTGGTTAAAGACTTACTGCAGGATCATCTAGACTAGACCACAGTTATAGTTCACACAGCATGGGTTTGTTAAGGGGAAGTTATGCCTGACAAATCTGATTGGATACTATGATGTGGTCACAAAGGAACTGAATGAAAAAAATAATTTTGATAGCACATACTTCGATTGTAGGAAAGCTTCTGATATTGTTGCACATGGAACACTACTGGACAAATTGGGGCAGTATGGCATTAAGAGCAAGTTGCTGCTATGGATAAAGATGGTTGGGTGGGAGAAGACAGACTGGCAATCAATGGACACTTCTTAGATTAATGTTATTAGTGGGGTCCCATTAACAACCTTGCCGACCTTTGTATCATCTGCAAACTTGGACATTAAGCCTGTTATACCATCATCAATATCATTAATGAATACAAAAAACAACAATGGGCCCAACACTGAACTCTGTGGGATTCCACTAATAACATTAGTCCACAAAGAGCAGTGTTCATTGTTTACCACTCTGTCTTCTCCCACTCAACCATCCCTTTATCCATAGCAGCAAATTGCCTCCAATGCCACACTGTTTTCAAGTCTTTCTAAGATCCAAACATATGATATCAAAATTATTCTTTGCATCCAGTTCCTTTGTGTCTACATCATAGTATCCAATCAAATTGTTCAGACAAGACTTCCCCTTAACAAACCCATGCTGTGTCCGAGCTATAACTGAAGTCTTGTCTAGATGATCCTGCAATGCTTCTTTAACCAGTACCTCCATTAATTTTCCTGGAACAGAAGTTAAATTAACAGGTCTGTAATTACCTGTCTCTTTTTGATCCTCCTTTGTGGACTGGGGTCACATTTGCACATTTCCAGTCCATGGGTACCTCCCCTGAGTCCAAGGAAGCTCTCATAATTATGGCAAAGGGTTTGCTTAGTTCCTTTGCTGCCTCCTTTAATATAATTGGATAGATCCCATCCACCCCAGGTGCCTTTCTTATGTTTATCTTCAACAATTTCTCCTCCACTTTACTCTCAGTTATTACAAGATTATCTAACTTACTGCCAGAGTTAAATACACATCTGGCATTCCCCTTCTTGAATAACTCCTCATGTGTGAATGTAGATGCAAAATATTCATTTAGCTTGTTAGCTACCGGAGCAGGATCATCACCAGTTGAACAATCAATATCAAGTGGACAATCTGATTCATTCCCTTCCTTCTAGAGTTTACAGAAGTAAAGAACTCTCTGCCAAAGATTTCTCGTAATCTACGTTTGGTTGCCTAACCTCCGTTGTGACTTGGTTACAAACCAGCTTATATCTATCATAGGCTTCTGTGTCACCTGTTAATTTATATGTATCCCATGCGTTTTTCTTCTCTGCCACATGTCTAATTAGTTCATCTGACATCCATTTAGGCCTAAATCTGGAACAATGTTTCTTAGTTGGTATGAAAAGCCTAGTAGCTTCCAATTTTGAATTTACTGCTGGCAACATCATCAATTGGTCCCACCATACAGAACTTAAATACTGTCTCAGACCACTGTAGTCACCTTTACGAAAGCAAAAACCCTTCCCTTTACCCTTGATGGTAGTTACCTCTGAGTAGATCCCACTTCAGCACACTGTGATCACTGCCACCTAGTGGTTCCTTTATCTACAGATTCTTAATGCATGAAGAATCACAACTGATAATCAGATCAAGAGTATTACTCCCTCTAGTTGCCTACCGAACATGCTGCTGTAGAAAACAATCATCCAATAAATCCACAAAAGCCTTTCTTGTGCTTCTTGTATGTGAGTGACAAACTCAGGAACTAGTAGTTGTTGGAGACTATTGTCAGGGTAACGGGAAACATGCTTTGTAAAAGGGATAGGTGGAACAGGACCAGGGTATGTCTGCCAGGGGCAAAGTTTGATGACGTTGTAGAGCGGCTATCATCTTTTAAGGGCACAAAAGGTGATATAGTTGTACACATTGGCACTAATGATATTAGGAGTAGGAGACCGGCAGAATTACTTAACAAGTACAGGTCACTGTTGAACAAAAGCCGAGAATTAGGGTTGAATTTGAAAGTGTCTGCAATTCTGCCCAGACACGATAGAAGGGAGTACATGATGAGAGCCGTGTCGATCAATTTGGCCCTGGAAAGATTGTGCAAGGCTCGAGGGGTAGAATTTTTTTCAGCCTGGACTGTACTTGTTAACAGGAGAGACTGCTTCTATAGGGATGGGATACACCTAAATAAAAAGGGTGCAAGAATATTTGCTGATGCTATTGAGGCAGTGTTAGGTGGGTCGGAAAACTGCTAGCTTGGGGGGGATACAAGGACTAATAGTTTAACAGTAGCCGTAGGCAGAGGTGAAGGTGATTTCTTGCACAACTTCTATTAGAATAAGTAGCGACCTGGAGCGTGGGGGTGTTGGGGGTTTCAGGAACGGATGGCAGTCATTCTGAAATAGGTGGGTATATGGGATGTGTTAGGGTAACTAAGAATAGGGGTAGGAGCATGTATACCAATGCTAGAAGTATAGTAAATAAATTTGATGAATTTGAAGTGTTGGTCAAGACATCAAAGGCAGATACTGTTCGGATAGCAGAGACGTGGTGTCACACAGATATAAGGAATGCTGAACTGGAATTTGGGGAGTACAATGTGTACAGAAAGGATAGACAGGATAGAAAGGGAGGAGGTGTTATGCTGTTAATTAAAAAAAACAAAATCAAAAGATGTGCATCCAGTTGATATAGATGAACAGTGCACTGTTGAGTCAGTTTGATGTGACATAAGCACTGCGAAAGCAAAAATAAGAGTAGGAGTGTGTTATAGGCCTAATGACTCGAATGAGTACAATGAACAATTGCACAGAGAAATAGAGTGGGCTAGTAAATTGGAATGTCTTATAATGGGGGATTTTAACTTCCCAGATATTGACTGGAACTTGTGGGTTTGTCACTCACACACTAGTCACACTTTTGTGGATTTATTGGATGATTGTTTTCTGCAGCAGCATGTTCGAGAGGCAACCAGAGAAAGTAATACTCTTGATCTGGTTATCAGCAGTGATCATTCGTGTATTAAGAATTTGCAGATAAAGGAACCACTACGTGGCAGTGATCACAGTGTACTGATGTGGGATTTACTTAGATTTAATTACCATCAGGGGTAAAGGAAAGGGTTTTTGCTTCCGTAAAGGTGAGTACAGTGGTCTCCGACAGTTTTTAAATTCTGTACAGTGGGATAAACTGACGATGTTACAAACAGTAAATTCTAAGTGGGAAGCATTCAAGGAATTAATTGTGGAAGCTACTAAAAGCTACTAAGCAATATTGTTTAAGGTTTAGGCCTAAATGGTTATCAAATGACCTAATAAGAGGCAGATTACGAGAAATCCTTGGCAAAAGATGCTAAGAAAAACAGCAAGGATTTCTTTACTTATATAAACTCTAAAAGGAAGGGGATGAATCTGATTGGTCCACTTGACAGCGATGGTTCGACTGTTGATGATCCTGCTCAGATAGCAAACAAACTGAATGAGTATTTTGCATCTACTTCACACATGAGGAATTATTAAGGTTTGAAAATGGCAGAAGGTTATCAAATTGTAGCAGGATACTTAATGATTTTGTAATAACTGAAAGCAAAGTGGAGGAGAAATTGTTGAAGTTAAACATAAGAAAAGCAGCTGCGGTGGATGGGATCTATCCAGCTATATATTAAAGGAGGCGGCAAAGCAACTAAGCAAACCCTTAGCCATAATTATGAGAGCATCCTTGGACTCAGGAGAGGTTCCCACAGATTGGAGATGTGCAAATGTATCCCCAATTCACAAAGGGGGATCGAAGGGTGACACGAGTAATTACAGACCAGTTAGTTTAACTTCTGTTCCAGGTAAAATAATGGAGTCACTGGTTAAAGATGCATTGCAGGATCATCTAGACAAAACTGCAGCAATAATTCAGACACAGCATTGGTTTGTTAAGGGAAAATCTTGTCTGACAAATTTGATAGGATATTATGATGTGGTCACAAAGGAACTGGATGCAAAAAATAATTTTGATATCATATATTTGGATTTCAGGAAAGCTTTTGACACTGTTGCGCATGGAAGACTATTGTACAAATTGGAGCAGAATGGTATTAAGGGTAAGTTGGTACAATGGATAAAAGGATGGTTAAGTGGGAGAAGACAGAGGGTGGTAATCAATGGGTGCTGCTCTTCTTGGACTAATGTTATTAGTGGAGTCCCACAGGGTCCGGTGTTAGGTCCACTTTTGTTTTGTATATTTATCAATGATATTGATGAAGGTATATCAGGCTTAATGTCGAAGTTTGCAGATGATACAAAGGTTGGCAGGGTTGTTAATGACAGTAATGGCAGTGTGCTACTGCAACAGGATCTAGATAATTTGGGCAGATGGGCTAAGAAGTGGCAACTGAAGTTTAACCTTGACAAATGCAAAGTACTGCATATGGGTAGAAGTAACCCCAGAGAAACGTACCAACTGTGTGGTACTACACTTAAGGTGGTAAAAAATGAAAAAGACCTGGGAGTAATTGTGCTGTCGGATATGAAGTTTTCAGAGCAATGCAGACAGGCTGCCAGGGCAGGTCATGGGGTTTTGTCAATGATATATAGGAATTTTGCTAGCAGGGAAAAGGAGGTGATTATCCCTCTGTATAAGGCAATGGTCAGGCCACACCTCGAGTACTGCGTACAGGTCTGGAGGCCTCATTTTAGGAAGGATGTAGATTTACTTGAGCGTGTACAGAGAAGGGCAACAAGATTGGTGAGGGGAATGAAGGGATCCTCTTACCAAGAAAGGCTTAAGTTCTGCAAATTGCAGTGGCTGGAGACTAGGCACCTGCGCGGTGATCTGATTGAGGTATATAAGGCCTTGAATGGGTTGAGCACACTGAATTCTGATGGGATCCTTCCACTTGTTCAGATTACGAACCTAAGGGGGCATAAATTCAAATTAAGAAAAGACTGATGTTAATTAGATGTGCGGAAATTTGCCTTTAGCCAGCGGGTGGTTAATTGCTGGAACAAACTTCCATCTGTCGTTGTGGAAGTTGATAGGTTGAATAAATTTAAGGAGGAACTGGACAGGCATTCGGAGGGAATGGTGTGATTTGTTTTTTTTTTTTTTTTTTTTTTTTGGCTGATGCTGCATAAGCTCATACACTTGCTTTCTTGCATCAAATGCCACTGCTACTACTACCACCCACAAATTCCAGTCAATCTCTGGGAAATTAAAATCCCCAATTATAAGACACTGATTTACTGGACCACTATTTCTCTGCACAATTACTCATTATCCTCATCAGATTAATTTGGCCTGTAACACACACACACACACTCTTATTTTTCCTTTCCCAGTGCTTATGTCACACCAAACAGACTCAACAATGCATTGTCCACCAAGATCAATTGGATGTACTTCCTTAGATTTTGTTTCTTAACTAACAGCATATCCTCTCCTCCCCTGTCTATTCTTTCTGTACACATTGTATTCCCCAAATCCATGAATGAAATACAGTGCATGTCACTTATCGTGATTAAAGTATCATTCATAAATGTTATAACTTTTATGAAGTCCTGATCAGTTATACTAATACAGAAAAAATGCTGTTTATTTTAATCAGTGCTTCAGTGTCAGTTATCACTTTTTTTGTCTTATATTGGTTTACTCACATGCAGTGGAAGTGATCATATAATATCCATATTTGTCCCTAGATTCCGACATGTTGCCACCAGTTACTGCTGCTGATTCTTCGTACAGTTAATATGATTGTCAGTGTCATTACTTAATTGAACACCATAGCTCTGTTATATACTACCAAATTAATGAAAGAAAGTACTGTACCTCAATCAGTCTTACTGTTTTCCAGCAACCATAGCACTTTTCCAATTCTTGATTTTTATATTTTCTTTGTTTTTAATGGATTTCCAGAAATATGACAATTTCGTTTATACTGATGATTTTCTCACAGAAATAGAGGATGGGCAAAGTACTTTATATTAACCGATTTTAATGTTTTGGTTTTTTTTTGTACACATCTGCACTCAGTATCAACAAAAATTGCTGAACAGCTACATTCTTGTTTCATCAGTTACTGTTATCAATAAAGCTATGTTCCAAAGTGATCACAAGCGGTATATAATTAGCATCACAAACTAGTAAAAGTAGAATTACAGGATTAATATTAATATAAACATGAAGCCAGCTAACTATATAAAAATTCTTTCACTAAATTAATCTAATTTAAAGACAAAATCCAATTCATCTGCATGTCATATATGTTACATGCATTCTTCAAATGAGACAATTACTTTCACTTTCTTCACTGGTAACAAACTTCATTTTGCGTGGTGGTTAATAGCTCTTCTGGTGTTGATGTTGCTGCGATAGCAACATTATTATCCATCTATTTCCAATAAAATCCACATGTGCTTTTTCAAAGTCCAATTTCCAAAGTAACTATCACATTCATTTGCCAGAACATTTTTCAATGATATTCTCATCAAAATCACTCTTTGTGAAGCACTTTATTACACATGATTCAATATTATCTGAGGAAATAAATTATGAATAGCATCCAAGACATTCCACTTTGGGGGCAAACTGTTCCCTGCTCTGTTGCAGATCAAATACCTTATCAGGCAAGCTTTATATTCTCTGCTGTGAGATTAAAATCATTCAAGAATGCCTTGAATGATATAGTTGCTGTATAAAATTGATAGAAGGCACGTTCATCAGATTAAAAATTTCAACAGACATTGATGTATTTTTGTATTTGTTAATATCAGATCAAAGTACAATGATCAAGAATCATCAAAATGTTCCCCTTTCCGAATCCATTATTCTGTTTACTCTCAATGACCAAGACTGAAAAGTTCTATGTGCCTTCCATTCCTAAACTTCTATAGGACTAACAATCACATGGAAGGTGGCTAACTACTCTGAAACATCTCGGTTCAGAAAAAAATGACAAACTACCATACTGCCATGATGGGGGGGGGGCAGCTGGTTTGGTGTGGTTATTAAAAATCACATGGGGCTGCATAGCAATCTAGTGAGGGAAGGAGGCACAGAATTTAGTTTTGCTACTGTTGGAAAATTTACATCACAAGTGAGCAAGTTTTTTAGCACCTTTTTGGAGCATAACTGAATTGTAATTCTTTACCTTAGTTTCCACCATTTCAAGATTCATCCCAAACAAAGTACTTTGTTTGGAAATAAATTAAACTTCCATTAATTAGGGCTATACCAAGTTTGTTATAGCCCTAATTAGGGCTGTACCAAAGAGGTCAATTTGGTTGCCATAATCTGTTCATTAAAAGACAGTTTAACACAGGATGGTGAGCTTGCAAATGGAAACATTTATGTTGCTTATAAAATGGTTTATTATAATACAATAAAAATTCACATTTAAATTTTAAATTAGAGCTACCACACATTGCAATCCTTCTTTGTGGGTCTTCTTCAAGTAAATTTACAAGTGAATTAAATTACATTTCAAAAAACTTAATGACTTAACAAGGAAAAATAATTATAAAGAATAATAATTATGTACAGTTCACAGCTGCAAAACAACACTAAGAATCTTTTTTTTTGAACAAAAGTAAAGCTCTTAAGTTAATTCTAAATCCACAAAGATGGGTCAGAATGTGTAGTATCTCTACCTCAAAGCTTGTACTCGTTAACTGAGTACAATAAACCATTTTCAAACAACTAAAGTGAAATGTTTCCATATGCAAGCAATTAAATTAATGGCCCATGTCTTATAAATTCTGTCATACAGATATTCAAGTGTGTGCTGCAAGCCTTTTCTGTTGAAATTCCATGAGTGTCGATCTTGCAAACTGGCATCTGTAATTCCACCACCCTTCCAAACAAGTGCCTCACAGCCAGTGAACATCCATTTACTATCCAACTCTCAAAACTAACTTTTCATTTATTCCTTCTATTTCTGTTCTTTGGAATAAAGTTCCTTCAGATGTATTTCCCAAAAATTACAATCTACAGAAATTCAAGTCTATTGTCAACAGTATCTTTAGTCTTCTAAGCTTTCGGCTCATATGCAGTACCAAAGTACTACAGGTTCCTATACCTTTCACGTTTAAGGCAATAATAATAATAAAAAAAAGACGGTCCTACTTATTCCCGGGCAAACTTCAAGTCCGAAATACTCCCTCCCCACCATTGAACCAGGATTTCGAACGGTCCAGTGACTACGCTGTGAGCTAAACACTTTATCGCGCTCATTTCAAGGTTCAGAAGTTCAAATTAATGAACACACGTTTTCTATTTACAAGCTGTCAGAAGCTCATAACATCCTAATCTATTAATGTCACAGTATTCATGAAATAACAATAATAAATACCAAAAAACACCATCCACCAAACGTTTATATTTGTTAGAAAAAACTGCTTTTCCCCTGTTACTTTAATATAAGAAAAAAATCGCACAACAAAGCTTCTACATCTGAATTATTAAAAACGATCATTTTGGAGAAAGTAAAAAAGAGAAAAAAGGTCATTACGCACGAAAACCTAGATTTCAATACATCAGCTTCCTATAAAAACTTGATTGTGATTACATGGGGAGTGGACAACACAGAACCTAACAGGTATGAAAGCCAAATACGGCTTCGCCTAAGGGCTGTATTAGGGCGTAATGTGTGGGTCTACCACTGAGCACATTTCAGTTGCAGTAGACGCTAAGAATCGCACGAACAGACAAAATGCTGTTTCCAAAATAAATTTTACCGCATAAAATATGGTACTGAGAAACGCCGGTAAAAATTAGATCCGTTTATCCTTCACAGTACTGTGATAATGGATTATTTCTTTAGCCTTTCGCTGCGTTAAATAATCAGACACTGTTAACAATAACCTAATACTATATTGAAACTAGTTGCCGCGATTAACTGGATAAACCGATAATACTGTAAAAAACATCAACTGATAAACTTCACATGGAAGCTCTACGCATCCTATTAGTCTTTAATTCGATGCTAAACGATTTCATGCCATTTAAAACAAACAAATGCAACTCAACGTAAACTTACCTAATTCACCGGTAGATGCACATTTCAATTAATTTTATATCACAGCATCGGTAATATGTCAAACTATTATCAAATTTATTTCCTGAAACGGCAATCAATACATGTTGCTTAAACACATTTCACCTCGCAGTACAACGTGCATGTATCCTCTCACCTATGTACAAGACACGGCGCGTATCAACCAACCGCAACTCTCTCTGCCGCCCTTAATCAGTATAGAAACACAACATGGCGGGCATGTAGCGAACGACACAGCTTCACCTACCGGAAGAGTTTTAAAAACAGAATCTCAGTTTAAATGGAATTAACTTTTCCGGACACAGTTGTCCCTGGCACGGCTCCATATTGCATGGGAACTGCTTTTCCCATGGGGGGGGGGGGGGGGGGGCAGCGGACCAGGTGTTCATTGCCCTCTGTTTGCGAAGTTGCCAGGCAGTGCCACTCAACATTCAACATAACACGCACATAAATTTTACACATCAAAACTTATTAACACTTGCTGGCTTTGGCAAAGTTGCTCTTCAGACGCTACTGTGGTATAGGGGAAACCCCGGAGATTACGTCAAAAAACAACAAAAATACCTTAAATGTTTTGAGCATACTCAATGCTGATAGGACTCTTCCTCTTTCCCAAATTATTAGCATTAGCATTAGCATTAGTAGAGGCATATGTGCAAGAAAGCAAGCTTAGGCAGCATCAGCCAAAAAAAAAAAAAAAACCTACTCCCATTTCACCCCTTCGTTCGTTCGAAATACCTGTCCAGCCGAGCCTTAAATTTATTTAGGCTATCAACTTCCACAACAAGGGATGGAAGTCTGTTCCACCAACTAACTACCTGCTAGCTAGTTGGTTGGTTTGAATTTATGCCTCTGAGGGAGCATAAATTCAAACTGAGGAAAGACAGTTGTTGAATAGATGTTTGGAAATTTGCCTTTAGCCAACGGATGATTGATTGCTGGAACAAACTTCCATCTGTCGTTGTGGAAGTTGATAGCTTGAATAAATTCAAGGAAGAACTGGACAAACTTTTAGACTGAATGGATGCGTGAAATTGGAAGGTTTTTTTTTTTTTGGCTGATGTTGTATAAGCTTGTTGTATCATATGCTTCTACTGGTGTTAATACTAATGCTCTTATGAACTGTCGCTTGAGATTGCTGCGGCCACACTTGAAGGAATTTTCAGCTGAACTGTGTTAAGAAGGCTCAATTCGCCGATTCTCTGCAGTGAAGCCAGTGGTTTGTATCCCGTTAACCCCAAACTACTGCAGATCTCGTCGAAACGGTTTGGTGCTATGAACGTGTGACTTGGAGTTCTACAAATGATGTACATTTTTGTTCTCTGATGACTCTGTTTTAGTCTACAAACAGATTCTATACGTTATTTAATATGGACACAACGAGGAATGCGGTACCATCCCTCGAACATCAGAGAAAGGGACACTTACGGCGGAGGCTGTGTTCTCGTGACGGGCGGTATAATAATCAAAGACCGCACTCCTCTTCATGTTTTTGATAGGGTATCATAACTAGATTCTCGAACCCTATGTGCGACTTTTATGGGTGTTTTTATAGGCATGAATAATTTGCATAATGTGTCCCTCTGTAAGATGACAGCTCAATTTCTATTGGACACTCGGAATTTGCATGTAGGGATGCCTATTGTATCAAACGTTCCCCTTCCGCGAAGCTGTTCACAATAAATTATTCATGAAAAACATTTTACTCTATTCCTTTTATCGAACAGTGTAGATCTTCGCTATGAAAATGGTTTCAGTATGAAGGGTCCGAAAGTTGTTGACACCAGACTAAAAAGGCACAAGACTTGTCAGATAAAGTGAACGTTCTCATTGTTTTCATTCAGATCCAGTAAATTTCCTTGCAGGGTTTATGACTAGGATAAGACGTGTTTTTATCACTTTCCATCGGAAACAAAGGAGCAGTCCACTCAGTGGAAACACAGCTCTTCTCACCCTCCAAAGAAAGCCAAGTCGATTCCTTCTGCTGACAAGTTAGCGGCATCGTGTTTTTGGGATGCTGGTGGAGTGTTGACAGTGTATTACCTTCAGAAAAGCTAGACACTCACAGGGGCATATTACGTAGGCCTTGTGAGGCGCTTGCGTGAAAATCTCAAAGGTAAACCGAGGAAAATTCAGCAAAGGGTCTTGGTGAACCAGGACAATGTGCCTATTCACAAATCTGTCATTGCCATTGCTGCACTACAGAAGTGTTTCTTTGCAATCTTGAACCTTGCTTCCTATTCACCAGATCTAGCACCGTCGTACTTTCATTTATTTCCATATTTTCTAACCTGGATTTCATTCAATTTTCATATACAGTAACGTCATTACTGCAGTGGATGCATTCCTAGAGACCTTGGAGAAGATTTTCTTTGTAGTTAAAATCAACGCATTACAGTATCGGTGAAAAAAGTGTTGATTTCAAAGGGGACTATGTTGAAGAGTATCATTTTACCAGAATCTTGCTCTCGTGGGTAGCAAAGTTGGTAGAATCGCCGTCCTCCACACACACCGAATGGAAAATACTTGATTTCGAGACCAGTCGATGGCATAAGGAATTTTTATGAGCTTTTTTTACACAACTTTGCTGAGATAGTCGGTCTTAGGCAAGGGTATCATGGCACGATTTTTTCCCTCCCGGAAATTCTGGTTTTTGTCCAGCAAACAGAAAATCGATTATAGAACACATGCAATTTGCAGACAGTATATATGGAGCAATATGGCCTTAGCCGCTGATACTCCTAAAAGCCTACTAAAACAACAATCGAACTCCTCAAACAAACTCTTCATTCTCATGTCATGAACTTTTCAAACGCCCCTCGTAATGGAATTCATTCATAATCTGCACCAGTAATCCAAAGCGCTGCTCATAGTCCGAAGCTTGTTCATCAAGTTATAGGCACAACGGTGAAAAAGTAGTCGCTAAAGAGCTTTATACATAAAAAGAAATAAAAACAAAAAAATTGATATAATTATAAAAAGTAAGAATATTAAACAACAATAAAAAAAAAAACAGGAACACGTTTTATACTGGTTTAAAGCTGCGCTTCCAGTTTAGAGAATAATACTAATACACGATCACAATTAAGCTGGAAAAATAACTAAACTCTTGCGATAACTAATATCTCATTTTAGTGCGATGATCACAGTAATTTGAGATTCAGATAATAATAACAAAAAATAAAAATATATATACCCTTAAAGTAACAAAGGATCACCCATTATAAAACCCAATTTTTTTTCGGAGTCTGGGGGAACCCCCGAGCCGCATTACAATTAACGCTGTACAAGCCAATTTCTCAAAACTAACCTCAGAGAATTATAGCAAATATCTTTTGCTTTGGTGCCATCAGATGGCTTAAGAGTTTGAGAGAGCGTGACAGGAATTAAAAACGACTGTGCTGGCAGGTGTTCCACGAGTGTATACTGTTACTTGTTATGAAACAATCACAGCAGACAACCGAGAGATAGGGAAACGGTCTACTGGAGTACATGCATTGAGTAACAATGGGAACTAAGAACAATATATTATCGCTGTTTCATAATTAAGAAATTTGGTTGTGTTTAGTATTTGTGTTAACCGTTAAAGCAAGTAAAGCTATTGGACGTCAGGTAATTGTAATTGCACGTGTATTCTTTGGTCGATTTCTTGTTCTCTGGAGAAAGCCCGGAGTTTCAGAAAATTGCGCAACCCTCGTGGTAAATCCACATATTGTCAGGTTCGCGACTGCAAGGCACCCGAGAAGAGCCGAGTAGATCGACACTGATCTTACGTGGTTGTTTAAGATCATGTGGAGGTCGTTCGGCATTCTGAATGGAGGTGAAGCTTATTGTTTTGCCTGTGCTTTGAAGCAGATTTCGGTTCTAATCCAATGTCCAATCAATAACGCGAAGAACTTTTAAGTTTTTTTTTTTTTTTTTTTTCACTACATAGGTAAGTTCGTTGGTCTCAGGCGAGGAGAGAAATGTTTTTTTTACTCAAAAATTCGGTTTCGTTCAGCAATAAGCAAACCGACGAGAAAATATATGCAACTTAGGTGTATAATACACATGGGTGGATGAAGTTGTTTGCGAACTCAGGCCATTTCCCCCTCGTGTACGAAGATGGTGATTGCAACTAGATTACAACTTACTTAAGGTTTCGTTATAACTAGAGCGCTACCCTCGAAGTTAGCCAGTGATTTCGTACAACTAGCCGGATATGTCTTACTTAGTCAATATCCTTGTGAGGCTGCATAAACTCGTCCATATGTTGCTGTGAGTAGATATGAGACCTTTATAATAGACCGTGTTTTAATAACATTTTTGTAGGCTTGTCTCGTTGTAGCAATATATTCAGCATTAGAACTGTCTTGGCATGAAACCATGTATCGAGTTATATTTTTTAACAAGTACGATAATAGGATGATAAAAGAAGAAAAATAGTGTGAATTTGAGGGACAATTTATATTAACTTGCGGCGTAACTTCGTATAGTACTGCAAAATAACTGCTTTGCTGTGAATATTGGAAGAAATTGCATGGCTACAACCATTGAAATCAAGTGACACTTTTCTAAAATATTTCTAATAAAGGCAGCCAGATATGATCTGTTGAAAAGGTAGTTGGTATGTGTCATAACTCATTCTGTAAATTAACGTGGTCCTATGTTTACTTGAAGACATCTGTAAGTTATGTATATGATACAAATCTTTTAACTCAGTTAGATACAATTTGAAATCTAAAAATTGACCTGAGTTGGTATTTCTGCATTTTTGCTTTTAAGGTTTGATTATCGGATTACAAGAAAGTACGCCATGCCCACTATCTCCAAAAAACGAGAGCATGTTTTCATAATAAAAGTTTCAATCTAATTAGAGACACAGCGGAGATGATTTTTCATGTGCTCTGACAAGGGCATTCTTCTAATTTTGACACAGCGAGGCTTTTTGATATCCTGAAAGAGGCCTCTGAGGTCGGGAAAACTCATGTCTAAGAATATATAAATTCATACACCGACCATTGAATAAAATTTAATATGACTACAATTTTTACAAAAAAAAAAAAAAAAAATATATATATATATATATATATTTACAATAAACTATTACGGAATGCTAAAAACTGTAATAAAAAGGTCATTTACAATAAAATTTGCTAAAATATAAAACATTAAAAGCGCTAAAAATCTGAAGCTTTCGGGAGCGTCAGCTCCCTTCTTCAACAGTGATATAACTTCCTGCAACATCTCCTTAAGTAGTAGGCTCACGGTACCTCCACACGTGGTATTTCTCCACGTGGTTCAATCGGCACATGGTCAGAACTGGAAGCGGAAATGTCTCGGGAACGTGGCAAAGAAAATCGTTCATCCGACCTTAATATAATTGTTTCAAAGATAGGATTAATACGTATACCTCTATCTCTGTTTATTGTATTCCTACTGGATGAACTAATCCGTAAACCCTCGAGCCATTTACGCTCCCAGTATCCATGTGCACGATCCAAAATAATAGCGTCCTCCGGGGAGATTTGATGCTGCTTCTCCCAAAAATCTTCTCCGTGTTCAACCAGGATTGTATCAGTTTATTGACTCGCCGTTCCAGCCCCTTATAAGCCCCTTATCCAGCCCCTTATAAGCCCCTTATAAGCCCCTTATCCAGTTCCTTTGGATCACCTTATAAGGTGATCCAAAGGAACCCGTTGGTGGGGCTGGAACGGCGAGTCAATAAACTGATACAATCCTGGTTGAACACGGAGAAGATTTCCAAGGAGACTTACTGGTCATTACACACTACAGGTAGTCAACTCCCACGATTCTACGGACTGCCAAAAATTCATAAGGCAGAAGTGCCCTTGAGACCTATAGTTTCATTTATACGGAGTCCTTCCTATGCGCTATCAGGGTACTTGACTAAATTAATTGCACCCATAGTGGGGCAGTCCGAATATGTTGTTAAAGACAGTAGAGAGTTTGTGAATTTTGTGGGAAATTTGACTATAAATGATGATGAGAGCATGATCTCTTTTGACGTTATATCTTTATTTACATGTATTCCTATTAGTCATGCAGTATATTGTGTAAAAATGGCATTGACCAGGGATGCCTCCCTTGGTAATAGATCACTTCTCGGTGTGGAAGACATTTGCACCGGGGTAGAATTATGTCTAGCTAGTACTACCATGTTGTTTCAAGGAACTATGTATAAGCAGGTTCGCGGTACTGCCATGGGTTCACCCATTAGTGCCACCGTGGCCAATCTGGCCATGGAGGAGTTGGAAAGTAGGGTTTTTAGTGGGTGTTCGTTTCCTATTAGGAATTGGAGAAGATATGTTGATGATACCTTTGCCCTGGTCCAGAAGGGGAGGGAGGATGATGCCGTTTGCTGGCTTAATAGCTTCTCCCAATTTATACAATTTACCTCAGAGGTGGAAACGGGTGGTACCCTGTCATTTTTGGATGTATTGATCTCCAGGGTGGGTTTTAGACTTAAGACGTCAGTTTTTAAAAAACCCATGTGTGGAGGTCAATACACCCATTTCAATTCAGCACAAGCTGGACAATATAAGAATAGTGTTGCAAAAGCTTTATTTGACAGAGTAAGATCACACTGTACCACTTCTGAGGATAAAGAAAAAGAAATTAATCGTGTCACGGCAGAACTTAGAAAGTGCGGATACCCCCAGAGGATCCTGGATAGATATAGTAGAGGAGTGTCCGAACGTAGGGAGTCGTTCGTTCCGGTAGCCACCGCATACATCCCCTACTATCCGGGCCTTACTGAACATCTAACAAGAATTTTACGGGGTTATGGGACACGCTGTGTACAGCTTCCTGGGCGGAGGCTGTGCACAGCTGTGTCTCAGGTCAAAGACCGCCTACCAAAAGATCTTAGTAGTGGAGTGGTTTATAGAATAGAATGCCCGGATTGTGGGGAGTGTTATGTGGGGGAAACAAAACGACGGCTCAGGGATCGTCTGGGGGAACATTTAAATGCCATAAGAACCGCTGAATACAACAAGTCTGCTGTGGCCGAACATTTTTGGGAGAAGCAGCATCAAATCTCCCCGGAGGACGCTATTATTTTGGATCGTGCACATGGATACTGGGAGCGTAAATGGCTCGAGGGTTTACGGATTAGTTCATCCAGTAGGAATACAATAAACAGAGATAGAGGTATACGTATTAATCCTATCTTTGAAACAATTATATTAAGGTCGGATGAACGATTTTCTTTGCCACGTTCCCGAGACATTTCCGCTTCCAGTTCTGACCATGTGCCGATTGAACCACGTGGAGAAATACCACGTGTGGAGGTACCGTGAGCCTGCTACTTAAGGAGATGTTGCAGGAAGTTATATCACTGTTGAAGAAGGGAGCTGACGCTCCCGAAAGCTTCAGATTTTTAGCGCTTTTAATGTTTTATATTTTAGCAAATTTTATTGTAAATGACCTTTTTATTACAGTTTTTAGCATTCCGTAATAGTTTATTGTAAATATATATATATATATATATATATTTTTTTTTTTTTTTTTTTTGTAAAAATTGTAGTCATATTAAATTTTATTCAATGGTCGGTGTATGAATTTATATATTCTTAGACATGAGGCTTTTTGATGAAACCGATATCCAGCAAGTTACTTTTTAAATATGAATCATTAGTGAAAAATACTATTCTACTACGATCCATCTGATGTTTAATGCATGTACTCCAGCAGACGATTACCCTTTTTTTTTTTTTTTTTTTTTTTTTTTTTTTTTTTAGGAGCATTAGCAACTAAGGCCATATTGCTCCGGGATATGCGGTGGTCATTCCTTGACCTTTCCGCATCCTCCGTATTTGGTGGTGACGGGCTCGAACCCCGGTCTAATCAAGAAGCATGTGCTACGCACTGCTGCTCCTTCCCACCTGGCTACGGAGGCGCCGACGATTACCCTATCTAGTTGTCTAATCTGGGTATTTCTCTATTTCAACCAATGAGATGGCGAATGTGCCATCTCATTGGTTGAAATAGAGAAATACCCAGAAATACCAACCGGTGCACGTGGCAATACAGCATTTTTAACTTTCTATCGTGCTTGCAGAAACTTTTAATCCAACTGATCATGTAGAAAGTAAAGCTTTGGGGTACAGTTATTGGATTGGGGTTCAGCAAATTGAGATATACTCGTACAACGGTCACATCCTTTGTTACCCTAAGGAGTAATATTTTATTTTGATGTCAGTATTATTTTTTTGAATTTCAAATCAATTCGATCAATTTGAATTCAATTCATTTAAATGAAAATAATACAGTTTACATGGTAAATTCAGTTTTATCCTGCAGCACTGTGATTTTGTATTAATTTTATTATTGTATTAATGCATTAACAATTTAAAATTATAGTTTCAACAAAATAAAATAAAATACAATTCTCTTAGAATTGTATTTTATTTTATTTATGTTATTAGAAAAATCATATAAAACGCAATTGACTAAGAATGTCTATTAATCTAGAAGCAAGAAAACCAGGTACAACGTTAACAAAAGCGAAACACTTCAAAAGTGCAAGTTCCTATGCTTTTTTATTGAAAAATTGCAGTCTGAAAAATTCAGACTGCAATGCAACCCTTGCCCTGATTACAATCAGCCCCGAAAACTGACTACAGATCAGAATGCATACAGATACAGAAGACGGTAGACATTAAATAATATGGGCAACTTGTAAGCTCTCCTCGTTTCTTCCCTTAATACAACCACAGCGTGTATTTCTTAAGCAGAAATCAGATCAGATAATTTTGGCATTATTTATACAAATTTCAGTAAACTTTTTGACTCAGTCCCAGATGAATTATTTTTGTACAAATTACAGCAATCTGGCTTTACAATCAAGTGAAGGCTAGTTTATCATATCATATCATATCAATAGCCAATCAAGATCCGACCAAATCATGCAAGTAGTTAGGTGGACATTGATTACATTGCAAGCAATCAGTAAAGAAGTATGGCCTGTGCAACAATCAGTAGAAGCGGAAATAATTCACATGGAAACCCTACTCCCTTGCTTCCTATCGGCTAATTGCAGCCTCGATTGAAGAGGACTTCAGAAATTCCTCACGTCTTCAACAGGAATCGACGACTGGCGATCATGGCGTTGTAATCAACTGCTGTTGCACACAGCACATGGACATCCCTTTCTGCAATAAAACCAGCATTTTTCTTTGAGTGTTGGTTTCTGAATTGGGCTTTCCATAAGTTCAAGTTGTCATTTCAGGTTGGACGGCAGCCACTTCTATTAGCAGTCAAACTTCTGTTTGGTCTCATCTCCTCTCCCTACTTCTGGGACAGCTATGCCTGAAGAATTACAGGGTTTCAACTCCACAGTTGAAACCCTGTCAACTCCACAGTTGTTTCCTCTTCACGCAGGCCTTCACCTGTCCGACTGTTTTCTCCCTCAACCGATGCTACTGTGCGTCCAGGATGTGGATGTCAAACTAAAGAAGTTTCGTCAGTGTCGCATATATGAACGAAGAATACTCCATGGCCGTTGGCTGAGCCCACCACAGTTCATTCCCCTAGTGGCCTACTGATTTATATCACCAACCGATCTGTTAGGAACATCCATTCACCATTAGTTCTTCATGCTGCCTGGACAAGAACCAAAATATTACTGGCCTTTGGATTCGAGGTTGATGGGCAGTTTCTCTAAAACTGAGAAATTTGTGCACATCTTTAATTTGGTGCTCTCCTATAGTTATCCGGACTTGTCAGCTTTGAGAGTTGTATTATAACTTGTATTTTTTTGTTTATTATTTTATTTTGTTTTAATCATATTTTATACAGTTTTCTAAGCATGTATCTTTTTTAAAAAAAGATACATGCTAAGAAATATTCCAAATTATTTTTTGATTTTGTCCCAGATATGGGTCGCACGTTTCGTGAAAGGCAGTTTCTCTTTCAGTAGTAGTCCTAGATTTCTGTGGGTACCATGTTTAAGCAAGTGGTCTAATATTTTTTACGGATGGGCAGTGTCTATCAACATCGCCTTTAAGTTGCAGGTATATTTAATATTACAGTATAGTGTTTCAGGCACATCATCGACTTAGATCATATTGTGCCGTATATATTATGTCTGCAAATTGCATGTGTTTTGTCGTCGATTTTCCTGTTTGCTGGAAGAAAAACCATTCCAACCTCGCCAGAGACTGACTGACTCAGCCACCTTGTAAAAAACCACAAAAAAAATTCTTTGCGTCATTCACAAGATTTGAAGTCAGGTCTTCTTCCAGCAGTTGTGGAAAGGACAGTAATTGAACCCCAATGGCTCACATCTGGTGAGTATGGGCTTGCATACCCAGGGTCCTCAGCTGGATATCATCATTGTTCTATTTCTTGGCGATTCCTTTCTACTCTGACTCTTGTGTTCTCTCTCTCTCTCTCTCTCTCTCTCTCTCTCAGGGTAATTCAGAATTTTTTTGTTTTTGGTTGGTGCAGCATCAGCTTCAGGCTTCGTTTCCCCATATGGCTAATAATAATAATAATACGATACGATAAAGAAGGGGGCGCGATGACCAAGTGGCTAAGACGCTGGACTACCAGCTTGATGGACCTGGGGTCGAATCCCGCCTTGGTTGAAGCGAACGCGGCTCTATTACGCTGAGAGACCGATATAATAATAAAAACAAATAAATAATAATAATGAAACATCGCAAAAGTTGCTCCATTGGACTTACCTTCCCCAAGGTCGGAACGACGGCTAAGGCAAGTAGTGGCGCCATCTGGTATCACTCGTGAGAACTAAAAACTCACTGGACATAAGCCAAAGCTAAACAACTCCAACTCAATAGATTGATGACGTCACAGAGAAATAGTAATCATACTGCATCGAGTGTGGTGCTGGATAAAGTCACTTGAGTTCAGGCCTTAGGCAGAGGGGTCAGCTCGAAAAGTTGGAGAGAGTCTCCCGAGCAAGACAGTGGAGCAAGTGGCGCTGTTCCCCGTATGGCTACCAGAAGAGAGGTGCAAAACCATCCAACCCCTTCAAAAAATCAAGCAGGATGTGAACGATCAACGACAAATGGTCAATATGGAACCAGAGGAGGAACAGCATACCACAGAAGGAAGAGCAAGAAGAAATTCAACCCAGAGTAGCCGAAATGGAAAAAGACGAAGTCATGATATCCAGAATAGAAGACGAGTGAAAGAAGGCCCTAACATAATTCGAAGGAATGGACCCCACAAGAACCCAAGTGATACCTCAGCAGAGGCCAAATAAAATCCTGTGGAGAGTAACAGACCACCTCAATCGGCAAATAATACCACATTACCTTGACAACAACGGTGCAACGTTGGAGGCTATCCACACAGCTGTATACTGTGCTGCCATAACAGCCACTAGGATTAATGGAAAAGAAACGAAAGACCAGCAGCAGAAGAACCGAAAACAGAAGGAACTGCCAGCTTAGCAAAGAAGACTTCAGTAGAATTAAGAGTCAAGATAGGTCAGTTGACCCAGTACCAACAGGGTAATAGAAGTAAGAAATTGATTGGAAAGCTGAAGAGCATCCTCAACAGAGACAGCGTCCACAGTGTTCAGTGTGTTGAGGGTCAAACGGTACCAGGGGTTTCTCCCATCACCACGAGTTTACATTGTCGTGTGATACAGTACACTGTAAATGCCCTATTTTCTTCCCTCTGGTGGGGCATGCCCCACTGTAAATGGAGTTGCCTTCCCTTTCGGCTCCATATTTCTGTCTATTTCCCCCCCCCCAGTCTTCAGCCTTCACCCCACTCTATCTGATAGCAACGTGAACACGCCCCACACAATCTAAATTCACCAATCTAAATTAATTTTGCCCAACATTTTGGACTTCTAGCGCTCCCCGCGACGCGTACCCGATTTTTTTTTTTTTTTTAAGGTCCTAGCCACTGAAATCTTAGGAAATTAGGTGGCAGGACCTGCCAGAGTGAACTATATACTAGTGAGTACCTGGTCTGCCTCCACGGGGCTAAAGTGGGACAACGTCGGGCCTCAGTAGGGGTCTGGCGGCTAAATGACCAGATGAACAACGGTACAAGGATCAAATATATACAAAGTCCATACACTTTTAAATCTCTGGCTTTTCCAGTCAACTGGTTCACCCACAATGTAAACTACGCGGAGATGGGGGAAACCCCTGGTGCCGCTTGACCCTAAACACACTTTACTTTACACTGTAAATGCCACAAATTTAAAAGTGTATGGATAAGTGTAAGTGTTTTTAGGGTCAAGCGGCACCAGGAGTTCCCCCCATCTCCGCGTAGTTTACGTTGTGGTGTATTACAGTACACTGTAAATGCCAGAGATGAAGTGTATAGATATTGTACAGTGTAGTGTTGTGTACCATTGTTCATCTGGTCATTTAGCTGCTGAGCCCCTAATGGGATCCAACGTTGCCCACACTTCGCCACGTGGAGGCAGACCAGGTATACCAGCATATAATTTGAACTCTGGCAGGTCCTGCCACCTAATTTCCTGGAATTTCAATGGCAAGGACCTAAAAAAAATGATGGCTCTGTAGGGATTAAAACTCAGAAAGGTGTATAAGGCCGAAAAATTGGGCGAACAGAATTTTAGTGCTTTTAAGTTTCGACTGTGTGGGGCATACACTGTGAGAAGTAAACAGGGGTGGGTGGGAAGACTGAAAACTGGGGGGTAGAGGTTGGATGTAAGGGGTCGATAGAGAGATTGACCCCTGCATTTGACAGTGGGACAGGCCCATGTCCCACCAGACAGCGTTCACAGCACACATGAGACCAGAAACCAGACAATAGGAGAATTCTTGGACACCCTAAAGCAGAACCTCCTCGTACTCGTAAAGGGCCACCCGTAATCTGTTACAGGTACCCATATATGTATTATGACTCTAAATTGCGTGTGTTCTCTGGTCGATTTGACTGTTTTGTTGGACGAAAAAACCCCAGTTTATGGGAGGAGAACCTTGCTGTCTATGCCTGAGACCGACTAACTCAGCCACGGAGTGAAAAAAAGCCCACTAAAGTTCCTCGCTTCATCGACTAGATTCAAACCCTGGCCTTTTCCACCCGGTATGGGGAGGATGGTGACAATACCACTGTGCTATACGCACAGCCCCTTCACGTGCAGCCAAAACAGCTGGTACTGGCGAGGCATGGGTGCAACAAGATATTTAAATGTGTCTTGTGGTATCTGGTACCAACACGTAACCAGCAGATCCTTTAACTCCTGTAAGGCCCGTGGTTGAGATGCTGCAGATGCTCGATGGGATTGATATCTGGGGAATTTGGAGGCCAGAGCAATACCTGGAAGTCTTCCTCATGTTCCGCGAACCAGTCTCGAACAATCCTGGCGGTGTGGTATGGCGCATTATCTTCCTGAAAGACGGCACCGCCAGAGGGGAAGACCGTTGCCATGAAATTGTATACCTGGTCAGCAATGATGTTTAAGTAAAGTATGTGGTGTCCAACGGCTCCTGGGATTTCTCCCATCTCCGCGAGTGTACAAATTATTAAATATTGTATTAGGGTTTCCCGTAAGGACTACATAAACCCGTATTTGTGTCTGTAACTTGCGTGTTCTCTAGTCGATTTGCCTGTTTTTCTAGACGAAAAACCCCCAGTTTCCGGTGGGAAAAACCTTGCTATCTACGCCTGAGACCGACTAACTCAGCCACCGAGTGAAAAAAGCCCAGTAAAGTTCCTCGCGTCATCGACGGGATTCGAACCCAGTTCTTTTCCACCCTGTGTGGGGAGGACGGTGACGATACCACTGTGCTACACGCGCAGACTCCACGGGTGTACAATGTATCGGGCCAGAGATTTGAAGGTTTGTGCGGTGATGTGCAGTATATTGTGTTGTGCCCTTTGCTCTTCCGGTCTATTAGTCGCCAAGCCCCTAGGCTTACCACACTGTGCCACGGGGAGGAGAACTGGGTGTACCACTGATGCTAGAGTACTCTGGTGGTCTTGCCACCTACTTTCCTGGGATTTCAGTAGCTAGGACCAGATTTGAGAATGACATGATCGCTGTTTCTTGAGCAGCGGTTGTAATTTTAACAGAGCTTAGGATTGTTCGCTGATATCTTGTTCTAGGGTGTAATAGGTCGGGCAATAATTTTGATGTATTTAGATTTAGACCTGTGGGGCATGAGGAAAAAAAAAAAAACTTTGTCTAAGAGAAAAGTAAGCGGGGGGGGGGTGTAGGAAACAGAAGGATGGGGCTGACAGGGAAGATGGCCCCTGCAGACAGCATGGCATGCCAAACGCCTCACCAGAGGGAAGTGTGGGAGACGAGAACTACCCCCCACGCAAAAAAAGAGATACCCTACAAGTGTAGGGTAGGTACGGCCAGCACAGCCAGTCAATAGGAACCAACATCTTGGTGGAAATCAGAATGGAGGCGCCAGTGGCATGATTGCTGCTATGGTGGATGCGTCATGTTCGGGAAGGTTTAGTCCAGTTGTCGTCATTGGGCCTCCATTCAGTGAGTCTGTGTCGCATTCAGATTGAAGGCTGGTCCAGTAGTCCATGATAATGAATAGTGGGAAGGTCAAAACTGGGAGTCCAAGATAGGATGGTCAAGTCCAGGGACCGATGTTAGGTCTCTTCTTGATGAGATGTGTCACGTCCAGTGGGGAGAAGTTGGTCCAGGAGTCAATGATGAGGAATTTGTCAAGGTATGTGAGGATCCTGTCTTTGATTGCACTGCGCATTAGCATCCAAGGCTCAGCGATGTGCAGCAACAAATAGGAGCCATGGTTGTTTTGACCTATTGATTCGGATACTATGGTAGTGGTAGCTCTTTCTGCCTGGTGAATAGGTTCATTGCAAATTGAGTGAGGGTTCGGCAAATAGGGTGAGGTTTTCCTGGGTTTGGAAGTTGAAGTGTAGTTTCGTTATTAGGATCCTCCTTAAATCCACGTAAATTTCACAGCTGTGGACAAGGTGCTCTCTCACGTGTGATCCTCTCCACAGTGACAGCAGGGTAAGTCTGTAATTCCGAGTGTCATGTAGTTTTTTCTGGAAGGAGCCATGTCCAGTACGGAGGTAGGTAGCATAGAGTCCCGGTGGAAACCAGGTGTGAAGGGGTAAGAGACCCTGACATCCGGGAAGAATCTTTTGGTGACAACGCCTTTAGTTGAGGTCTGCCATCTTTCTTGCCAGGTGTCGGTTAGCTGTTCATTAAGTCTCTTCTTTTCAGTGTTTCTATTATTTGCTGGTCAGTGGTCAAACTAGCGCAGGTAACTGCTCTTCCTTTGGACAATTAGTAGAACAACCCATGACAAATAATCTCCATGTCCAGGGGAAGGGATCCAATGAGGACCTGGAGCGCATGGTCGCTGACAGTGCGACAGGCATGCGAGGATAGGAGGAGAAGAGAGCGCTCGATAGTTCCTAGGCCCGTTCTCTTTAGAACTGTATTGACCTTCTTGTACCAGACTCCAGATGCTTAGGCGATAACTAGGGTGAAAACTGCCTGATAGAAGAGGGAGAGCAGTCTCTTCTTCAGGCCCCAGTCTCTCCAGGCAACCATTGAGACTTCAGAAGCATACTTCCTGATCTTAATCCCGAGTTGGGCTAGATGATGGCTGAAGGAATGGTTTTTACCTAAGATCAAACCTAAATATTTAAGCTCTTTTTCAGTTAGACTGTAACACCGTTGACCTTGATTTGCTGTGGTCTTCTCGGATCAAGGGTACCTTTTAGTAGGATCGAATTGGTTTTCTCCGGCGAGTTCTTTAGGTTGTTATATTCTGCCCAAGCCTGAAGGGTAGAAATGGCCTGGTTGGCAGTTGCTTCCAGTTGGGCTCTGTTATTGGCAGAAAAGAGCATGACCAGGTCATCTACATAACCCGGGTCTGTACATTGTTGAGTTTGGTGTTCAGGATAACGTCCAGCACCAGATTACAGAGGAGATTCCCCAGGACTGACCCCTGAGGGTAACCCTGAATACTGGTCTGGAGACACTGCAGTGGGGAGCAGACACGACAACTCGCTGGTCTTTGAGGTAGGTCTGGATGCATCGATATAGGTTTTGGGGGACTGTACCCTTCAAAAAAACAAAAACCAAACTATTATATTTAGGCCACCAATATTCATCTGCCGTGCTGCGTATTATGTCTGTTAATTGTATGTTCTATTGTCGATTTGTTTGTGTGCTGGACGATAAACCCCAGTTTCTGGGGGGGAACCTTGCTATCTACCCCTGAGATCGACTAACTCAGCCACGGAGCGAAAAAAGCCGTTTAAAGTTCCTCGAGTCATCGACGGGATTCGAACTCGGGCCTTTTCCACCCAGTATGTGGAAGACGGTGACGATACCACTGTGCTACACGCGCAGACACTTCCTTTGTAACCACATTATAATATCCAATCAAATTTGTCAGACAAGACTTTCCCTTAACAAACCCATGCTTTTTTTGAATTATTGCTGCAGTCTTGTCTAGATGATCCTGCAATGCATCTTTAACCAGTGACTCCATTATTTTACCCGGAACAGAAATTAAACTAACTTGGTCTGTAATTACTCGTGTCACCCTTCGATCCCCCTTTGTGAATTGGCAATACATTTGCACATCTCCAGTCCGTGGGAACCTCCCCTGAGTCCAATGATGCTCTCATAATTATGGCTAATGGTTTGCTTAGTTGCTTTGCCGCCTCCTTTAATATAACTGGAGAGATCCCATCCACCCCAGGTGCTTTTCTTATGTTTAACTTGAACAATTTCTCCTCCACTTTGCTTTCAGTTATTCCAAAATCATTAAGTATCCTGCTACAATTTGATAACCTTCTGCCATTTTCAAACCTTAATAATTCCTCATGCGTGAATGTAGATGCAAAATACTCATTTAGTTTGTTTGCTATCTGAGCAGGATCATCAACAGTCGAACCATCGATGTCAAGTGGACCAATTAAATGGACTTTGTTCTTGATCTTGTAGTGGATCGCTCTATGGAACCACTCTCCGGCAGCGAAGGTGGTGATTGGAAAGAAGACTGCGTTTAATATAATAAGAGTGTTCTTTTGTACAGCTTGCAAATTCTTCGCCCCTTCTACTACTAATGTTCCTAGGATTCTAGTTTGGGTGACTATGGGAAGTTGCATCCCTCCTATGTTAACCTGGGGTCCTCCTGATGTCCAGCTTGCCGCCGAAGATTATCATATTAGTTTAGCATTAGGAGACATATGACGCAAGAAAGAAAGTTTATGCGCATCAGCCAAAAAAAAAAAAAAAAAAAAAAAAAAAACTTCCACTTCACCCCTCCGTTCGTTCGAAATACCTGTCCAGATGACCGTTAAATTTATTTAGGCTATCAACATCCACAACAAGGGATGGAAGTCTGTGCCACCAACTAACTACCCGTTGGCTAAAGGCAAATTGCTGCACATCCACCCTACGTCTGTCTTTCCGCAATTTGAATTTATGCCCTCTCATGTTTTTATTCTGAGCAAGAGGAAGAATCCGATCAGCATTGAGCATGCTCAAATCACCTCGCCGGTGCCTAGTCTTCAGACACTGTAATTTGCAAAACTTAAGCCTTTCTTCCTAAGAGCAACGCTTTGTTCCATTCACTAATCTTGTTGACATTCTCTGTACTCGTTCCACCAGCTCTAGATCCTTCTTGAAATGAGGCCTTCAGACCTATATAGAGTACTCAAGATGTGGCCTGACCATTGCCTTATACAGGGGAATAATCACCGACTTATTCCTGCTAGAAAAATTCCTGTATATCATTTACAAGACTCCATGAGCTACACTTGCAGCCCGTCTGCACTGCTCAGAGAACTTCATATCTGCCTGCACAATTATCCCCAGATCCTTTTCATTCTCTACCACTGTCAGTGTAGTACCACAGCGTTGATTCGTTGATCTGGGGTTGCTGTTTCCCATATGTAGTACTTTACATTTGTCAATGTTAAACTTCATTTGCTACCTCTCAGCCCATCTGCTCAACCTTTCCAGATCCTGTTGCAGCAGCATAGCATCAGTAGTGTCGTTAACAACCCTGCCAACCGTTGTATCGTCTGCAAACTTGGACATTAAGCTTGATATACCATTATCAATATTATTTATAAATACAGAGAACAATAAGGGACCCAACACTGAACCCTGAGGGACTCCATTAACGACATTAGTCCACAATGAGCAGTGTCCATTGATTACCACTCTGTCTTCTCCCCCTCAACCATCCCTTTATCCATAGCAGCAATTTGCTTCCAATGCCATACTGCTCCAATTTGTGCAGCAGTCTTATCAAATTGGCCAGGCAAGACTTCCTCTTAACAAAACCATGCTGTGTCCGAGCTATAAGTGAAGTCTTGCCTAGATGATCCTGCAGTTCTTCTTTAACCAGTGCCTCCATTAATTTTCCTGGAACAGAAGTTAAACTCACTGGTCTATAATTACTTGTGTCAGCCTTTGATCCTCCTTTGTGAATTGATGTCAGGTTTGCACATCTCCAGTCTATGGGTACCTCCGCTGAGCCCAAGGAAACTGTCATAATTATGGTTAAGGGTTTGCTTATTTCCTTTGCTGCCTCTTTTAATGTAACTGGATAGACCCCATCCACCAAGGGTGCCTTTTTTATGTTTATCCTCAACAATTTCTCCTCCACTTTCCTCTCAGTTATTGGAAAATCATCTAGCTCACTGCCAATGTTTACTTCACCTACGACATTCCCCTTCCTGAATAACTCCTCATGTGTGAATGTAGATGCAAAATATTAATTTAGTTTGTTAGCTACCTGAGCAGGATCATCAACAGCTGAACCATCGATATCAAGTGGACCAATCTGATTCATCCCCTTCCTTCTAGAGTTTACATAAGTAAAGAACTCTTTGCTGTTTCTCTTTGCATCCCTTGCCAAAGATTTCTCGTAATCTGCCTTTGCCTGCCTAATCTCCTTTGTGACTTGGATACAGACCAGCTTATATCTATTATAGGCTTCTGTGTCACGTGTTAATTTATATGTTTCTCATGCATTTTTCTTCTCTGCCATGTGTCTCATTAGTTCATCTGACATCCATTTAGGATTAAACCTTGAATAATATTTCTTAGTTGGTATGTAAAGCCTAGTAGCTTCCAAGGTAAATTCTTTGAATGCTTCCCATTTTGAATTTGCTGGTGGTAACATCATCAGTTGGTCCCGCTGTATAGAATTTGAATACTGCCTCAGACCATCGTAGTCGCCTTTACGAAAGCAATAACCTTCCCTTTACCCCTGATGGTAGTTACCTCTTTGAGTAAATCCCACTTCAGCACACTATGATCACTGCCACCTAGTGGTTCCTTTATCTGCAGATACTTAATGCATTTAGAATCACTACTGATAATCAAATCAAAGTATTACTCCCTCTAGTTGCCTCCTGAACATGCTGATGTAGAAAACAATCATCCAATAAATCCACAAAAGCCTTGCTAGTGTGTGAGTGACCAACCCACAAATTACAGTCAATATCTGGGAAATTAAAATTCCCCATTATAAGACTCTCTAATTTACTGGCCCACTCTATTTCCCTGTACAGTTTCTTATTATACTCATCAGAGTCATTATGTATATAGCACACTCCTAAGCTCAATTTTGATCTCCCAATGCTTATGTCACACCAAACTGACTCAACACTGGACTGTCCACCGATGTCGACTGGCTCCACTTCCTTGGATTTTATGTGTTTCTTAACTAATAGCATAACCCCTCCTCCCTTCCTATCCTGTCTATCCTTTGTGTCTACGTTGTACTCCCCAAATTCCAGTTCTGCATTCCTTATATCTATGTGACACCATGTCACTGATATCCCAACAATACCCGCCTTTGATGCTTTGAGCAATACCTCAAATTCATCAAATTTATTTACCAAACTCCTAACATTGCTGTACACTCAAGTATACATGCACCTGTTCCTATTCTTAGCTACCCTAACAAAAACCATGTGTTTATTTGTACCGAAATGACTCCCAGCAGTCTCTGAAACATCTTGCATCTTGTTTTCCAGGCTTCTGCTAATTCCAATAGAAGCAGTGCAAGAATCAATTTCACCTCTGCCAGTGGATACTGTTAATCTATTAGTCCTTGTATCCCCCCAAGCTAGCAGTTTTCCGACCCACTTAACACTGCCTCGATAGCATCAGCAAATATTCCTGCACCCTTTCTATTTAAGTTTGTTTGTTATTTGGTTTTTAGGAGCATTAGCAACTAAGGCCATATTGCTCCGGGAATATGCGGTGGGCATTCTCTGACCTTTCCTCATCCTCCGTATTTGGTCTATTAAAATGTATCCCATTCCTGTAGAAGCAATCTCTCCTGCTAACAAGTACAGAACAGGCTGAAAAAAATTCTAGTTTTGTTGTACTACATCAACAAAAGAAAAGGTTTTGTTCATGTTGAGCTTGAGCCAGTTTCGTTTGGTCCAATCAGTGAGATTTGCAAGGACTCTAAGGTCTTTGACATCCAGGGCCTGGGACGACGGTGGTGAGATGGTGAGGTCATTGTCGATGGCAATTATTTCAGTGTCTTCAGAGGTGTTCGTGAGCCAGTCCTGTAGAGAAATATCCCCCAGACATGTGGACCGGGGACTGGACCGACCCCTGTGGGCAACCTCCCTGAATGCTCCTGTTGACTTGGTTTTGTTTGACTCTTACTGTGATGTACCTATCTTGGAAATAACTTCTGAATAGCTAGTAGAGGTGCAACGGACAGTCTGCTTTGCGGGGACGTTCAAGGGTTCTCTCTCACCAAACATTGTCAAAGCCCCCCCCTCAATGTCAATGAAAATCGTCAGCTGGTATTTTGATGTTTCTATGTGTAGAACTAAGTCCATCAATGCATCTTCACACGAGAAACCTGGTGTAAATCCGTATTGGGATGTGGAGATGAGGTTCTCGATTTGGACCACATTTGTAAGGCGGTTTGCCATTTCCCTTTCAAGAATATTGCCCATGGCTGCTAGCAGCGCAATCGGGCGAAAATATCTGGGATTTGCTGGAGGTTTGTCCTGTTCAGGGATTAACCGGAGAAGATTCTCTTTCCAGATCCTTGGAAAATGGGTTTGGACGAGGTACTTGTTGATCAGCTTGAGGATTTGTGTCGATTGCAGTTTGTAGAATCTTCTTATGGATTTGTACTCAATGAGTTCCGGTGCCAGACACTTTTTTGGATTAATTTGGTTGATAACTGCTTCTAATTTCTGCATTGTAAATGGTTCAGAGGGGGTGCTAGAGTTGTATTTGGCTTTCGCTGTTCTGATTAGAGTATTGTCTGCTGTATTTGTATCCAAGCCATCTGATGGAAATGGTGAATCTGGTATTGATGGAGTCTTGCCATGTGATGGTATCTTGGTCGATGAAAGACACTGAACCAAAGACGTCAGTTGCAAAGGTTTTCTTCCTGGTTATTTTGTATAGGAAATCCCAATTCTTGGAGTCTCCTGATTCCTTTACGAATCCAGCCCAGGTTTCTTTCTTCCGCGTAGCAACAGCTTTGGTGAACAGATTCTTTTTAACTAGGTAACTTTTTTGCCTAGAACTGAAAGAGACCTTGATGCTGAGATTTCGTGCGTTCGGTTGGGTTTTCTCGACCTTTAAGTGTAGTCGTTCTTAAAGGCTTCCTTTAAGAGCGACTATGCTTAAGTGACGAGAAAGTTCAACTTTTGTTACTCTGCACTAGTCGTCTGGTGCAGGTAGTCAACTAATAACCTAGTACAACAGTAGTAACCAAAGAGGCATTTCAGCACGCACAACCCGTCGTACTTTCTCCGGAAGGGATATGATCGAATAGGATTCCACTCCTGTTAGCAAAAACAAAGAAGATACAATTAGAGCAGACACAGGAACACCCACACTGGGCAGTGAATTATTGTAAAAACGTGTTGTTTTGTTTAACGAATCTCGATTTTTCTTGTTTCACGATAACGGGAAGACCAGAATGGCAAAAATCACATGAATCCCTATAACCATCTTGCCAGGTGTCAACAATATTAATTTGTGGTAACGGTGTAATGGTATTGGAACCGTTTCGTTCCGCTTGGTACCAGTGGAGTAACTTTAGGGTGACACAAGTTATCTGATACTGTTTCCAGTTGAATGCGTTCCTTTATGGCTACAGTGTATTCATATACGAATGCGTTCCTTCAGCAGAATTTAGCGACATGCCGCACAGTGAGAATTTTACTGAACTGGTTTTACGAACATGAGAATGAATTCAACCTACAGCGTCTTCCGCAATCACTTGAACTGAATCCAATTGAGCATTTGTGGAATGTGGGTGAACGAGTTCTTCAGTGTAGAATTTTTCACAAATGGGGAAGCAATTTAACGAAATCGAACCAACAGCAACCACGTGACAAGTTATCAGCACCTTAATTAATCCATACTGCAAGTAATCGCCGTTGTTTTGAAGGTTTAAGGGGAAACTACTATCAGTTAGATGTACCTCATAAATTAGCCACTCAATATACTGTATATTTCTTCTTCAAAAAATTCTTTTGGCCCTCGATGGAACCATTCTTCAACGGTTCTTTTGACTTTAGAGTCTGAATTTTTTTTAAAACTGTAACTTGTTTCCAGTTTTAAAAACCAGATGTGTCCTAAAACCATACTGGAAACAATTTCCAGATTTTTCTTTGAAATTTAGTGTTTTTTTTTTTTTTTTTTTTTTATGTTGAATCTTTTTTTAAGTGATTTTTTTTTCAATGGTTCAAGAACGCGAAAGTCACATGGTATCTATTTTTGGCTATAGGTAGTACGTTTCAATACCTCCCAGCACACCTTTTTGAATGAAAACACGTTTAAGCTTTTGATTCAGAAGTATAGCCCATATTTTAACTAGTGGTTGGAAAAATATTTGGAATCCACATTTTTTGCACTTAGAAATTGAGGATGCAACCGCTGCATACTGGAAAGTTTCGTGTAGTTGCTAAGTGGCGATATCTTTAGCCAAGGCTTTAGAAATTCTGTTATGAATTTCTTAGAGTTTCTTGGCTTTCAGGAGATAAAAATTTAATTACTGCATGCTGATCCGTTTTGAATACATTGTCCATCAAATACTGCACAAAACAACACACACACACACACACACTTGCAAACGATGTGGGAGTGTAAAATAAAGTGCGTGAAAACGGTATTTTCGAATAGGGTCAGAGTAAATAAAGCCTTCAATTAAGTTCTAAATACCACTACGTACTCGAGAAAGTCAAGTCACTAGTTATATCAGTGAAGCACCATTTTGATTTCTATTAAGCATAACTGTATGATACGAGATATTATATAACGTAAATAATATATTTTCGCACCGTGGCCGGGTTAATGCGCTTCGGGCTAGGTCATATAGTCATATTCACAGAATTTCTGGTTTTACGTCCAGTAAACAGCCAAACCAATTGAAGAACAGACATGGTTTGCAGACAAACTATATATTGATGTCTCATGGCCTTGTTTGCCTTTCCACAAAAATCTAATTCAACTCTTCCACTACACAGTACAAAGAATGCTGTTAATAGATACGTAATACACCGGTGTGTAAACTTAAGGACCAACACTTTCTATAGTTACAATTTCTGGATATCAGCTAATCTGGCGAGAGAATGGAACACGGTATCACCCAGCAACCATCACTGAAAGGATCGATATTATCATTATTATTATTATTATTGTTGTTGTTGCTATTATATTATTTCTCCCTGATTGGGGCAGTCCACTCCGTGAAGGGTACTGCTACCAAATACACAGGTTGTTGTAATGTTTGGTATTACTGTTGGTCGAGGAAATCTCTGACTATCCTACAGGTGTTCAGGATTGCGACTTTCTGGAGTTCCTTGTAGGTGTTCTCTGGGAGACCTATTGCTGCTAGGCAATATATAGAGTCTTTGTTACCATACCGGCTGTTGACACGATGATTGGGATGGTTGATACTTCTTGCATATGCCACATCTCCTTGATCTCATGTCTCAGGTTCATGTACTTCCTAATTTTTTCCTCATGGGTTTTCTGGACATTGCTAGTGTTTGTAAATGCTATGTAAATCAGGTAGGTAGCCTTTTCCATCTTGTCCACAAGGGTTATGTCCGGTCTGTTGTGCGGGATGGTCTTATCCGTTATTATGGCGCAGAGCCAGTACAGCTTGTCTGTTCGGGTCTCTAGTACTGCCTGGGGTTCGTACTTGTAGTATGGTACACTTTCTTTGATCAACTGGTATTTCCTCGCTAGCTTCTGATGTATTATCCTGGCTACAGTGTGTGGGTCTTGCCTTTTTCTAGACCAAATTCCATCCTGATGTAGTAGTAGTAGTGGCATGTGATGCAGGAAAGCAAGTGTATGAGCTTATGCAGCATCAGCCAAAAAAAAAAAAAAGTAAATAATAATAATAAAAAAAGAATAATAAATTTAAAAAAATACAAAACAATCCCCTCTAAATATTTGTCCAGCATTCCTCCTTAAATTTATTTAACCCATTAACTTCCACAACGACAGATGGAAGTTTGTTCCAGCAATTAACCACCCGCTGGCTAAAGGCAAATTTTCGCATATCTATTCTACATTTGTCCTTCATCAATTTCAATTTATGCGCCCTTAGGTTCTTAATCTGAACAAGTGGAAGAATTCCATCAGAATTCAGCATGCTCAACCCTTGATGTCATCCATCAAGCTCTCTAATTTTAATAATATGAGGGTTAGTATTTGCTTTTATTATCGTAATTCTTTCTTTTAAGAAAAATGAATGCGATTTGGAATTCATCAGGTCGGTGAGGGTGTACAGGTTCTTTCTTCCTTCTTTGAGGTTATATCCATACTTGCTGCCGTTGGGCATGGTGGACAGCGGGTTGAGTGCTAGACAGAACCATAGTGGGCTCAGAGCATCTCACTGAAAGATTCCTCTTTTAATGGGGGATTGGCATGGTTGTGATGTTCTCGACCTTAATGATGGTACTCCATTTCGCCCTTGTTGCTCCTAGGAAGTTTGCCACTATCGGATTGATCTTGTAGATCTTGGTTCTGTTAGCCAGCTATGAGGTACGGAGTCGAAGGCCTTGCGGTAATCGATGTAGGCTGTGTATAGGTTGCGGTGCTTCTTGAAGGCTTGCTCCATAACTGCGGCATCTACGGTTAATTGCTCCTTGCATCCTTTGCTCCTCCGCTTGCATCCTTTCTGCTGTTCGTATGTTCTGACTCCCTAAGTGGTCTGATATCTTCTTATTTATGCAGCTGGTCAGGATCTTATACACCGTTGGAAGGCATATGATTGGCCTATATTTCGCCGGGTTTCTTGTATCTTCATCTTTTGCGTTCAAATATGTGAGAAACTTCGGGATTGTCTCCGGGTTGCTTATCATTCGAGTGAACTGCTCTGTTAGGTGCTTGTGTGTGTGTGCAGGTGAGCTTCTTGTACCAGTGGTTGTGGATGTTATCAATTCCCGGGGTTCGCCAGTTGTGGGTGTTCCTGATCGACTGTTTTACTTCTTCTCGAATCTACCACTCTCGCATCTCTTGTATGTCCTTCGTTTTCTTCCGTTCTACTGTTATGTCTTACTTCACTGCTCCAGATATTTCCCCAGAACTCTTCGATCGTCTTCTTCTCGGGTGGTCCGTTTCTTGCTTTCTAATGTTCACCTAGTTTCCTGTACAAGGCTCTTTGGTCCTCATCGAAGATTCAGTTGTTTATTTTCCTCTGGGAGCTCTTTTGTATCGGTGTAGTCTCTTGCTGAGTGCGAGAATGTTCTGCTTCAGTGTGTCCAAGTATTCTCCTATTCTTTGATTTCTGATCTCATGTTTGCTGTGGATGCTGTCTCTCTTGAGGATGCTCTTCACCTTTCCAATCAATTTTTTACTTCTATTATCCTGTTGGTACTGGGTCAACTGATCTATCTCGCCTCTTAATTCTTCTGTCTTCTGCTGAAGTCTTCTTTCCAAGTTGGCGGTTCCTTCTGTTTTCGGTCTTCTGCCGCTGGTCTCTCGTTTCTTTTCCATTAATCTTAGAGACTGCTATGGCAGCATAGTATACGGCTGTGTGGATAGCCTCCAGCGTTGCACCATTGTTGTGAAGGTCATGTGGCATTATTTGCCGATTGAGGTGGTCGGTTACTCTCCACAGGGTTTTATTTGGCGTCTGCTTAGGTATCACGTGGGTTCTTGTGGGGTCCATTCCTTCGAATTCTGTTAGGGCCTTCTTCCACACGTCTTCTATTCTGGATAGCATGACGTAGTCTTTTTCCACTTCAGCTACTCTGGGTTGTATTTCTTCTGCTGTTCCTCCTCTGGTGCCTTGGTATGCTGTTCTTCCTCTGGTTCCATATTCATATTCTTTGTGCTTTGTAGCAGATCGCCGACATGCTGTTTGATTTTTTCCAAGATGACAGGAGCTATTAGGTTCTTCGTGACGATGGTCCTTTGGTCTGCTAATCGCTGTTCGGTGACTTGAATATCCGGGTATCGTTCCAACCACTTGGTATGTAGTCGCGATCTGTACATTATCATATCGGTCGCTAGCCTGGTTATTTCATAGTATGCTCGCATGATGTAGGTATTCATTTCAATGCTCCACTTCATGGGTTGGCCTTTTCTTCCTTCCTGGGTGGGCACTAGCACAGTTGAGCAGAAAACACTTCCAGTTGGTGGGGCTGGATGGTCTTGCCCTTCTCCTGTGGTAGCCTTATGGGGTAACAGCGCCACTTGCTCCACTGTCTTGCTCGGCAGACTGTCTCCAACTTTTCGAACCGACCCCTTTGTCTAAGGCCCGAACGCGAGTGACTTTTTCCTGCGCCACTTCGATGCAGCATGAATAATATTTATCTGCGACATCATCCATCTATGGAGGTGGACTTGTTTAGCTTTGGCTTATATCAAGTGGTTTTTTATTTATTATTATTATTATTAGCCATATGGTACAAGGAAGCCTGAGGCTTATGCTGCACCAGCCAAAAAAAAAAAAAAAAAATTCTGAATTACCCCGAGAGAGAGAGAGAGAGAGAGAGAGAGAGAGAGAGAGACCAGGAAAAATGATGCTGTCCAGCTCAGGACCCTGGTGGTGTGCCAGGCCCATACTCACAGATGTGAGCCCCTGATATTATGGCGGTCGAGGTGTTCTCCTCTGGGGAGGCGTTATCTTGGATGGGCGTACGCAACTCCAGATCCTGGAAGGCGGGTCTGTAACCGGTGCACGCTACTGTACTGAGGTAATCCTTCCCCGTGTGCGTCTGTTCCGAGGTGCCATTGGGCCCGAGTTCTTGTTTATTAATGATAACGCCACACGCCATCGCACTGTAGCTGTTGATATGCTTTTGGAAAGTGAGGACATTGTTCGTATGGATTGGCCTGCCCGTCCCACCGGCCGATCTAAAACCCGTCGAACACATATGGTATACTTTGGGGAGACGCCTAGCGGCACGTCCACACCAGAAAATGGTCACCAGTTGAAGATGGCAGTGAGAGAGGAATGGACGATGTTACCGCAAGAACTTATCAGCAACATTGTCCTAAATATGGACAGGCGGTGCAAAGCCTGCATCGACATTAGGGTTGGCCCTATCTCGTACTGAGGACCACCTCTTCCCTTTGTTCGATCTTTGGCAGTGATGTATCTGTATCATGGCAGCCAGTGCTATGTTACTATTTTTGAATAAAGTCCCTCAGTACCGTTTTGTTTCCGTTGTTGTGTCGGTGTTGTTTCTTTCAACATTTCTGTACCTCATGAGGTTCCTTTGGTATGCTTTTCCCATATCCAAGCCACTCCTATGAGAATCTACAGGTTAAAACCTGACTGGTTCTTAAATTTTGCACACCAATGTAAAAGAGATTTGCCGACCCTTTGATTTTCGTGCAAACAATTTATTTTTATGCAATATATAAGTGTTTAGGAACTATTTACTCAAATACGTACCTGTTAACTTTTTGAACACTCGTTCTCCTCTAAATCGTCGTAATAACATCGTTGACTACCCGTTATTGCATAACTAAATACTCCAATCCAAATCATACATATTGCATAACTAAATACTCCAATCCAAGTCATGCGTTCTCCCTACCTCATAAAGTTTTGTCATATCCTCTTTATAATACGTAATTTGTGAATGGTAAGTTATTCCTTATAAATTTTTAATTTATACCACAGAGCAATAATCAGATTTTTTTTCTCCACATGTATTTTTACCAAAATTCTTAATGTTTAATTAAACAATGTTTCATATAACAGCCATAATTTTTTCTTATGATGATGAAAAACGTAATCTTCAGGTTTCCCTTTCCCAGCAACTAAATTTTACATGGTTGTTATTGATATTAAATTTCCAGAGTGTTTTTAATGGTGTATAGTAACGCTATTACATGTTTTTATTTCGATGATATAACGTCCGATATGTGGCTCTGCTTTATTTTTTATTTCTAACGTGAATTGTGTAAGTTCTCGTGACTTCCTAAAGTGAAAATGTTCGTGAAACATATTGGTGGAATGATATATCCATGATTTTAATAACATGAGTGTTAGTATTTGCTTTTATTATCGTAATTATTTCTTTTAAGAAAAATGAATGCGATTTGGAATTCATCAGTCAATCAGGTAAATTCTCTTCCTGACTTTTAGTCCTAGTAGTAATATGCAAGCTTTCGTCTGCTTTATATTTGCAGTTCAATATTTAATTTATTTTTTGATTAAGATACTTTTCTAACAGTAGAAATATAATCTGTTGTGCATTAATTAGCATTTTGCAATACATATTATACTTTTATTTAAAACTTATTTTTTAAAATATAATATTGAGATCTAGTTAATATCGTGCCGAACCAAACAATTTTGCATTTAGGTAATTGAAATGTAGAATTACTGTTTATAAATGGTAAGTCTATATAATGTAATTACTAAAAATACATATATTGGGTAACACAGTTTTCAATTATTCATAAAAAAGAAAATGAAAGAAACAAGGCTCAATCAGTGGTGCCCATTACCGACTTGCTTTGTATACCGCCTGCCTTGCTTGTTTTACTGCATCTATTCTTAAAAATTCATCAGAGCAGAATCACCTAACTTAACCTTAAAAATGTGCCCTATTGTTAAATCTAATAACCTACAGAAAAATTGCTAGTCCAAAAACGCCACGATTGCAAATAGTTAAATGAATGGACGGCTAGACTAGGTAGTTCGAGTGTCTTCGTTTAATAGGAGCCAAAGATGGCTAGTAAATATTAGAACAAGAAATAGTGGAAAATTGTTTCCTATTTTCATGTGATAAAATCTGTCAGAGAATTTCTGTAATATTTTTTTCCAAATTTCATTAGCAGGGTGTGACAGATATGTTGCAGAATAAAATTCATCAAAATCTGCAAACTTTCTTTTTCCTAGTCTAGATTTAAGGTTTTCAGAGTTATGTTATTTTATTGTTTTCTGGATATCATTATCCGTTTACAGTAGCGTTTAAATAATGATCCTCGTATGGTCTTCCATTAATGAATGCTTAAGTTAACTGATTTGCATAAATTTTTGCAGTTTGGCGCTTTTCTACCATTTTTTTCCTTTCATTTTTTTTGGGGGGGGGGAGCTTTGCAAAGTTGCATTTATTACAGTTAAAATGTCGTAAAATAATTTATTAAAATAAACATTTGAAATAACGGTTATCTGAGTGGTCAAATTTTATCTAATTTAATTTGGCCTCCAATTGAATTTATACTGTCCAGATAAATATACATTTCCGAGCTCTATAAACGTACAAATCTTTTTTCTTTCATATGTGCCACAACTATGCCTCCATTTAGTACATGTGCTAAACAAAACGATAGCTGTAGATTGCAGAGTTTCGTTTTGGACAAGGGTTGCTTATTACTGGAACCGGGCGGGCACCGAAGACGTTTCTTTCTTCGGGGGGGGGGGTGCTGAGGATCAGAGCTGTTAATTTAATTAACTCACAGAAAGTTAGTTTCCACTCTCCTCCCACCATTTTGATCAGCTCTTTAGACCACAGGTTCTTAAACTTTTTTTTTTATCCGCAGCCCCTTTTCATAAGACGAAATGATTAATGACCCAGCTTCTTTTTCGCGACACACAGTTTAAGAACCGCAGGTGTATAATAATTTCAATAGCTCTATAATAAATATTTAATTTAATCACATTTATCAATGTTTGCTGCGACCCCCAGAATCTTTTTCGCGACCCACAGTTTAAGAACCCGTGCTTTAGACTACTGAAGCCCGACACCCCTCTTCCTCCCTAGTTGGAGCAACTTCCTAATATTGTAGAAATGAGGGCTTGTGCAAATCTGAAGAGGATTGAATAGATACCGGTATAATACAGTTGACTTTTACGTCTCGTCTTCTTGCGTTTACTAAAAGTGTTTTTGTTTAGAAAATCGCATTTACTTCACAAACACGGGTAATACACAGTACCCCTGAGCGTGGCCAACGAACGGTCGAAATGAACGAAGTGCTGCTTCGTTTTTCTTGAATCCGTTCGTTAACTCTTTACACCCCTACTATGTGTTCCGTGACTATAATCAACGGTAGAATTTGATTATTTTAAAACTATAATATTACGATCTCCGTATTGGTATATAGTATTTTGAAGCGGGTGTGGACAGAAATCTTCATTATACAGCTCCATTATAAACGTATGGTGGGGGAAGGGAGGTAAGCCCTTGCAAACTGTTGGGTTGCAGCAAGAAAATAAATACTGTATATGCATATATATACAGTATTGAATGTATATACAGTATGAATAGATGGTAGCGTTATAAGCTTCTAAAGATTATTGTGAACAGAGAAGTAGCTACGACTGCAGTGGTCTGGAACAATTTTTCTCTTTTTTTGTTTCCCGAAACTTTTGATTTTACCAGACACATCACTAATAGTAACCCGTCCAGGACAAAAAAAGTTGCTCAGAGTAAAGGTGGATTATGAAATTCCACGATGTTTTTATTTAAGAAAAACAGGCTAATATTTAAATCTGTTTATTATTAATATGTTAAATATTTGTTTATTGGAGGAGTTTTTTTTTCTTTATTAACAAAAACAACAAGCGGCCCCTAGCCAGAAACTGGCAAATCCGCTATGTGTATATATATATATGATACAATATATAATGATATATACATATAATCGTGTTAATTACAATGTTATAAGTGTAATGAACATGTAACATGTTCACACAGCAAATCACATCACGCAACTAATCAGAAGTATAAATTGTGGCACAGGAACCACAAGACAGCAGTCTTTTTCTGTTCTAGGAAGAACGAAAACCGCACCCACTGGAGGTAGTGCTATACTAATGGGTGTTAGCTAATCCTGTATCCACAGCTGCCCAAACTGGGGTACCAGCTTAAAAAAAAACAGTAGATAGCAGGCGATATCAGTTTTAAGAAATATCGATAGACATTGCAGGTGTTGGGTTGGTTCCTTGTTGTTGATATGTTGATAAACTTGGGAAGATCTGATTTCTTTTGGTGAAAACAGCAGAGCAAAATTGTAGAGCTGAGAACGATTGAGAAGTTTCAGTCAGCTCCACTTCATTTCCTTCAGAGAAGTTGCTGACAGCAGCTTGTAGTGTAGATCTGTCATCGTGGTACAAGCTGCAGCGATACAGAATGTGCGTCCAGGTTTCCTCAGCACCACACAAGCAGAGATTGGTGTCAGATAAGCCAAATTGAAATAGTTTGGAGTTGGTGGAGCCGTGCCCAGTAAGTATATACGATGTTGTTAGGCTGGGAGAAAACCATTGGAGGACGTTCTTGTCGAGAGGGAAGGTAACTGCAGGAACAAAAGAGCGGGTGATTTGACCAGTAGTACTGCAATCCCATCGTGATTGCCACACACTGATAAGTTCATTCCAGATTCTCCGTTTCTCGTCTTTGACGTTAGCAGTTAAGTCCCATGAGATGCCGAGAATCTCGCCGGGAACTACCTGCTTTAGACGATAGCATAGTCCTTTGAAGATGACATGCAGGTCTAGTGGCAAGACTCCAGCAAGGACCTGCAGAGCAGGAGAGGACACTGTCCTGCAGGCCTGGAGCATGGCAAGCAGCATAATCGGTTGAATGGAGATGAGCTTGGAACGGAGTTTAGCATTAACGGCTCTATGAAACCAGACTTCCGCAGCGTACGTTGTTATTGGTACGAATACTGCTGTATAATATAGCAAGGGAGTCTTCTTATTTAGTCCCCAGTTCGGTTTGGAAATATGGATAATTGCTGCAGTGAACTTCTTAATCTTCGAGGCGAGGTAATTAATACGACAGGAGAAGGTTAACCTGTCATCTAAAATTACGCCGAGATGTTTTAATTCAGGAACAAAAGGGATTTGCTTTCCGTCTATCTTTATATTTGGAGATCTTCTGTAATCTAACCTGCCCTTAAAAATCAGCAGTTTTGTTTTTGTGGCAGATATTCGCAGTATATGTATACTTGACCACTTGATTAGTTCAGAAAGAGTTATATTGGCTGATTGTTCTAGTTGAAGACGCGATCGACCTGGAATTAGAAGAACCAAATCATCGGCGTAGGCAGAGATACAAATTTTTGTATTGTCAGGTTTTTGCGTGAGCCAGCTGTCCAAAACTATGTTCCAGAAGAGGGGTCCCAGAACTGATCCCTGGGGGCATCCTCTTCAGATGGTCCTTGAGAGAGACTGCTGTTTTTTTCGAGATTATTTATTGGAGGAGAAACTTCTAACAATATTCATGATTACAAGATAAATTTCCGGAGCAATATGGCCTTAGGTGCTAATGCTCCTAAAAACCAAATAACAAGAAGATAAATTTGCTTACATTATACGCCGTAGCCGAGTGGTAAACACGAGGGTATATAAGTACGCATGTTCTGAGTAATCGTGGATCAAATTCGTCTGATTAAAAGAAATATGGTGCTGTTTCTTGTTATTCTTTGCATCTTCAGAACTCTTCTGGCCGTGTGGTCGTCCTGGATAACAGAAAATTTATTATTTTTTATTTATTTATCAGTAATCAATGTTTATTGGAACTAGAATACGCAGCCTGCTATTCAGACAATTTACTTATATGTAACTTAATTGTTCTCCGGCTTATCCCCAACTGCTTATTCCATATATGATCTTTTCATGACTTTATAGTTTTATATAAATAAAATATAAAACTTCTGAAAGGTAAATTTGTAATTTTATCCCCACCTAAAGTTGAATAATTAATATACCACCGCAGCCGAGTGGTGAGGCTCCGTCATGCGTACGTGCATTCCCTTTGAGTGACGGTGGTTCAAACCTTATGACTTCGAAATACTTGCTGTTTCTTGTGGACGCCTCTGACCTGTGTTTGTCCCACAGTATAAACAGAAAATTGATTTTATTTAATTTTCTTTATGAATTTGAGTATGGGTCTGCTTGTATAGATATTTAATCTAACCTAATGAATTTGATTATGAACCTTCTCTATGCAGATGTTTTAGCTCCTCGTATAAGTGCTCGTTTACAGTTTTAACTGTAATCTTAATTTGATATTCTAAAAGACATTTCTTGGCTGAAACCTCAGATTATGAAGCCGTTTACTTACCCATGGGTTAATGCACACAATTTTTACTACTATAATTTTTACTAAGGTAGTTTTAATGAGTCGTTTTAATTATATCATATTGTGAATATTTTCACAACGAGTTGCCATGGTATTGCACTGCCTCGAATATGTAACGCCTCATCTATGGAGAAGACTATTGGGTGCTACTATATCTTGCGTTCTACCTGCACTGTAGTGGATGCTAAAAATAAATATGAATGTGATAAAAACACAAATGTATGTGCTAAATAATTTTTAATAAAGACTAAACATTAGCTACCCTAAGTAGTGCAGTATTATGATAAAAACACAGTTATGTTCTGAATTATTTTTGATTCAACATTTACACTATAGAGTGCAGTCTACCTTCAGCTAAAAATAAGAAACCTGAAGTTTGAGAAAAGTCTAAAAATTGTAAGAAACGTAAAAAAAAAAGAAAAAAATACATAATTGCCTTATTGCTATTCATCTGATTTTAATGAAATTTGGAAACGCTCGACAGATGGTTGTACAAGAACGAAATTCAAATTTTATCGAATTATAACATGCAAGCGGGGACAAGGAAGTAATATAATTGCCAGATTTCTGTTGGTATTCGCCACGTCTATCCGCATGTAACAGCTCGACTCGCAGTGATATTCATGATATTTTATTTAATGAAAATCAGACCAATAGAAATCCGGAAATTATTTAGCTGTCCTTCCGTTCGTCCACATGTAGTAACTACTCCCAGTGAATGAGTTTTCATAAAATTTTATATTTCGTTCTTTAGAATGATTTCTCGACGTCTTTCAAATTTCATTAAAATCTGGCCTCTGAAACGGCAGTTCTCCTGAACTTTTCACCCACCACAGTTTCAAGCGTGTATCGAGAATGGTGCAACGAACAGAAAACATCCTCTCAACGGCACTCCTGTGGAAGAAAATCGCTTGTTGATGAGAGAGGTCAGAGGAGAATGGCTAGAATTGTGCAACAAACAGACGGGCCACAATGTCGCACGTCAGAATACAACCTTGGTGCGCAAAACAAAACATCGCAACGGACCACTAGTCGCACTTTGTCGCGAATGGGCTACAACAGCCGACGGCCACATCGCGTACCTTTGTTATCAATGAAGAACAAGAGAGCACGCCTCCTGTGGGCACAGCAACACCAGCACTGGTATATCGAGGATTGGAAAACAGTTGCTTGGTCTGACGAGTCAAAGTTCCTGGTGCATCATGTTGATGGAAGCTCAGAATTTGGTGAAAACAACATGAATCCCTGGACCCGTCATGTCTGACGACTATTGTGCAAGTTGGTGGAGGCAGTGTTATGGTGTGGGTTATGTTTTCTTGGCACACGTTGGGTCCATTGATACCCATAGAGTCACATTTGAATGCCACACCGTTGCTGACCAAGTGCATCCGTTCATGTTGAAAGTTTATCCTCAGTCAGATTGTTACTTCCAGCAGGATAATGCGCCGGTGCATAAAGCCCGAATCACTATGGAATGGTTCCAGGAACATAACAATGACTTTTCTTTGCTGCAGTGGCCCGCTCAGTCCGTGGATCTCAATCCTATTGAACATCTTTGGGATGAGCTGGAAAGGGCTTTTCGCTGCAGGCCTACACCTCGGTCGAATCTCAAGGAACTGCGTGACACATGTCTGCGCTGTACTCCGTTCGGGCACAACGTTTTCAGCATCATCTTCAATTCATGCCTAGGTAGGTGTTACCTAATAAAGTGGCAGCACAGTGTACATACAAATTCCAAATTTTAAATGTTCATATATTAACTATAATGAAAGAAAATTCACCATCTCACACACATCAACAATTATTCTCAAATATTTCTCATATGTACACAATAATTTACATTGGTTAACACAACCCTTCCTTTTCCTTTTTGGTAATCTCTCACACACAATTTATAAATTCAACTCTTGCTTAAGAAAAGGTGCTTCTCTTCCTTTACAGGTTTATACATATCACTTTATATCGGTTGTTTCTTACTACAACTGACCAATGTCGAACAACTCACCTATCAAATCAATTACTGTTTTCGTCACTTACATCAATAGTACTTATTACAAATCATTTTCTATCAAATCACCTATCGATCAACACACATGAAATCAATTGCTATTTTTCATCCCATCACTTATTTCTATCAAATCACCTGTCTATCAACACATCAATTCAATTACTATTTTTCATTGCCTTACATCAGTAATACTTTCTGCAATTCACTTATTTCTATCTTAGTTAGCACCTTAGTTACTCCCTCTTTCTAATACAGGGCAGGGTTCCCCTTTTCTTTCAAGATCTCTGAATGAAATAAATTTTTCTTTCTTTTATACATTAACATTTACCTAGAATCTTATCTGTTATGCTGTATTATCACATGTTAACACATTGTCTAGAATAATAATGTAAGTTACCACATTCTCATCCTACTATGCCTGTGGTTTATTCTATTGTTAATTCCGTTATGTTTCTTTTTCTGCCGACCGGGCTAGCCGGGTGGGTAAAGTGCCTGCCTTGCAACCCAAAGGTCGCGGGTTTGAATCCCGCCTCGGGCCTGGATCAAAGTACTGCAAAAACCTTGGGAGGTGCACTATGGCCACAGAAGCCCATGCGCCAACAACTACAAAAAAAAAAAAGTTTCTTTTTCTTTCTTTATCCCCTCTAGTACTCTTCCATCATGGTCATTAACTTTATCCATAATCTAACCCAACTTAATAACTCATTTGTACATTACAAAAGGAATTCCTTTTAAAAAAAACCATCAAACAATTTCTCACAAAGTTTAGTTTGAGTCTGAGTTTGGGGTTCAATAAAACTGGAACACACAAAATGGGCTGTTACTTTCAATTCTTTTGCACTCTGGTTTCCTCCGTGGCAGACAGGCTTCTCACATTCGTTTCAAATCGTTCTGGCAGTCTAACTCTGCTTCGGGGCTGTTGGACTGGACATTCTTCTCATATAGATTTCTTGACTCACATATCTGCATACTTGGCTCTCTTTCGACGAGATGGGATCAAGACGCACGTGTAGCTTCCTACGCATTTTTAACTTCAGAAATACTGCATGCGATTTCGTTGCTAGACACGCCGGTCAACCAACAACTGGATTCTTTCTTTCTCTCTCTCTCTCTCTCTCTCTCTCTCTCTCTCTCTCTCTCTCTCTCTCTCTCTCTCTCTCTCTCTCTCTACTTTGTACTTCAGAATATTTGTTTCCCATTTGTCGACACTCCCCAAAGGAAAAAACATCACTTTGTCTGCACGTTCACCCATTCTCACCGCTTCAGTACCTTTTTCTTCTTCATCTCGCTTCCACGAATTCCGAACACCAAAAAAAAAAAAACCAAAAACTTCTATTCAACTTCAATCCACAACTCACATCCGAATCCTTTTTCCTCAGGAAAAAAAGTCAGGAAAAATTGGTTGAGAGTCCTGGGAGGCACGCCTCCCAGGACTCTCAACCAATCCCAAAAACTACTATTTTCTCACTCTTTCCTATTTGTTAGAAACTTAAAACTCCCTCTCGTGAACAAACCAAACTCCTTTCTTGTTTACTTCTGTTTACGTACAAAGTACAAAGTATGTTGAGGGTCAAACGGCACCAGGAATTTCTCCCATCTCCGCGAGTGTTCGCTGTATCGAGGGACAGTACTCTGTCAAGACCAGAGATTTAAAAGTGTGTGGATCATATGTTGTGCCCATTGTTCTATTGGCCGTTGAGCCCCTTATGAGACCCGACGTTGTCCGTACTATGCCAACGAGGAGGCTGGCCAGGTGTACCTTGAAATTTATTATACTCTGGCAGGTCCCGCCGCCTAATTTCCTGGGATTTCAGCGGCTGGGTCCTATAGAAAAAAAAAAAAAAAAAAAAAAAGATAGAGAATCGCGGTGGTATAATTGCAAAATCGCTATTAAGTTAGTATGTGGGGTTTGTTCTCCGAAATTACCATGGGATTGTACGCTAAAATGACAAGTTCTAGAGGCCTAATGGGGCGGGAAATAATTTTGGTGTTAATTTAAATTTGGATGCGTGGGGCTTTCGCGGTGTATAGTCAAAGAGAAGGGTAGGGAGACTGAAGGCTGGGGGGAAGAAAGAGAAGTAAGGGGCCGATAGGGTAGATGGCCCCTGCAGTCAGTGGGGCATGCCCATGCCCTACCAGAGGGAAAGGGGGGATGGCAGGAGGAGGAGAAGACAGCGAGCCATCTCCCCCCCCTGCCAAGGAATAGGAGTGAAAGCAGGCTGGTCAAGGTTGCCAGCCCAGATCGCCATATGGCTAGGTGGCAGCAATGTGCTGCAATCATTTCTCTGAGCCCTTGCATGGTAGTATCTGGGAAGGTTTCCGTGGTTGTGTAGACATTCTGCTGGCCTGCACGGCATGGTTGTTTACTGCAGTGGTTGAGGCTGTGGGAGCGTCTTTCTTCTTGTGAAGAGGTCCTGGGCCAGCTGCGCGAACGCCTTGTATGTGTCAACTTCAGTTATGGCGAGGTATTCTTGATTACGGAGGTTAAGCTGTGTTCTAGTAATGAACCTGCAATAGAGGTCCTCATATAGTGGGCAACTGTACATTAGGTGCTCCCACGTTTCACGTTCACCACAGAGGCAAAACGGTGTATCACTCAGTCCAAATCCTTGTAGTTTGTCTCTAATGGCCCCGTGTCCCGTCAGCAGGTAGGTGGTGTAGAGTCCTGGCGAGAGCCACGGTGGATAATTCGGGTATACCAGCCGTAAGTTGGGTAGGAATTTTCTAGTTATTGCACCTTTGCTGGAGGTCTCCCAGCGGGCCTGCCAAGTTTGTTGGAGGTAAGCGGAGAGACGGCTCCTTTCTACTTTGGGATCATTTGACAGATCTATGGTGTAGTCGAGGCATGTTGCCGTTCTGCCTTTGGTCAGTTGATAGAGTAGCCCATGCTTTCTATCAACTGACCAAAGGCAGAACGGCAACATGCCTCGACTTTACGTAGCACCCTCGCATTACATCCGCCGAAAATACCTATTTTTCTCTTTTCACAGTTTTTTGCTCAATGTCGCCCACTTAACTAAAATCCGCCACAGTGATTGTTTTCTTTCCCTGAACGCCAGACTGTCCAAACGTATGTTCAGAATTCCACTTACATTAAAGCGTTAATTAATTTCTTGGTCTTATTGTTTCTGCTCTTAGTAACCCTTTATCTCCCGTTCGCGAGTGCACACCTTCCCTGATACGGGCCACTGTTTTGTTTACTCTGAGTTCACCCTTTTTTCCACACATCTGTATTTACAGTTGTTATTTTTGTCTCCATTTAACCGCTATTTTAATTCACACATTTATAACCTCCCTATTTATAAATCCAGTATTTTTCAAACCGTAATATTTACCATATTTATAATATTCAAACCTTAATAATTATTCTCACTTATCATCGCCCTACTTGCATTTAATTCAGATAAAAAAAAAAATATTTTCATTATATTTGTAAGAGTGTACCTTACACTCTGTTGTTTTACCGCTGATAAATAATCTGAACTACATTTTTAATTGAAATTTCGAAAGATATTTTTACTTGAAGCTCTATTTTTTTTTAACAAATTAAAAAAAAAAAAAACACAAAAATACCAGTGTAAAATACCAGAGGTGCTTCTTGTTTATTTTTTATATTAGTTCGAATCCCGTTGATGACGGGAGGAATTTTTTATTTTTACTGTACTGTTTGAAGTTTTTACAGTAGTAGAAACTTGAAAGAAATACACATATTTGCTGAATTTACTAGGATAACCCCGGGGGCTCACATCTGGTGAGTATATATCACATCTGGCTTGGCACACCCAGGGTCCTGAGCTGAATAACATCATTCTTCTCTTTCTTGGTGATTCCCTTCTACTTCCGACTCTTTTCTCTTTCGGGGTAATTCAGATTTTTTTTTTTTTTTTTTTTCTGGCTGGAGCAGCACTAGCCTCAGGCTTCCTTACACCATGTGGCTAATAATAATAATATGAAAAAGTCCCTACTAGAGGCGTAGCTAGGTTTTTGGCGCCCTTTGGCAAATTCGTGGGTAAGTGCCTTTTTCGATAATTGGTAAAATCATAAGTACAGTCGGACATCTGTTTAACGAACTTTTCCACGAAATACCAAATTATTTTCAGCACAGAACAATATACAGTACACACATTCTAATATTATTTTAAATATGTGGTGCCATTTCAAATATCACTTCTTAGTGCTGCTTGCGCAACGTCATCAATTAGTCCACCTTTTTGAAGGCCCTTTTCTAATAATTTCCATTTTGTGAAATTGTTTATGTGCTGGAGCACACTTGGAGCTGTTGCAAAAGTTCCATCCATAAACCATGTGGTACTGCGGGCTAAATGTTCAATGCCTGGTTGGTTGCAAACACTACAATTCTCTCTGTTGACTCGGGTCCATTGTTATAAATATGGAAATTCTGATATTGTGTAACACCTGTCTGTAGTTTTTCATTCATCACTGATATGCTCCAATTCTCGTATGGATGTTGGGTCCTTTGGCAATGCTCCCTTCTGTGGACGTCGAACATTTACGTTTCAAAGATTCAAGCCGAATAATGGCACAATGGACGTCAAGTGGTTGTTGACCTATGACGTCTGTAACAATATGTGCAGGTCTGATTCTGATGGTCAAAGCAGCTGTCTTTGTGGTGTTCTTTACTTTGGCTGCCTTAACCTTGTTAGGATATGGGTCGTGGCTGTGTTCAGCCACAGAAAGTAGTTGCTTCACCTCCAAATCTGTATGAGCACATCCTTTGCAAGAAAATGTATTCCTTTGCGAACTTTCCTAACATATTCGTGTACTGTTTGAGCTCTTGGTGTATAAGTAGCCTTCTGCACACAGTTTAGAACCTCCTTTATTGTTCTTGATGACCTCCATGGTTTTTGAAGGTAGACCGATTTTTCAAGTCACTCAGAGAGGAGAGTATAATAACGCTACTCTACTCTAGCATTATTAACAATTTTTAATAACGCTACAAAGCTCACAAGAACAGTATATTCCCACAGATGTAAACATTATGGTGGCTGAAGTGGTGCCTCAGGTCAGATCTAGCAGCCTTATATACACACCTGACTTGCCCTTCCCAGCAGGCGAAGTCACGTGATCACTAATAAGCTAGCTGTAGCCGAGTGGTCATGCAGGAGGATGCATAAGTATACGTGCCTTGAGTGACCGGGGTTAAAACCCGTTACTGCTAAATACGGTGCTGTTTCTTGTATTCTCTCTATCTTACGAACTCCTCTGACCGTGTGTTCATCCTGGAGTATAAACAGAAAATTTATTTATTTTTAAATGGTGACCTGAGTGTGCCATGTCACTTTTGCAGGATTACTCAGGTAGACAAAACAATGATCAAGTAGGGTAAACCAACACAGACAAAGATTATATTTTTCAGGATTACTTCATTATTAAAATCACTTAAATTTTCCATTTTTTTCCCTTTCTATTTCTAAAGACTCCCTCTTTAAAATTTTTATAATAGTATTAAAGTCTGAAAACAGAAAAATTGGGGGCTTTGTTATGGTTTACTTTAACTAAGGGGATTTAGTCCTACTTCTCACTTTAATTGAGGGCCTCTTGTCCTGGTGAGATTTTATCCGGATTTTGTGGATATTAAAATTCCATTCGGTTGGATCACTGAAATTCAGACTTACATGTTCCATGTTAATATTATTGCTGCCATCGTTTTCTTCTGCCAACCGTTGTTCGTTATTCTCCATACGTTCTAATTCTTTTAAAATAACTTCAACTGTTTGGGCTTTTTCTTGGACTTCCATTTCAGTGGCGGCATCATTTGTTCCATCCTCATTCGAATTATGTTAATTTTTTTCAATTTTAGGTTGGTTATGGCTTATTGTAAGCTAGTTTTTTAAACCAGCGTAATGTTTTTAATTTCCTCTTTATGCAGTCTTTTTACGCTGTACGTTTTGACTTCCTCATGCAGCTAGTTTCTGTGGCTACTCCTCACTTTAGCATCCAACAGTAGTCGGCAATTATATATTGACATTCCATTCACCTTGCTGTTATTTTTCCCATTTATCTTATACTGAGTTGGTTTTCCATTAGAAACACCTATTTAATACCTCGTGGGGGCCACCTTTTGACCTTAATACAGCCTGTGCACATCTTAGCATGGATTCCACAGTGTGCTTCTGGGTGTTCTGTGGTAGTTGCTTCCATTGCGTTGCACAATGTTTGCAATAATGTCCATACATTTTCAGGTCGATGGTCGTAGCATTAAATGGACTTTTCCAACAGGTCCCAAACAATGCTGAATTGGGTTGAAATTGTCGGCGGCGTGGAAGGGCGGTGAATTCATTTTCATGTCCTGAAACCAGTTAGCAATCTGCAGACCTTGTGATATGGCGCGTTTTCTTGTTGATAGATGCCGGATTTCCTTGGACACACTGTTATCATGAAGGAGTGTACTAAGTCGGCGACGATAGAAAAAGTAGGCCTTCCCATCGAGCCGTTGATTAATGGTGATCAGAGGACCTAGGGCATTCCACGAAAGCGATCCCCAACCCATCATAGCACGACCTCCACTCTGCTGGACACTATCAGTGCATCCAGATCCATGGCCTTGTGTTCCTTTATCCAAATGCAAATACTGTACACCCATCAGCATGATAGAATTTTAAACAAGATTCATCAGACCAGCCGACAGATATCCACATGTTGGTGCCAACGTGCCCGTGCAAGGCAGTTTCTCGTGTCTCGCAGTTAGCATGGTATTCGTGACGGTTGGTAACTGCCATAGTCCATACAAGCTAGTGTCCAGCACATAGCCTGCGCAGATATTAGTTTTGCTATTCATAAGTTGTACGGAATTGGGAGCTGGGTCACTGTGCTGCGTCGTTACTGAGTTACGAGACGAGCTATACGACATGCAACACGGCCATCGACAAAAGTGTGTGGTGGTCCCACATGTGCCCTTTGGCTTGTTGTTTGACTACTGTTGAGCCAGTTATGGTAGAGTCATGACCACAGAATGAGAACACATAACCATATTGGCTGTTGTCGGGATACATACTGCCACCTGCACGTGTTTCCCCACAGTCATTCCACGTTTGAAGTCAGGTCTTGATGCAACCCATTCTTCCTCACAGATTCTCAAAAAGTGATCGCCACGTATGCAGTCTACAATGTTGTATCTGCCTTCACGAGTTTGAGCTTAATACAGCACATAGTCCACGTATATTGGTCTTGCTATTCCTACATTGTACTGGGTGGTTAGTATTACAGTACTGTACTAGTAGTAGCAAGAGAAGATTATAAAGCATCAGCCAAGAAAAAAAAAAATCTCGCATCGTCTCCAGTAATGAAAGTCTGTTTCAGTAATCAACAACCCGCTGGTTGAAGACACACCTAAGGACATTTGTCCTGCATCTGCCGTTCTTCATTTTTAATTTATTTTTCACTCGTGTGTGAATGGATTGACCTTGCTTAATCGATTCAAAGCCTTAAACACCTCAACCAGATCACCTCACAGATGCCTAGTCTCCAGACGCAGCAGTATGCAGAAGTGAAGCATATCTCGGTAAGAATATCCCTCTGTTGCCCTTCTCTCTACCCGCTCCAGCAGCTCTATATTCTTCTTAAAATGAGGTCTTCAGACTTGTATGCAGTACTCAAGATGCGGCCATTCCCTTATAGAATGGAATAATCACCTTTAACTGCTATCAAAATTCATGTATATCATAGACAAACCCCCATGTGCTGTCCTGGAAGCCTGTCTCCACTGCCCAGAGAACTTCATTTCTAGTTGCACTATTATCCCCAGGTCTTTTTCATTTTCTGCTACCTTGAGTATAGCACCACACAGTTGGTGCATTAATCTGGGATTACTGCTACCCATATGCTATATAGTGTGTTAAGGGTCTAATGGCATCTGGGTTTTCCCCATCTCCGCGTAGTATACATCGTGGTGTGATACAGAACACTGTAGAGGCCAGAGGTTTAAAAGTGTATGGATATCGTGGTGTGTAATGTTTTGTATCGTTGTTCATCTGGCCTTTTAGCCGTTGGGCCTCTAAGGGGACCCACCGTTGCTCACACTATAAACCTCATGGAGGCAGACCAGGTACACCAGTATTTTAGAGATTTACTATTTACTCTGGCAGGTCCTGCCACCTAATTTCCTGAGATTACAGTGGCTAGGACCTTCAAAAAAAGGGAGAAACGCTACAAATTGGGTCGGGGCCGAAAGAGATATAATTTATGCGGGGTAGAGTTAAAAAAATTTTTTTTTTAGTGTGGGGCTTGCATAGTTTTGACAATGGTCAAGCGCTACTCGTGGGATAGCTAGAGAGGGAAGGGAGACTGAAGACTAGGGGGTAAGAGACAGAAATATGGGGTCAATAGTGAAGATAATCCCAAAAGTCAGTGGGGCAGGTCCATGCCTTACCAGGCGAAGATTAGGGGGTGGCAGGAGAGGGGAGGGTAAAGAAGACCATTGCCCTGGGCCAAGGGAAGGGATGGAAAGTGAACCGGGTGAGGGTACCTGGTTCAGATCGCCAAATGACATTTCGGCAGCAAACTGCACAATGTCTTTGTCGGGTCTTCCTATGCCATTCCTGGGACATGTCCCGTCCGTGTATGTGGTCAAGTTCAGATAATGGCTCCAGTTTAAGCCAGTGGTTGAGGTTTGTTTGGTTGAGGCATCTAGGGATCTTTATTCTGGATGACGAGTGGTTGGTTTGTAGGAAAATTCCTGCTAAGGTTGTGGGTATGTCCTTCTAGTAAAAAGGTCCTGTGCGAACTGCGTTAAAGCTTTATAATTGTCCTCGCTCTGCAAGAGATATTATTCTTGGCTTATTGGCGAGAAACGTATTCTGGTTATTAAGAGGCAGCAGAGGTCTTAGTGTAAAGTGTGTTTGATGTCAAGCGGCACCAAGGGTCTACCCCATCTCCGCGTTGCTTGCATTTTGATGGGTGTGCCAGTTTACTGGAAATGCCGGAGATTCAAAAATGTATGGATATTGTACATGTGTAGTGTCGTGTACCGTTGTTCATCTGGTCATTTAGACGCAGGACCCCTACTGAGGCCCAACGTTGCCTCACTTTCGCCCCGTGGAGGCAGAACAGGAAACACTAGTAGACTAAGATTTACTCTGGCAGGTGCTGACACCTAATTTCCTGAGATTTCAGTGACTAGGACCTAAAAAATAAAAAATTATGATCGCGTATGTGTCGCGGGAAGCGCTAGGGAGAAGTCCAAAATGTTCGGCGAAATTAATTTAGATTGGTGACTTTAGATTGTGTGGGGCGTGTTCACGTTGCTGTCAGATTGAGTGGGGAGAAGGCTGAAGACTGGGGGGGGAGAGATAGATAGAAATATGGAGCCGAAAGGGTAGGCAACTCCAGTTTACAGTGGAGCGTGCCCAGGCCCCACCAGAGGGAAAAAGAGGAGTGGCAGAAGGGAGAGGAGCCAGCAAAACCGTCTCCTCCCCCCCGCCGGGAGAGGGAAAAATAGGCCAGACAAGGGGACTGGCCCATAACGCCAATAGGGCATGGATGCAAGAGGTTGCAGGCCAGGTGCTGAGGCAATAGAGGTGTGCCATCTGGGAACCCAAGGAGGTCCAGCGGGGGTGTTTCCATCCAAGGTTTTGGTCTAGGTTTGGTAGTGATTTATGTAACTCCTGGTTACGTATTCACTCATGGGATACAAGTCCCGTCCGTTGGTCATTGTTCAGTGGGTTTGTCCTCGTCAGTGGTGACTCCGTCCATAGATCGGCAAGTAGGAAATCCGGACAGTCAGCCAGGATTTGGGTGTAGGTCCGATTGCGGTGCAAGCAGGTGATGTCATTCGTTGGTTCAGTTCTCTCATGGGATCAATGTCCCGTCCATGGATCAATTAGAAGTGAGGTTTAGTCACAGCTGATTGGTGCAGCTTTCTTTTGGTGCATCAGGTTGTTGTGGTTGTAGTGAAATTCGAGGTGGTTTCCACTGTTCATTCTTGCATCATATGTTCTTTTGGGTTTTGTTAGCTTCTGTTCACTCAGTTTGTAGGCCACCGCTAAGTCCGAGGGTCTTCAGTTTCAGTATGTATGTATGCTGTTTTATTCTGGTTCTTCTGTGTTTGGTGGCATAGCTAGAGTCTGTCGTCTTCCAAATAAGCACAGTGCAAAGTTAGTGAGGTCATTGTAGGTTGCCTCATCAGTGCTCTTGGTTTTTAGGGGTGAAGCGGATTCGTGTGATGAAGTGACCACGAAGATCTTCATACAACTCGCACTTGTGAAGCAGGTGGTCCCAGGTTTCAAGGGGCCACATGCACATGCTGGGTTGTTAGTCCAAGGAGGTTAAACTTCTAGTGTATGGCTCCCATGTCCAGTGAGAAGGTAGGTGACATGGAGACCATAGCAGAGCCATGACAGATATTTTGGTTATACTCGTTGCAAGTTCGGGAGGAACCTTCGGGTGACGTCTCATTTGTCAGACATCGTCCATCGTTGTTGCCATATTGATGTTAAGTAGGTTTGCAGCCTGTACTTCTCAGCTTTACAATTATTTGCCGGGTCCTGGAAGGTTGTGGCTTTGCCCCATCTGATTTGCTGAAGCATGCCAGTGCGAGTAACCTCAAGATCAAGAGGGAGAGCACCCGTGATCATTTGTAGTGCATGGGTAGAGAGGCATTATCCCGGTAATCACATACACTGGAGGCGTATGTGATTGCAGGGATAATGGCTGCTTTATAAAGGATCGCAAGGGTGCACCTTTTTAGGCCCCCGGCGCGACGTGTGACTCTGGCAAGCATGGCAGCGTATTTTTTCATCTTAGCATGTATATATTTTAGGTGTGGGGTGAAAGATAGATTACGGTCCAGGATAACACCCAGGTACTGTAGTTCTGTGGCTAGCTTAATTGTTCTATTGGCGATTCTTATTTACGGCTGTCTAGTTGTGATTAGATAGCCCTTAAGTCAGATGGATGTGGTCTTGGTGGCCGATATGGTGAGTCGATTCCTTTCCGTCCATTTTCGCAGTGTGGTTACTGCTGCATTCGCGAGAGTTTCTAGTTGGGCTCTTGAATCTGCAGTAAGGGTCAGGGACAGGTCGTCTGCATAGGCCAATGCCTGTATACCCCCGAAGTCGAGGGAGAAGAACTCGTCCAGTACATAGTTCCACAGGAGAGATCCTAAGACAGAGCCCTGCAGGCATCCCCAGTGTACAGTGTATTTGTCGGTCAACCTTGCAATAGGGGGCCTGTACCAGGACCCGTCGGTTGGTCAAATAGCTTCTTACGCAAACATAGAGATTTATCGGCAGTTGGGCAGCCCTGAGTCTTGCGAGGACGCTCGGCCACCAAAGGGCGTCAAACGCCCCCGCAAAGTCAGTAGAGATGAGGAAAGAATATTTTTGACGGCAGCTCTCCGCCATGTTAAGGATGGATTCCAGTGCGTCGACGGTGGAATTTACTGGCTTAAATCCAAATTGTTTGTTGGCTGTTAAGCTTGCAGTGGTGTAGTGCACTTCAGTCCTCTGTCTGAGCAGCTGCTCCAGTACTTTGCTGAGCACAGACAGTAGGGCAATTGGTCGATAGGAGTCCGGTTTATGCTGTGGTTTGGATGGATTTTTTAGGATCAATTTGATGTTTGCCACTTTCCAGTCGAGAGGTTACATCCCCGCTAGGCAGCTTGTTTGTGGTTATCCAGTAGATAATGCTCCAGGGATCAGAGTTGCTACAGTAGAGACCAGATGCTCCCAGGACAGCTTTTTCTGCTGCCTGATCATCGCAGTATAAGCGTTCCTGGCCTCCCTGTACTGTTGCCTGAGAGTATCCGTCTCAGGGGGTTGCCAGGTCCGTCTGGTTCTTTGAAAGGTGCATCTCTTCTGTTTCATTGCTCTTGTAAGCTGGTCGAGCTCTTGCGACCACCACTGGCAGCTCCCGGCTGGGAGGTTTTCCTCCTAATTGATTGATTAGCTGCATTGACTATGGCATTGGTTACAGCGCGTTAATGTTGGTTAGGGGTCTGTTTCTGGAGCTGGTTGGATGACAGGTTGTGTGCGTTTCTGGTGATCGCCTCTTTGAATTTACTCCAGTCTGCTTTATTGACAGCATATCTTTCCTGCTTGTAGCTGGTTATCTGAATTCGATGGAGCGACCTATGCATAGTGAAGGTGTTGGACCTGTGGTCGGAAGTAGTGCAATCCTCTTGCACCATCCAATCGTTGAGGTGACTAGCTAGACACCTATTGGCCATGGTAGCATCCAAGGTGGCACTCCCAGAGTGCTGAACTAAATGTGGGAAGATTGTTGGCGCGATTGATGACGACAAAGCTGCTGTTGGCTAGAAATTCCTCCATCTGCTGTCCGTTTATAGAGCCGCCTCGGTCTCGCTGTTCTACAGAGGTGAACGACATGTGGACATGTGTATATGTAAAGGGCGGCTCCTAGAACGTTTGTTCAACTCCGCCTCGTATCTCTGTGAAGAACAGTAGCACTACAAATGGGCCAGATATGTGTGTGACGTCGGTTTGTGTGTATTATGTGTGTGTTTTGTTGTTCTGCTCTGGCCGCTTGGCTACCCAGAAGCATCAGTCACCTGGACAGATGATTCTGGGTACTCGTCCACACCACGGGAAGGTGGGCCAGTCCATGTAAAGCACGTACTGTCTCAAGAGAGACTCTGACCCACCTAATGTTGTCAGAAGGTAGGGCAGGATCCTCTGGGGGCCCATTCCAGAGGGGGGGGAAAGGATCACCCGTGGTGCTGAATTTGGAACCAAAATTATTAAAATAAAACATTTATGTAACTAAATAATAAAATAAATAAAATTTAAAAATAAATAAATAAAATTAAAAAAAAAAAAAAAAAAGAAAGAAAGCACTTAATTTTGTCTGCAGGCCGAGGAAAATTTCATTTCTTGAGGATTTGAGTTTATGTATTATTAAAGGAGATCTAACCAGCTATGTATCAGCAGGACCGTTGTGCTGCATCCTGTTGAGATCTGTCGACACTGAACGCCTTCGAAGAAATACGCCTTGAGCGAAAGCCTGAAGAATCTGAAATGACTCCGAGCTTTGAAGCAGAGACGATTCCTGTCCTGATTGAAAATTAGTAAGTGCTTGAAGAGGAAGTCTGAGATCGTCATACAGGGAGCAATGAAACAAGATGTGATCCCAACTCTCTGGTGATCCACACGAACAGAGGTCTGTTTGTGATAAATTGAACCTAAGAAGACTCTGGTTCATCGATCCATGTCCTGTCAACAGGTACGACGTGAATATGTCCATACAGAACCACAATCGAACACGTTTATCAAGGAGAAATGAAACTTGTGGTATAAATTTTCTCGTTGTTGCACCAACGGGAGCTGTATCCCATCGAGACTGCCAAATGTTTACTAACTCGTTCCACAGTCTCCTTTCTCTTTTAGCATCTTCTTGAAGGTTGATGGTTATTCCAAGAAATTCGGTCTCAATCTGCTTTTTCAGTCTGTATAAAAAGCCTCTATAAGTAACTTGCAAGTCTAAAGGTAATGTTCCGGCTAGTACTTGCAGAGCTTGCGTCGAGACTGTCCTGCATGCCTTAACTAAACACCGCAAAATGGTTCTCTGCAATGAGGCGAGTTTTGTAATGAAGTGTTTGAGCCGTGCCCTGTGAAACCATGCACCGGCAGCATACGTGATTAGAGGGAGGAAAACTGCATTGTAATAAATCCTTAAAGTTTTTCTGGAGAGCCCCCATTCAACACGGGACACCCTAACAATTGCACCAGTAAATCTACGTATTTTAGATGATAAGTTTGTCAAATGAGGAATAAAATTGAGACTGGAATCAATTACCACTCCTAGAACCTTGTACTCTTTAACTATGGGGAGACGAATGTTGTTGATCTTGACCAACGGAGGACGAGTGATATCCAACTTTGATCCAAGAATCATCATCTTTGTTTTTGACAAGCTGATTTTAAGCTTATTGGCCATAGTCCAATCGTAGAGATCCCGGAGAACAAAATTTGCGGTATTTTCCAGATCGGCCCTAGAGTTACCATTTACCAAGGTGGTGAGGTCGTCTGCATACGCTATTATTTTGATGTTACCGAAAGATCGGGAGAGCCACTGCTGCAGCACCATGTTCCATGTAAAAGGACACAATATAGAGCCTTGTGGGCACCCTCTAGATACTGATCTTGATACTTGGCTATGTTTAGCCTTGACTATTATGGTTCTATTGGCAAAATAATTGCGGATTAAAAGGTAAAGGTGGTTGGAGCACCTAGCCGATCGCAGACGCTCCAGGACGCTCTCCCACCAAAGGGAGTCGAAGGCACCCTCGAAGTCGATGAAAACGGCCAGGGTATATTTATGTACAGGGTTTTGAACTGAAGAGACAAAGTCCACAAGAGCATCCTCGCAGGAACGTCCGGGACAGAACCCATATTGACTTCTTGAAAGCAGATCCTGTTCTACCAGTAGGGTATTCAATCTAATGGCCATTAGTCGCTCTAGCAATTTACCCAAGTTAGCCAGCAGAGCGATCGGCCTGTACGATCTAGCTGCTCCAGGAGGCTTATCCGGCTTTCTGATCAACTTAACTAGAGCGACCTTCCAAATTTCCGGAAAAGTTTCTTCCTGAAGGCATCTGTTGAATAAGTTTAGAAGAACGTAAGGTTTTAATTTCAAGACTCTGATGATAAAAATGTTTTCTATAAGATCTAGTCCTGGGCACTTCTGAACATTAACTTTATGGGAGACAGCCTGCAGTTCATCCAACGTAAAAGGTTCGGTGGTTGTTGAGGACACATAAAATTCATTGTCTGATCGGATTTTAGAGTGAATAGGTAAGTCTGAGGTAGGATCATCCAACGGAAAAAGAGCATCTAAGATTGCATTTGTAGAATCATACCAGTTCAGTGTTTCCACGGAGTCTGCCACAATTGAGCCAAATATGTTAGAACTAGAGGTTTTTCCTCTTACAATCTTGTATAGAAGACCCCAAGGGTTAGCATTTCCAGAGGTGTGAACGAAATTCATCCACGTTTCACGCTTTTTTCGAGAGGCAATGGCCTTCACGTAGCTTTTCCTCAAAGAAGAATACTGCTGGTAAAAACGATTAACGTCGGCTTGGGGCCAGTCTCTATGCCTTTGGTAGTACCTACGGGCTCGATGAACTTCCCTTCTTAACTGCGATAACTCCTGCGTCCACCATGAGCACGTCTTCTGGTTAACCCTCTTTTTCCTAGAAGACTTATATGACGCTTTTATTATAGCATTTTGAATATAGTTCACTTGATGAGAAATAGGTGAGGTTTCAAAAGAAGCAAGTTTCTGTTCGTCAAGGTCCAGAAGAATGGAAGAGTCAAAAGCATTCCAGTCAATGTTTCTGATGGAAAATCTTATTAATTCTGGCTGTGAGAAAGTGTGTGAAGATGGAACGGTAGAATCAGGGGAAAGCATATAATAGATGACTCTATGGTCACTGGTGCACCAGTCCGTATACACGGTCCAGTCAGTAAGCCGCAAATCGAAGGGAGTTTGTCATCGTTATATCTATATTAGATTCTCCTGCATAACTTGAGAAAGTATGAGGGTGATTAGGCTTGTTGTGAATTGAAACACAATGATTAATTATGAACTCCTCCAAGAGAAGGCCACGTGTATCTGCCAAAAGTTTGATTTTGCGTTGACGTCCGATGAGATCAATATATTGCTGTTCGGTCCCAAAGTATTTATGACAGTCTCTAGGTAAGCAAGAGAGTGATTAAAGTCCTCCGATGGAGGGCAGTAGAGAGAAATTAAGTAAAAATTCATTACGGAGTGTGTGACAAGAACGCAGGTAGAGAACTGAGTGCAAAATCCATGAAGAACCGTGATGTCTAAAGAGTCATTAAGAATTAATATACAAGATTTGGGATTCTGGTCAACGGGTTGTATTATTCTCATTTTTAACGAGTAACCCAGGATTTTAGACTGTGGTTCAGACTGGACGCGTGCAAAATAAGGCTCTTGTATAGCGACAATGTCGATACAATTTGTCTCGGCAGAAAGCCTAATCTCGTCAGCTACTGCCCGAGATCGCTGCCCATTTATCTGCATAATCCTCAGACGGTCTTTCTCCCTCACAGACGAAACTGGCGTAGAACCGTTTAGAGTGGTAGTGTTGTTTACATTATGTACAGAGTAGTGAGTCAAATTACTCATAAGCGGTCCTTATTCTTGCGGTTTCTAATGCTCTTTTATATTCAGGACATTCACTGTCCTTTACAGAATGGCTGTACTCCCGTTTACGTCGCTTGCAGTTTACGCAGCAAGCCGCCTCTTCCTTATGAGGGCACTCAGAGAAAACATGACCACTGCGGGCACAGTGACCGCACGAAGGGGATTCGTGGGAACAAAACTGTGTAGTGTGCCCTTATCCTAAGCAGAGGTAACACTTGGTTACAATTGTAAACCGACGGAATTTGTGAGAACTCCAAGATAAGAAAATCCTTTCTTGGGACAGAAGGTGTTTGTACATTCTTGGCGGGAAGCTTATTACCCAATTCACAAGTGACGACGATCTTGCACGTGTAGTAAATCTGAGAGCAATTTCCTGTTTACATTCCTCTAAGGAAAATCCATAGTCAGCCAAGTTTTTCACATGAAGATTTTCGATTATATCTTCTTTAGTTAAATCTTTTGGAATGTCGTAAAGAAGCAAAGACGGGTTTCCCATGCGAGGGCGACCGAGAGAGACGCCAGCCGAAGTAAGAGACTCAGAAGCAGATAAATTTTCTAAGTCTGTCTTGGTAGCAGTTTCTACAATAACTCCTTTATTTCGTATCATGCGTAGGGACTTAATTTTAACAGTCTTAAGATCAGAGTTGAGGGTCTTAGTAACGAGATTTTTAACATCGCCACTTGTTTTGCACCCACTGGTGTCTGAAGCTCGAAGAATAATAACATTATCAGTTTTAACTTTCGGTTGTCCAGTCTTTTGTACTGAAATTCGAACAGTGTCTGCATATGATCTAGGAACAGGAGAAGCAGGTAGTAACTCAGAATGATTAGGTTCTGGACATGATAAGTGTGGCTCCCTTATCAGCTGAGAAGTGAACTTCAGAGGTGAACGACAGTTCAGGTCGGCTGATATGAGGATCTTAGCTCCTCTTAGTTCAGTTTGCACTTTATGTAGATATTGGATGTATGGGAGGATGTCCGCCTCTGGACGACAGTACAAGGAGATGACAAAGTTCTCCTAGGGAACTAACGATGTGTGCACAAGATGCCCACTCGTAGCACAGGTGTGAGATCCTGGTGACGGTTATGTTCAGGTTTCTTACAACGACAGCAGCCCATGGGGTTGCTCCGTCCACCTGAACGATCTTATAACTGAGTGGGTACCCCCAGACAGCCCCGGCGCACGTGTAGGGTTCTTGCAGCAGGAGGATGTCTAGGTTTTCTTCTTCGGTCTTTTGCTTTATCTGTCCCGCTACGGCAATTGCACGCTGAGCGGAGTTGGAGGCATTTAATGAAATTGGTGTTATAACTTTTAGGCAGAGTCCCCATACGAAAACTTTTTTTATTTTTGTTGCTCAGAGCAAAACTATAAATACAACTAATGAGCTTTCGGCTGGGAGGCAGCCTTCTTCAGATTGAATACATGAATGGCAGTTGGAATAGAGATGTGCACTGCCAGGATGGTGCGTGAGGCGCGTGGTTAATTGTTTGATGCTTGTGGCTGTGACATATCGTGGTGACGTGGCCAGCGTTTGTCTATGGATAGAATTACTGCCTCTGTGATGGGGTTAACTTGGCAACCACTGTTCCTGTTCAAGGAGGCATCCGAGCATTTTATATTTAACGATTCCAACCAGGTGCGCTTTAAGTAATGGTGGGACCTGTCCACAACCACGACATCGCGGTTTGGGTCGATGTCGTGGCGGGTTGTCCAGACATGCTCGGCGATAGCTGAGTGACTGCACCAGCTGCTACTTTGGAGAGACTGGACGTCGACTCGAGAAACGTCTCTCAGAACATAAAAGGGCGATCCGCTTGGCAGATATAGAACACTCAGCTATCGCCGAGCATGTCTGGACAACCCGCCACGACATCGACCCATACCGCGATGTCGTGGTTGTGGACAGGTCCCACCATTACTTAAAGTGCACCTGGTTGGAATCGTTAAATATAAAATGCTCGGATGCCTCCTTGAACAGGAACAGTGGTTGCCAAGTTAACCCCATCACAGAGGCAGTAATTCTATCCATAGACAAACGCTGGCCACGTCACCACGATATGTCACAGCCACAAGCATCAAACAATTAACCACGCGCCTCACGCACCATCCTGGCAGTGCACATCTCTATTCCAACTGCCATTCATGTATTCAATCTGAAGAAGGCTGCCTCCCAGCCGAAAGCTCATTAGTTGTATTTATAGTTTTGCTCTGAGCAACAAAAATAAAGTTTTCGTAATGAATCCAGAGCACGTAGGCCTTTTTTACTAGAGTCCCCATAATGAATTCTTAATTGTTGGGCGCTTCTTGCTTTAATATATATCGGGCATTTGTTATCTCTGGCTGTGTGTGGGTGGGTGGGTGGGTAGATGGGTGGGGGGACTTTTTGCCACTTGCAGTTTGCCACAGGCTGGGTCTTTCTTTATTTGGGCAGTTTGCATAGTTGTGCCCCTTCTCAGCACAGTGCCTACAGGTAGGCTCTTGCTGGACACACATGTGGGTAGTCAGACGCCCCAGAAAAATCGACTGAAATTACAAGGAAGTATTTGATTGGTTGTGGTAGCTGCTTTGATGATGTTCTCTAAGGTGTCCACCGTGGCGCATCCCCTCCTAAAGCTGTATTGGTATTCAGAGTGAAGACCAGCGTTGGCGTAATGAATTTCTATCCTATTGCTTAGATGTTCTAGGATAGAAGAGTGATGGGGCGGTATGACTCCGGAAGGTCTTGGGGTTTTGTCGGATTCTTGAGAATAAGCCTTAATTTTGCAGATCTCCATACTACTGGGAAATGGCCTGCTTCAAGGCAATGGTTGAAGAGGTTTCATATCTCATTTCGGATGGCTTCAACACCCTTCTTTACGATCTCGGACTCTAGCATATCTTCTCCTCCTGGAGATTTCTTGTTTTTTATTTTTGCTGCAGCAGTATCCAGTTCTTCCTTGGTGAAGCAGTTTTCCATTTGGGTCGTGGTGTATGTGCTGTTTTCCTCACATAGTAGTATTTGCTCTGGAGTGTTTGGTGGCGTGTGTTGATGGAACATGGCGTCAAGGATGTTATTTATAGATTCTGACCATGTCTTTGTATACGTGCTTTGTGGTGTCTTGGTGGCTGGGATGACTTCCCCCTTGAGGTGTTTGATCACTTTGTAGACCACTCCCCAGGGCAGCAGAATTTCCAATTGTACAGACTGTGCTCCCAGGAGCACTTCTTCCTTTGGTTAATCAGGGCTGTGTATTCATTTCTTGCCGTTCGGTACTGCTGCTTCAGATACTCTTCTTCTGCTTTCGGCCATGTCCGTCTTGCGCGTTGAAAATTTTTTGGTCGGGTGTAAACCTCCCCCTGCAGTTGTTGGAGCTCTGGGCACCACCAGGGTACGGCTCACTTACAATTGCCTTTTAGTGCTGGTCCGGTTCCAGTCCAGCTGTGCTGAGAGATCGGGTGGCCATGATCAGTGAATCCTTAAATTGCTGCCAGTTTGTCTTGTCAGTTGCAAACAAATGGAGAGTTTGCCTTATAATTGGTTGTCGGCTTACTTATCGGTGCAGTTGGAAAGTTATTACACGGTGGTCCGACATGGTCCAGCTTTCTCTAACTGTGAAGGATGAGAGGTATCATGCGACGGATCTTGTGGCCAGGGTGATATCAATTGTGGCCTCCCAGATTGTACAAGAGAAGGTCGGAAAGTTATTTGGTTGGTTGATAATTGAGAAACAACTGTTTGAGAAATATTCTTCCAGTCTTTGTCCATTGTTTGTGCCGTGTCTATCTTGAGTTTCACTGAACCACGCTGGCGACCTGCAGTTTACGTCAGCGGCAACGGTTATTTTTGTATTTGGGAATTCCAGTGAGATACTTTGTAAGTATCTAATGATCAGAAGAATATCCCCCTCGGCGAGAGTAAAGGTAAACTGCATAGAATTCCCCCAAGGGAGTGATGATATGGGCACAGGCTGCCCAGGGAAGGCAATAATGTGGGATCAGAGTTCCTGACCAGAATAGCGCCTACGGGGTGTCCCCGTCCACTTGAACGATCTTATGAGTTAACGGGTACCCTCTGACTGCTTTACTATGAGAGTATGGCTCTTGCAGAAAAAATCTGTCGACGTTCTCTTCGTCCACCTTTTTACTCAACTGCACTGCAACTGCTTTAGCTCATTAGACATTTATTTGTGCAAATTTTACAGTGGTAATATTAAGTGGTTTAAGTTAAGTCCCCATAATCGAGCCTTAGTTGGTATGTGTTCTTAGCTTTTGTGTAGTGCGGGCATTTATTGTCCCGGATGGAATTGATCTTCTTGCATTTTCATTGATTTGCAGTTTACGCAAGTGGGTGAGTCTTTTTTAGGGCACGAGTTAAAGTCGTGGCCCCACTCTCAGCACAGTGTCCACATGTGGGTTGAGCTTGGGTACACGTGTGTCGTGTGTTCTAAACGACAACGCTTGTAACACACGGGGACAGCCACGTGGTGACGGCCCCAATTTATGAAGCCTATTTTGTTCAACATCGGGGTCGTTCTGCTGGAAGTTTCTTCTGTATAGTTCATTCTGGAGTGTTGCTGGGGTTAGGTCTTTTTCGGTGTCATAAATTATTATGCTGGGCCCATTTCTTTTCGGGGGTGCAGCCTCTAGGCAAGTGTTTGTATTTTGGGGTTACTATGATTTTGTTAGTTTCGTCTCAGTGTCAGTGATGACACCAATATTACGTGTCTTCCGCACATATTTAATTTTTGTGATTTTCAGGTCTTCTGCTAAAGTACCTTACTTTGCATTTGTCAATGTTAAACCACAATTGCTATTTTTTAGCCCAGCTGCCTAATTTTTCTAGATCTGGTTGCAGTAGCGCACCCTGATTACTTTCATTAACCACCCTGCCAACCTTTGTATCAGCTGCAAACGTAGACATTAAGCGCCTCGGAAGTGGCACTGTTGGTAGAATTCCCATCTCCTCCTAACAACGAATGGAAAAGACATGAGTTCGGATCTCGTCGATGACGTGAGAAATTTTTATGGTCCTTTTTCGCAACGTGACTGAGTTATTCGATCTTAGGCGATGGTAGCCTAGTTTTCTTCCAACAAACAGCAAATCGACCACACCACACATGTAATTAACAGACATAGTATATATTCGGTGCAATGTGGCCTAAGTTGAAGTCTGCGCGGTTAGCATAGTGGTGTCGTCACCGTCCTCCCCACACCTAGTGGAAAAAGCCCGGTTTGAATCCCGTCGATGACGCGAGGAATATTAAGTTGGTCTCAGGCTTAGACTGGGGTTTTTCGTCCGGCAAAAGAGACAAATCGACCAGAACACAGACATAAGACACACAGCACGGCAGATGAATTTTATTATTCGGGTGGCCTAAAAATTTTGATAGTTTTGTTTTTTCCCCTTTGGCCTAAATTGGTGATGCGCCTAAAATTCTACAACAGCAGAGATTAGTGGAGTTCACTAGGATTCAGCGCCCAACAGAGGCGCGTTATACCTTCATGAGGCCCAGAGCAAAATGGAATTTGGGGGGGGGGGGCATCAATATTAAATATTGAGACAGAAGAACACGGAGAGCTGAACTTTGTTCCGTGATCTTCTGTCACTCAATATTTAATGTTTTTACACTCGTTTTTTATGTTTCTTACACTTTCATTTAGGTTTCTTACACTCATTAAAATCAAAAACTGCCGAATTATTCCGCTGCACCTCAGTTCTGCTTGGATTCACTCAAGACTGCTTGATAAGATTGTGGCTGCCTTCTCCCTGCTACTGTACTGCCTTAAGCATATAAGAGCGCAGCGGCGTCGGTTACATACAAGGCAGTCTGTATTTTTAAAATTAACTCAGATATTTAAGGAAAATCTAAATATAAAATTTCATCAAAATCGGTAAAAACATTTTTGAAAAAAACTTTTTTTTTTCAAAATAAAGTTAATTTTCAAATAAAGTTCATTGACCTTGGCAGGTAGAAAGTTCAGTTTCCGATAAATATCACTTAGAAATATTAGTAAAACACAGCAATGAGTTTTTTTGAAACAATGATTTTGGGGCCCTAGGCGATTGTCTTTTTTGCCTATAGGATAACACGCCACTGGCGCCCACCGCTGAATCCTGGTGAACTCCACTAATAACATAAGTCAATGAAAAGCAGTGACCATCGTTTCGTTAACCACTCTCTGCTTTCTCCCACTCAATCATCCCTTTATTGGGTAAATAATTAAAATCCTACTTTGCACTTCACTTCTAGTTACGTCAGTATTTCTCAAACTGTGGGGCGCGACAACTCGGGCAGGGCCTCTGTGACCCTATGTGCCGCCTTACTGCAAAATCCAATTTGCCGCCCCAAAATATTTCGATTAAAAAATAAAATAATACGTAAATAATTATTATTAATTTATTGAAAAAGAAAAACAATTGCAACATATCTCACATATAATATAATGAAACAAGAAATAAAAATAACAAAATCATGCTGAAATTCCGAAAATAAACTTTAAATTCTAAATCACAGTAATCGTACTTTATCACAATAATAAAATAAAAGGAAAATTAGAATGTTAAAAAAAAAAAAAAAAAAAAAAATTATAAATCTGTTTCCTTGGTTTAAGATATGCGAATTTATGAATTATTCCATTTATGTTTATTTATTCCAAATGATCATTTTCCATTCAAATTATTTCAAAATTAGAGAGTCGTTGTTGTCACATTGTCGATCGTAAATAATTTTTCATTAATTTTAATTTTGAAAAACTCCGTTCACCTGAGCCAACTGAAACTGGAAAAATTAGCATTAGTAGTAGCATATGATGCAAAAAAGTACGCTTATACAGCATCAGCAAAAAAAAAAAGGGGGAAAAAAAAGGAAAAAAGCCATTTCCTATTCACCTCCCCATCCGCTCCAAAAGTTTGTCTAGTTCTTGCTTGAATTTATTTAAGCTATCAACTTCCACAACAACAGATGAAAGTTTGTTTCACATTCAACCACTCGCTGGCTAAATGCAAATTTCCGAAAAACTGTTCTGCAACTGTCTTTGCCGACTGGGTTGCCGGGTGGGTAATTTTTTTTTTTTTTTTTTTTTATTAAAACGTGAACAGTAGATACATTTTCAACAACAACTATTTACATTCTATGTACAAAGCAAAAAAGAAAGATAAAGAAAACTTTTTAGAAAGAAATACAAAGGTTTCAATATTTTAATTTCAGGAAATAAGAAAAAACAGTTTCTTGGGGTTGGGTCGTTCTCATGTTAAGTGTCACACGTTGAAGGTGATGGACTGTTCAGTGATGGTGAAGAGGTGACCGCCACTGTTCCATTCGCTGGTAAGATGATCCACAGTTTCTGGTCTTTGGCTGTGGAATTCGAGTAGAAGTCTGCTCTGCAACTTCCTCCGCAGGCTCCACTTCAGATGTTGCGCCGATGTGTCGACAGGAGGCACGTCGTCACTGCTTCTTGTGTGCTTCAAGTAGAAGTTGTAAATGACGGCCTTGGCCGCAATGAATAGGAAGTTGCAGGTGGTGTGTGCTGTCTGCTCAGAGTGAAGTAGATACCAGTAGTCCTCCGGAGTGTGGGCGTGGTTGCAGGCAAGCTTTGCTGCATCCAAAGCGTATTTGACGAGTTCCTTGTTCACAGGGCATGCCAGGTATATGTGTTCCAGGGTACCTGGGGTGGCGCAGAAGAGGCAGTAGTTTGAGGAGCGTAACCCGAAGATTTGTAACTTGACTGGGGTGGGAAGGATGTTGTGCCACAGTCTCCACTGGATGTCTGCGTCCGATTTGGAACATTTCGTCCTGTACGGAAGGTTCCACTGAAAGTTTGATGGTGGCTTGTGGTGAGTGGAGAGGGGTGCAGGGACAGCTTGGCAGGTGGATGACGGGAAAATCGTGGTTGCATGGCGAGACATGATTAGCTGATAGACTTTTTTGGAGGGTGCAGGAGACAGAGGTACCGTGTCTTCTGGTGATGTGATGACGAAGGTTGGTGTAAGCGAGGATCCAGTGACATTTCCAATCCCTTTAGTTGTAGTGATGTCTGGAAGAGCTTGTGTGATCGCTGATTTTAGATGTATGTGTTGCTGCTTTGCATTAATGGGTTTAATGGGCAAATCTTCTGATCCTTTCCATTCAAGGCTTGGTGTCAGGAGGTCGCCTATGGTTCTTATTCCTGCCCAGTTCCACGTAGGGAAGAAGAGAATATCATCATTTGCAGGGTCTATTATTCTTTTATTGTAGAAGAGCGGTTCTGAAAGTATTCCGGGAAGGGATGTTCTCTCAAGATTATGGTGAAGGTTTAGCTTTTTCCAGCGGTATAGTGCGTCTTTATAAAACGGCGGTAGTTTGAGTGGTACTGGTGCCATGTCCATTCTCAATATTGTTGAAAGGGATAGTCCTCTAGTGGCTGTTGCTAGTAGTTTATCCGTAGTGTTGGAATGTGCGTATTTTGTTTGCAGCGTCTTAAGAAGAAAGGTGATCCGGAATGCTGTGATTTTGTCGTCAAAAGAGACCAACCCTTGACCCCCGTGAGTAAGTGGTTGGCTAAGTTTGGAGCAGGACATCCAGTTGGTTTTGTTCCAAAGGAAGCTTCGGACAGATGCCTGGATTTGGTGGAGGAAGTCAGCAGGTGGAGTGAGAATTTTGAAGGTGTGCCAGAGAACGCTTGCCGCCATATGATTGACCACAAGCACTCTCCCTCTCAGCGAAGATGTGGCGCACACGCTTCTCCATCTCCCGAGTACTTTGTTGAAACGACTCAGCAATTCGGGCCAGTTCTTCTGGGAGAAAAGGAGGGTATTGCCGAGGTACACACCTAGGTATTTCTGTCCCTCGCTGGACCATGTGCCTTGGATGGGGGAGTCGGTTCTGGTTTTCCAGTTGCCAGCCCACAGGCCGCTGGTCTTACAGTGGTTGAGTTTTGCGCCTGATGCTTGAGCATAAAGATCATGAGCCTTTTGAATGACTTCAAATTCACTCTCGTGTCGTATTGCAATTGTGACGTCATCTGCGTATGCTGAGTAGGTTATATTTAGGTGGAGTTCTGGTAGCAGCGTTCGTCGGGATTGTATACTGGTGGCAATTTTATTAAGGAATGGTTCTATGGCAATTGCATAGAGTTGTCCAGAGAGTGGGCAGCCTTGTTTTATCCCTCTGGAATACGGAAAGTGGCAGGTGAGCTGGTTGTTGAGTTTCAGGCAGAATTTGGCTTCCTTATATAGCAGATGGATTGTTCCGATGATGTAAGGTCCATGTCCAAAGGCTTTCAAGGTTTGAAATAGGTAGTTGTGTTCAACGCTGTCGAATGCCTTTTTCTGGTCAAGGCTAATTAGTGCTAGGAATTCTCTTTGGCTGTTTGCAGTGGAGAGGAGGTCTCGGATCAGATGTAGATTGTCGTGAATCGATCTTCCAGGTACAGAGCATGTTTGTTGGTGATCGATGATATCAGGGAGAGTCTCTTTTAATCTATTGGCGATGGCTTTGGAAATGATTTTACAGTCCGTATTCATTAAGGAAATCGGGCGCCAGTTTTGTAAATTGGTGCGATCTCCTTTCTTGGGAATCAGTCGAGCGACAGAGGTGGTGACTGAAGCTGGTAGTCCATGGAACTGAGCTTCTTCAAGCATTTCAAAGAGTAGCATTCCGAGTTGATCCCAAAACGTTTGGAAGAATTCAGAAGTCAGTCCGTCCAGACCTGGTGATTTATTTTTGGAAAGGGCTTTGCATGCTGCTGTTAGTTCTTGTAGGGTGATTTGTTTCTCCATACTGCATTGGGCCGTATGGGAGATTTTTTTAAGTCCTGAAAGGATTTCCTCCGTTGCCTTTGTAGAGGTTTCTTGAGAACTGTAAATTTCTCTATAAAATCTTGTTACTTCAGAGAAGATTTCCTCTGGGTCTTCAGTGATGTTTCCGTTTTGCAGCTGAATGGCAGTGATGGTGGTTGATTTCTGATGTTTGCTTTCTAATGAGAAAAAGTATTTGGTCGGGGCATCAGATAGATTTATGTGGGTGTATCTTGATCGGAGCAGGGCGCCTTTTGCAGAGTGTTCTAAGTGGGTTTGTATGGCTTGTAGTGTTGACTGATAGGTCTGACTATCAGATGGGAGATTTTTCAGCCTTTGCTCAAGTTGATAGAGGTTATTACGCTTTTGTTGACTTTTCTGATGGCTGTAGGTTTGCGCGAATGATTTCAGTTTACTTTTAAATCTAGGCCACCACGTGTTCATGGGCTCCAATCTGTCTTTGGATTGGGCAAGGTTGGATATCAGGTCTTGCAGCTTAGAGATGTATTCCTTGTCTTGAAGAAGGCTATTGTTGAACATCCAATAAGCACCTCCACTTTTGTAGTGATTGGGTGAGAAAGAGAGCTGTAATTTGATAAAGGAGTGATCTGAGATATAAGATGGCAAATGTGTGATGCTTCTGACCAGGGGGATGGTGTGTTTTGGGATATAGTATCTGTCCAGTCGGGCTTGGTAAGGTAGTCTTTCAGATGCTGTATTTGCTGATCTCCAGGTGTAGGACTTTTCTTCTGGGTGCTGGTGTCTAAATACGTCGACCAGTTCATTGTTGTTTATCAAGGCCTGCAGGTTATTGATTAATGTTGTGCGGTGCTCAGTGCATCGTGCTCTGTCCATTTTTGGGTCAAGAGTGCAGTTGAAGTCGCCAGCAAGAATGATGTGTTCTTGATCTATAGTAGAGAGGTGGCTTTGTATGAAGTTGGTTATTTGAATAGCAAGTCTGTCTTGCTGTGGCATGTAGATGTTAAAAAGGTGCAGGGTTTCCTTCTGGGGTGTATCCAGGCGGGCGTAAATTGCGTAGCCAGCGATCTCTGCTATCACATTGAGCTTGCAGGCGGACTTTTGATGAAGGCCGACACTCACTCCTGCCCCATGATGTTGTTGTGTTGGAGAATGATGAAATACATATGGCCAATCTGTCCATTTCAAGGATGGCCTTGTGTCTGTTTTAATATTTGTTTCCTGTAGGAAGAGTAGGTCGGCATGATGTCGTTGGACCTGGTGAAGGATCAGCTTATTGCGCAATGCAGAGGAGCATCCTCTTGCATTAAGTGATAGCATGCTAAGAGTCAGCATTATCTGCAGGAATAAAGATAAGGGTTTTGCAAGTTTTGGGGCGGTTAACATCCTGATTGATGATATTGCTGTTCAAGCCCGTTAATCAAGTAGTACAGGCGTTTGGATCTATTCACATCTGCTCTGTCTTTCTTTCCTTTTAGTTTGGAACGCAGACCCGTAAGTTGTGAGATCAGCTCGGGTTGTTAGAGGTGAACTTCAGAGCTGTCACCAGCTTCTGTGGGGAGCCGCGTACTTCCCGTAGAAAGGATCGTAGTTTCTCCACAGTTAAAGGACCTTTAGTGTAGGGAAACTCGTTTTCCTCGTCTTCTGAAGCACTTGAATCGTGAGAATCACAGTTGGTCTCTTCTTCAGTGCCCAGAAATTCGGGTTCTTCTTCATTTGGATCGTGAGTGGTTTGTAGCTGTTTATTTATTTCCATACTTGGTGGTATGATGGACTTATTTGAGATCTGGCCGTTTATCTTCTGTGGTGTTCTGTATTTATTTTCGTCGCCCCTTTGTTTTTGTTAGCGGTTTGCTCTTTTCCTGCCGCCGTGTGCGTTGTCTTCTTCTGTTTTGTGGCTTTGGACGTGGTCTGCCTTGGGGGTTGATTCCGAGATAAAACTCTTGTTTCGGTTGGTCGGTCTCCTGAAGAGATTGCGTCCTGGTCTTCTGTGGTTTTTGAATTTTCTTTTTCTAAAGAGTTTGTTGTGGGAAGCATCTCAGACTGTTTGACAGTTTCTTCAGCATCCCCATTATCTCCAACAGTCAGCTCGCTTTGTGCATCTGGCCTGACCCAGGTTGGTGCCGCCTGAATTTCGGTATTACTTTCAGAAGAGTTAGAGATATGCGGGCAATTTTTCCTGATGTGACCCTCTTCGTGGCAGAAGAAACATTGTGAGGAAATGGAGGTATAGAAGGTGTAAATTATTCCGTTTAGATCGGTGTTGATGAGTTTTGGGATGTTTGCTGCGTCATTGTTGGCGAAGTGCATAAGTGCTTGCCTGCGGAAGCTTTTTATATGCGAAAATTCCGGTTTCGTGGTTGCTGCAGAGAGTGTGCGTATTTTCCCGGTAACTGATCCGTATTTGGATAAAATCCCTCTCAGAAATTGATGAGGGATTTCAGGTGGGACGTTTGAAATTGTAACTTTCGTTGGTGCTAAGGCAATTGGCGCCGCTTCTAGGTGATGAAGACCGATGTCTATTCCATTTTGCAGGATAGTTTGCGCCCATGAGGGGTGGCCGAAATACACCTGCACAGTTCCCGCCACACGGGATGCGTGGGTAATATTTTTCGGTGGTACTTTCTCCGCGATCGCTGTAAGGTACTGCTCTAAGGGAGTGTTTTCCTTGGTAGCGAAAATTACTATTCCATTTTCCCGGGAAGTAATAGCGGTTGCTACATTTGTAAGAAAGTTGTTCGACCGCATGTGTACTATTGTTGGTCGCGAGAGAGGGGTTTTTGCTGTCGTCAAGAATAATCCATTAGATACGGTATTAGCATTAGTATTAACAGTTGCTGACCTTTTGGACCTTGAGGTATTCACCTGTTGTCGCAGGATGTGGCTTCCGATATCTTGGTCACTGCTGGCAGTAGCAGTAGGTTCCGTTGCTGTGGTTGTTTGACCTTCGCTGGCCATAGCTGGAGGCAATAGATGGGATGGGTGGTGGGTGGAATAAGCCGTTACTGGAATGTCCAGCTTTCCATGGCTAAAGTTAAAATTAAAAATCTAACCTAAGTCAAAATCCGCTAATTCTGGACACACAAATTTATTATTACTCGAAAGTTCTTCCGAAGAGGAATCGAAACATGTAAGTCTTGACTAGGGGTTCTCGCAGACAAACGTCAAAAGGACAAATGGGGCAGGGGCTCAAAAGCACGTGTCCGATCCGTGTATAGAGCACATACTGTTCTTCGGCCCACAGATATCCTGATTGTCAGCTCTGGATGTCTTCTTATTATTTTAGCCAAGATGCACAAAGGGCTTCTACTTACAAACACTAATGAAAGTGAATACACGTGACTAATAAGCAGGCGATCAACTCAATTAAAGTGCCTGCCTGGCAACCCAAAGGTCGAGGGTTCGAATCCCGCCTCGGGCTTGGATCAGAGTAGTGCAAAAACCGTTGGAGGTGCATTATGGCGACAGAAGCCGATGCGCCAACAACTAACAAAGAGGAAAAAAAAAAAAAAAAAAACTGTCTTTCCTAAGTTTGAATTTATGCTCTCGCAAGTGCGTAATCTGAGCAAGAGGAAAAATCCCATCAACATTGAGCCTGCTCAACCCATTCAAGACTTTGTACACTTCAATCAGATCACCTCGCAAGAGCCTAGTTTCCAGAAGCTGCAATTTGCAGGACTGATGCTCTTTCTTGGTAAGAGCAGCTTTGTTCCCCTCATTTGCATATATTTTTAATGCAGCTGTTACGTTTGAAAAAGTATCTGTAAAATTGTTTTAAAAATATATTGTAACACTTCAAATGGAGTAACATTGTCTTTAATATAAATTTGAAGTACTCTAAGTTCTTCAAATAAAGCTAAACCATCAATATCAGAATCGTTATAATCAGTCACGTAATTTATTACGTAAATCTTTGCAAAGATTTAAGAAATCGTTATATTATCTTTTTTTTTTTTAATTCAGAAATATTATAAAATATTTTAAATATTTCTACATGTTCTTTCATATTTCTAAACCTTTCAGTTAACGAGAAAATTGTTGTGTCCATAATTTGAAAGAAAATTAATTTTGAAATTTTGTTGCGGATCCTGAATAGCTTCCTCTCTACGTTAATAATCGAAATGACGTCTTTTCAATATTTTCCTTACAGTTCTTACTTGTGGAAACGAAGCGGCAATGCCAGTGACAGCAGCCATATTATTAATTTTTTTGAATGCTTCCTCGGTTCTATTTACTTGAAAATATTCCGTGATTTCCAATTGGTAGGGGTGTAAGGCAATGATGTTCCATGTCCCCCGTACTACTTGATTTATACGCAGAAGCACTGCTTAAAGAGTTCAAAGAAGAGCAGAAAGGGGGCAAAAAAGTAGGAAGGGGAAGATAAAGACCATAAGCTTTGCAGATGGCTAGATAGATTGCTAATAATGAAGAATTACAGAGCTCCTTGGACATCTTGAACAGCACAATAAAGGAGTAAAATATGAAGATTAACAGCAATAAAACCAAGGTAATGTTAATTTCAAAGTGGCCGGGAAGAAGAATCAATACAACATTAAATGGGGGCGCCTCCGTAGCCAGGTGGGCAGGAGCGGCAGTGCGTAGCACATGCTTCTTGATTAGACCGGGGTTTGAGCCCGTGACCACCAAATACGGAGGATGCGGAAAGGTCAGGGAATGACCACCGCATATCCCCGGAGCAATATGGCCTTAGTTGCTAATGCTCCTAAAAACCAAATAACAACAACATTAGATGGAATAATATTAGAACAGGTCGATAGATACAGATACTTGGGAAGCATAATGACAGAAACTGGGAAAAGCATGGAAGAAATAAAAACAAGAATTACAATGGGAAAGAAGCATTTAGTAATAGAAAAGAACTATTGAGAAGAAATATCAAGGAATAATTAAGAAGGCAAATGACGAAAACATTAATGTAGATTGTCGTACTATATGGCTCTGAGACACGAACACTGGGAAAGTGGAGATTAGACGCCTAGAAGCTTTCGAGATGCGGGTGTGGAAAGGGTGAAATGGGTGGACAGAGTGAGAATGATATTTTGAGGAAGGTAGTAGTAGTGGCATGTGATGCAAGGAAGCAAGTGTATCAGCTTATGCTGCATCAGCCAAAAAAAAAAAAAAAATTCACACAGCCATTTTAAATGTTTGTCCAGTTCCTCCTTAAATTTATTTAACATGTCAACTTCCACAACGACAGATGGAAGTTTGTTCCAGCAATTAACCACCCGCTGGCTAAAGGCAAATTTCCGCTCATCTATTCTACATCTGTCTTTCCTTAATTTGAATTTATGCCCCCTTATGTTCGCAATCTGAACAAGCGGAAGAATCCCATCAGAATTCAGCGTGCTCAACCCATTCAAGGCCTTATACACCTCAATGAGATCACCGCGCTGGTGCCTAGTCATCAGCCATTGCAATTTGCAGAACTTAAGCCTCTCTTCGTAAGAGGGTAAGAGGTTCTGTACACGCTGAAGCAAATCTACATCCTTCCTAAAATGAGGCCTCCAGACCTATACGCAGTACTCAAGGCGTGGCCTGACCATTGCCTTATATAGAGAGACAATGACCTCCTAGCAAAATTCCTATATATCATTGACAAACCCCCATGACCTGACCTGGCAGCCTGTCTGCATTGCTCAGAAAATTTCATATCTGACTGAACAATTACTCCGAGGTCTTTTTTTCATTTTCTACCACCTTAAGTGTAGTACCACACAGTTGTTAAGTTTCTCAGGGGTTACTTCTACCCATATGCAGTACTTTGCATATGTCAAGGTTAAATTCAGTTGCCACTTCTCAGCCCATCTGCCCAAATTTTCTAGATCCTGTTGCAGTAGCACATTGTCGTTACTGTCATTAACAACCCTGCCAACCTTTGTATCATCTGCAAACTTCGACATTAAGCCTGATATACCTTCATCAATATCATTGATAAATATACAAAACAACAGTGGACCCAACTCCAAACCCTGTTATTGTTATTATTTGGTTTTTAGGAGCATTAGCAACTAAGGCCATATTACTCCGGGATATGCAGTGGTCTTTCCCTGACCTTTCCGCATCCTCCGTATTTGATGGTGACGGGCTCGAACCCCGGTCTAATCGAGAAGCATATGCTACGCACTGCTGCTCCTTCCCACCTGGCTACGGAGGCGCCTCCAAACCCTGTGGGACTCCACTAATAACATTAGTCCACGAAGAGCAGCACCCATTGATTACCACCTTCTGTCTTCTAGAAGAGAACGTTTGTAAAGAATTAATAAGGAGACAAAATAACTTTATAGGACATATATTGAGAAGAGAAAGCATGTTGAGGGAAGGGATTGAGGGGCAGATGTGTGGGAAGAGAACTGTTGGGAGAAAGAGAATTGGAATGACCGATTGGACGGTAAGAGGAAATTATGGAGGAATTAAAAGTATAGCACAAGATAGAGAAGCATGTATCAATGAAGCCCTGTACCTGCCTGAGGGCAGAGTACTTATATTTTGCAGTTATAAAAAAATTTTATAACTGCAAAATATAAATTGGAAACGCAGATCCGATAAGCAAATTAATGTGCCTTCAATTTCATGGGGGGAAAAGACAGAAATATGGGGCCAATAGAGTAGATAGCCTCAGTTTTCAGTGGGGCATGCCCATGCCCCACCAGAGTAGAAGTTTGGGGGTGGAGGAGAAGGAACAAAAATGTCCCCTTCCCCCAAAGGAAGTGGGAATAATAGGTGAAGAGGGCTAGGGTGTCCTCTTCAGATCGCCATCAAGCTGTTTCCAACTGTGCTGCGTTTTGTCTGTTCTCTACTGTCTGTGCTGCATTCCCCCGTCCTTGCTTTTCTCTTCCCTGGTATGGACAACCCGGGGAGCGGGATTGCTAGTACTCACTGGTATTGCACTACCTCCAGTGGGTGCGGGATTTCATGTGCGAATTGCGCTACAGTAAAATCAGACTCGGGTAATTTAACATACTTTTTCAGGACTGCTTTGTAAAGACTACATATTCCCAAGTTCTCAAGGTAGATTTGGGCTTATGCCTGGGAGCTATCCTGAATAAGAGCACACTTGCACACACACGCGAGAGTTTAATGTTTGTCAGAGCATATAATTATATATAAATATATCTTGTATATAAATCATGTATATACTTTTATGTACATAATGTTGAGACTATATTGTGTGTAATTAATAAATGAATGAAAAAAAAAATGAACGTAGATAAGGCGGAATGTGCAATGTATAAAAAATCGTCTTTTTTCGTAGTATAAATGAAGGTTAAATCCCAGATACGTTATTAATAATAGCTTCATTAATCGAATCACGAGACAGAAGACCCTCTTCACGCTAACATATTATTTATGTTGTTATGTTTTATTTTAATTTTTATCGTAGTGTTAGTAGATGCAGTCGTCGTAAAAAAAATCTAAGGTCAATGAAATTTTATTTGATGTCGTTTTTTAGGTAACCATATTTATATTTCTTACTACAGGATTCCAAATTGATATTTTTGTTTAAATCCAATAAAATATTAGCTATCAAAGTTATTGGGATATTTATTTATTGCCCAATTTTAACTTGAATGTAATTTTAGTTTTACTTACGGCGGAGGGAGTCGGGGTCGACAAATTTATTTAGCATTTTAGTGGGGTCGCGGTATCACCAAGTTTGAGAACCTGGGTTACGTATGCAATTTCGTTCCGCATCATCGATACAAAAGCTCAACGAATATTAAATCATAAGTTACAAAATTTATAGCCATATTTAAAAATAAACCAACGAACGTGTCTAGGACTATTAAACTATTTTTTGAATGAATAAACATTCATTCAATAAATTACAATTTAATATGCTAATTAAGTCAAAAAACGGCAAAATTTTTCAGACAATCTATCCGTTTCCAAGGGCTCAGAATTCTTCCACTTTACAGTTCGTAACCGCGATCCCAGGTGGGCCACAGTGCAGCGTCACTGCTGTGTTATGAGACGAGACACACGTCGCTCACGACGGGCGTCGACCACACGTGGATGTCCCACGTGTGACCTTTGGCTGGTTGTTTGACCGCTGTTGAACCAGTCAAGGTAGACTCCTGATACTACAAAACAGGAACACTCAACCACGTTGGCTAGTCTGTGCTTGTAGCGCAGTGGTAATAATCGCTGTCCTCCTCACATCGGGTGGAAAAGTCTGGGTTCGAATTCCGTCAATGAGGCGACGAAATGTTACCGGCTTTTCTCTCTCCGGGGCTGAGTTAGTCAGTCTCAGGCATAGATGGCGAGGATTCTTCGTCCTAGACATTCGAACCCAGACTTTTCCACCCTCACATCGGGTGGAAAAGTCTGGGTTCGAATTCCGTCAATGAAGCGACGAAATATTACCGGCTTTTTTCTCTCCGTGGCTGAGTTAGTCGGTCTCAGGCATGGATGGCGAGGAGTCTTCTTCCAACAAAGCAGGAAAATTGACCATAGAACACTCCCAATTTATGGCCATAATACACATGGGCTTATAAGTCGGACGTAGGTGACCCTAATAAGAGAGGTTGGTTTGTTTTTTTTTTTTAGCTATGTCGGCTCAAAAGTATCGAGTTACTGGCACCTGCACGTCTTTCCGCCACAATCATTCTCGTTTTTGAATTCTGAAGGAACCCAATGCTGATCCATTCAACCCGCCGACACTCAAACTTATCGTCACGTTTGCGAACTAGTCTTACAGTATATATGCCATTCCCAGCTTTGAGCTTTTACCAGCGTCACAGACCAGCTCATCCTTTCACAGAGGGATGTTGCTAATGCTCAGCAAATTCAGTGTATATCTTGATGGAATCTTTCCCTTGATCTTCACTTAAACTACTTAAATTTTATTTAAGGCCACAAAAGCCGATACGCCAACCTTGAGATTTGCAGCTCAAGGTTTTTTGCATTTTCTACTCTGATCCAAGCCCGAGGCGGGATTCGAACCCGCGACCTTTGGGTTGCCAGGCAGGCACTTTACCTACCCGTCTAGCCCGGTCGGCCATGTTCCTTGTAGTGAATTTTCCCAAAAGAAGCTTAATGTTTTGGTAGTTTTGTCAGCACATTTAAAAGCCAGATTGGTATCTGACTTTTAAGTGTGTTACAGAATGGATGAATACTTGTTCCAGTTATGAAGAACTCTTTTGTGCCTTTGCTTCGATGAAACTTCCATTCTGTTGGTTGGTAGAAAATTCCAAAAATTTCATAATTGTAGAAGTGTTGTTGCAATACATCATTGAACCTTCTTCGGTAAAATGGAGGAACCATTTCTTTTTTTCTATGTCTATACCATGGAAAGAGTTTCTGGGGCCATCAGATTCTTGAATTTCAGTCTTGACCTTAAAAGCTCTGCAGACCCTTTGGTAGATTTAAATCTGTCATGAGATCGTCGAGTGTAAACAACTGGGAATTTCTTCATGACAATAGCTTATATCATCGTCTAGAAAACGAATGTCAGATTCGTGAACTGATGGCATATGTTCCAGTTATGAAGAACTCTTTTGTGCCTTTGCTTCGATGAAACTTCCATTCTGTTGGTTGGTAGAAAATTCCAAAAATTTCATAATTGTAGAAGTGTTGTTGCAATACATCATTGAACCTTCTTCGGTAAAATGGAGGAACCATTTCTTTTTTTCTATGTCTATACCATGGAAAGAGTTTCTGGGGCCATCAGATTCTTGAATTTCAGTCTTGACCTTAAAAGCTCTGCAGACCCTTTGGTAGATTTAAATCTGTCATGAGATCGTCGAGTGTAAACAACTGGGAATTTCTTCATGACAATAGCTTATATCATCGTCTAGAAAACGAATGTCAGATTCGTGAACTGATGGCATATGTTCAAGAACAACTGGTGAAGGTTGGATCGGTAGTTCAGGTCCATAGGGTATTGGCCTTTCTGCTGAAGTATTGTTGGATACACAATGCTCTGCCTGTTCTTTACGCTACAATCTGCTACATTTACAGAACGAAAGGAGCATTTATTAATATGAACCCACGGTTCCCTTTAGGCCATGGTAATGGCAAATCTCTTGGTCTTATTTTTACCACATATTCCCAGTCGCAAGCCCACATGTATGTCACAGTTTATGGGGGCGGGTCAAGTTTTATCTTTGTCACCCAATTTATTTCCAAATTATGCAATATAAACTTTTCTCATAAATGATGTTATATTCTACCTTTGTTCATCCACAACGTGGTTACTGCAAACATAACAAAATCTATTTGGATTTTTCAAACTACTGCGAGTCGCTATTGCCGAAGACAGAATATGAAAATGACGTTAGAAGCAGATACTAACAACCATAGGTAACAACGGTTAGGACTTTTATAATTATCGCTAAACGTTCACCAGAAACGACATGAATTTTCAAAGCGAAAAATCTGTGCAAGCCTGTGTAATCAGACCCATCAGCGCATCTCCAGGTTAAATTAAACTGCAGAGATGGTCAGAAAAGTGGCAGCTAAGTTTTAATATCCGCAAAAAAACTTATACAATCGGTGGGGTTGAATTAAAAACACTAGAAGAAGGGTTTTTGGGAGTTATGATTCAGTTTGACGTAGAGTTCTCTGAGCAGTGTAGATAGGCAGCACGGAAGGCACATTCTGTTCTGTACATGATTTAATTTACAGGGGATATTCAGGGATATTCATGTGTTGTTGTGGCGGATCCCAGGGTTTCCCCCATAAGCTGCTATTGTACTTCTTGTGTTGAAGCTTATGCCAAAACCGGCCAATTGTATGTAGTGTGTTGGACGTGTAAGTGTTATGATGTGTTCTGTTGTTATGTTATGGGCCGGTACCTGGCTCTTAGCAGGTAAGAAGCAGTAACACCTGGTCACTACGTCTCACCCCCCATCCCCGCCACGTGGAGGCGGCCAGGATCAATTATCTCCTGCTGGGCAAGCCCAGGGCATAACACCCGAGAGTGCCCGAAAAAGAGAATGAAGTGGAAAAAGAGGAATACAGAGGGAGAAGTTTGGGATCTGGGGAGGTAAATGGATAGAATAGAGGAGAATCAACAGAGGGACTCTCCAATAATTAGAAGTGAGAAGAAGTAAAGCAAGAATAAAGTAGGAAGAAGTGGAGAAGTGGACTAACTTCTCTAACCATGGAGACCTATCTCATGGAAGATCCCATCCTAGGAACTAGGATCAGCAAAACGTCTTAATTTACAGTTTGCCTAAGCCCTTGTAGGCAGAACGTCTTCAGTTGTTGAAGAAATAATTGATCTTCTAACAAAAAACACAGTGAAAGCAAATTCCACGAATTCTGAAAAGCTCCACAGAAAGACACTATGTGCAATATGTACAATATCCTCTTCTTCAGGAACACAGCAGAATATACACTATGTACAGATTCGTCCAATGTAATGCCAGGGTAATGCCATAACCTGGCCCAATAAATAAAATGTTTCAGGGTTAACGCAAAAGTAATATACATGTCCAGGGTTCAAAATTATGTTTTAAAAAGTTCTTGCCTAAATACAAGCTCTAAGAGAGCCCAAAAAGTCTAAGATAATCATCCAAGATAGTTAATAACAGAGTTACTAGGACAAGTCTGTAATATGAAAAGTCACAGTGGTCACATGTCACTCACAAAGAAATATTAATTCCAAAAACTATAAAACGCTAAAGGCCAAATAATATCTCGATGAGTAGAGCAAAATTCCTTATACAATAAATACCTATTCTGCTGAAAACAGTTCCACATCAAGAACAAGTCTATTATAAAATCCAGGAAAGTATAGTGTAGCACTTAATGATACTAATCAGTTGCAAATATAGAATCCAATCAAAAATGAGAGATATTGCTTTCCTAATCCAATCAAGGCTCCAAGAAATCGCAGGAACAGTAAAACTAGGACCTAATTTCGGTTCTTCTTTTTAATGCACGAGAAGCAAACACATTCATAGCATTAAAAGCTGTCTGAGACTCAATCAGAATTTTATTGTTGCTGGAGTCCAAGTTAGGAACTACACTAAGTAGGTCACGTCGAAGATCGTTATAATAATGACATTGATGAAGAATATGGTTAACAGTTTCTTCCTGGCCACACAAACAAGATGTTGTTGGTGAAAGTCCCAGTTTGTGAAGTTTAGTATTTATACTTCCGTGGCCAGTTAATATAAACATACCATATAAGCCTGGCGAAAACCACTTTAACTCCTTTTTAATTTCACTTGCTACAGGCAGAAAGTCCCTTGTGACTGCACCAATATCAGATGAAGACCACTCCTGCTGCCATTTTGCAATAAAAATTTGCCTTAATCTTGTCTTCTCAGTCTTAATGGGAGCACTTAGATCTAATTGGATGCTATCATAGGTCAATGGTATTTTCTTCAAAAGGTGATACTTAAGGTAGCGGTACTGAACTTCAAAATGGACAGGTAGTTTCCCAAGCAAAACCTGAAGAGCCATGGTGGAGGTAGTTCGACAAGCTCTTGACATGGCCAGGAGGGCAGCCCTCTGTGCTTGTAACAGTTGCTTTACTACAGCAACTTTATTAGCTCTAAAGCCCCATGCACCAGCTCCATAAGAAATTATCGACAAAAACACACAATTATAGTGAAGTCGTAAGGTTTGACCTCTAAGACCCCAATCTTGTCTTGTTAGCTGTTTAATTCGGCTCAGGAACAATTTAGCCTTTTCTTTCACATACTGAACATGTGGTAGGAAACTGAGAGCATCATCAATATAAATGCCTAGGTATTTGGTCTTCGATAAGTACTTAATGGTTTGTTCCCTATATTTAATAACTGGAGGTCTTCCATGGTTAAGCTTTCCCTTAAGCAACATCTGAGACGTTTTTGCAATAGAAACCTGCAATTTATGTGTTGAAGACCAGTTGGAGAGTTCTAACTGATTTAACTTACATTTGCTTTTAGAGATAGTGATGTCGTAAACTCACTGTGTAAGGCAATTGTAAGAGCACTTTGAATACTGTGTTCAAGTATAGACGCCGCACCTTAAGATAGATATCGGGCTTCTTGAAAGTTTAAAGACGGGCAACGCTCCTGTTCAGATCGGCGAAGGGACGTCCATATGAGGAAGATTTCGAATTCTTCAAATAGGCCTCTGGGGTTGGGAATGTGCATGTTCACAATGACTGCACGATCCTACACCAAACGTTATAAACTTTGATTAAATAAAATAAATTTGATTTGTTAAGATAATAATAAAATGAAATAAAATAAGTAAAATGAATAGTACAATTACACCGGATAAAATATGATACCTGACTGCGCATAGTATTAGGGTCAGGCGCCCCCTGTGGTTTCCCACATCTGCGCCATATGTACACTGTGAAGAAATACAGAACTACTGTAAATGCCAGAAAAGTGTTCTGTGTTGAATACGTAGTTTTGTGTTAAGTATCTGTTGGGCGTCCTGGCATTTGGCCGCAGGGCCCCTGATGGAACCCCACGTTGCCCGCACACACCGCTAGGAGGTAGCCAGGCTGCCCCTAGCGGTGTGTGCGGCATTATTCTCTGGCTAGTCTCTGCAGGGTCGCCTAAGCTTCCTGACAGAGACCAATGTAAAAAAAAAAAAATTAGAGCGGGTGGGCTTTAGAGTCAAGAAAGGGGGGGGACAAGTACAAAAGTTGGGGGATGAAGGCATCCCCCAGGTACAATGGAATACATCCATCAGGCGAAAGTAAGGGATGGAAGTGGGACAAAATTTGCCGTGCAAGAGAGCACAAGCGTGATCGCCATTTGGCAGAATCTTCTTGCTCTTCCCATTCAGGTCCGGTCGTGATGTCCATTTCAGTGGTGATGTCATCCGGTGATCTGTGTCTAAGTCAGTAGGGATATAAATAGGAATGTAGCTGTGGTTGTCCTATACTGGATCTTCTTAGATTTGCTGGTTGTGTAGTCTCATTTGCTGGTAGGCCTCTGCATTGATTCCCAAAATATAGGTGGTTGTCTTCTCTTGTGACGATGATCGGAATAGTGACTATATCCAATGTAGGGTCTTCCGTCGTGCGAATAAATCCTGTGCGTAGCGCGTAAAGGCGACATTATTATTATTATTATTATTATCCGTTTATTTAATCTTCTTCTCTTTCGAGGATGTGCTGTTCTTGGTTTTTAGGAAGGTAATGTATCCTAGTCAGGAGGAGGCATCTGAAATCTTCATATATTTCGCACTCGTACATCAGGTCCCAACTTTCGAGGGAACCACAGAGGCATTGTGGGTTTTCGGTGATCCCGAATGCAGTGAGCTTTCCTCTGATAGATCCATGGCCAGTTAACAAAAAAGTGACGTATAGGCCAGGGGAGAACCATGTAGGAGAATTTGGGTATACTGTTGCTATTGTAGGAATGAATTTTCTGGTGACTTCTCCTTTTGTAGACTGTGTCCACCTAGACTGCCAGACCTGCTGCAAGTATGCAGTGAGGCGCTTCTTCTCGGCCTTGATGTTATTTGAGGGGTCGGTGGTAAAATCCAGACAGGAGATGGCTTTACCTTTTGGAAAGCATATAAAGCAAACCACATTTGATGATTTCTAGATCTAGAGGTAGCACGCCGGCCAACACTTGCAAGGCATGTGTGCTGACTGTGCAGCAGGCCCGGGTGATGGTGAGCAGGATGACACGCTGAATCGAGTCAAGCTTCCTCTTGTTAACTGCTGTGGTGGCCAAGAGGGTGAGTGCGCGTCGCTTCAATCCCCAGTCCCGACGTGCGATTCTTGCCACTAGCGCAGTATATTTTAGAATCTTGTTATGTAGTTATTTCAGGTGTGGTGTGAAAGATAGGTTCCTATCCAAGATCACTCCAAGGTATCTCATCTCAGTTGTTAACCGGATAGTTCTCCCTTGGATTTTGATTTGCAGTGGCCTCGCTACGTTCAGAGAGCCTTTAAGCAGGATGGATGTCTTTACTGGTGAGATTTCCAGGTGGTTGTGCCAAGTCCAGTCCTGTAAAGTTCCGAATGCTCTATTTGCTGCCGCTTCCAGTTGGGATCTAGTATCAGCGGCAAGGGTAAGGACTAAGTCGTCTGCATATGCTTGAGATTGGACATTCTGCAGGTCTTATTATTATTATTATTATTATTATTATTATTATTATTAACAGCTACAAACAGCAAACAACGTGCCTGAGGGTGCAGCTACAAAGAATTATTACATAGCTTCAAAAAGCTTGGAGTATACATTTCCCAAAGTAAAGAAAAAAGTAAATGTACAGATAAAATAAAACTAAATAAATAAAAGGACTCATCCGTCCTATTTAAGTGAACAGGCAGAGCACTGGTATTTCTTCACACACAATCAGAGTCTTAGAACTTGCAAGAAGAGTCCATTTTAAGTCAGGTACCGGATGAGGTTAGCAATTTCAGTTGCCTCTTGAAGTGTCCGGGGGTATCAAATATCTCAATATTTGCTTTGTTCATTGATCTTGCAGTTCTGTTGTAGAAGTTGTAGTATCCATAATTTGTTGTCGCATAGGATGGTTTCAGCAGTGGATGGTTTCTTAACGCTCTTGTCGGGGCGTTGAAATTTATCTGTGAGACGAGATGCGGGCAATTCAGGGTACCATTTAACAGCTGGTTAAGAAGGAGTAAGTCGGCTTTATCTCTTCTTTCTTCCAGCGTTTCGAGTCCAAAGAATACACACCACTCTTGGTAGGATTTCTCATAGTATTCAAGGCCACTTTTAAAGCAAACGTACTGAATTGCTCTCTTTTGAATATTTTCAATTTCTAATTTTTGGTACGCAACATGTGGGGACCAGACCTGTGAGGCAAATTCTAGGGCTGGCCTAACATAGATTTTGTAAAGAAAGATGAAAAGTGCCAACTGATTGAAGTCTCGGTTAATTCTTTTCAGGAAACCTAGTTTTTTGCTAGCTGCCTTTACAATGTTAGAGACATGGACATCAAAGGAAAATGATTCTTTAATAAAGATACCTAAATTTTTGGCTGTACTAACTTTTTTGATTGCCTTGTTGTTGATACAATAAGAAAAATTAAGTTTGTTTTTCTTGTGTGCATTAGCAAAGCTCATCAGCTCACACTTTTTTCATTGACTGCCATTTTGTTCTCCTTCAGCCACTGAATAACTCGTTGAAGAGCTTCGTTTAGGATGATGCAGTCATTGGTACTGCGAATTGCTTTATAGATTTTTATGTCGTCTGCAAATACGTTGATTTTGATTTGGTAGGCTCCAAGGGTGCTTGGCAGGTCGTTGATGTAGATAAGAAATAATAGCGGGCCTAAGGATGAACCCTGTGGGACACCAATTTCAGGACTGAAAGGATATGAGGTTTTCCCTTTAAATGTCACGGACATTTCTCTACCTTCCAAGTAGTTTTCAATCCAGTTTAGTGCTTGTCCTCTGAGACCATAGTGATGCAGTTTGTTGATTAGTCTCTGATGGACTACCTTGTCGAAGGCTTTGCTTAAGTCAAGGAAGATGGAGTCGACTTGTTTTCCTTCGTCAAGCGCCTGGGATATGTTCGAAACAAACGAGATCATATCTGTGCAGGTGGAACGACCCTTGATAAATCCGTGAGAGTAATCTGACAAATTAAGTTTCATAAAGTTAAATAGCTGCTTCATTACAATGGATTCAATTATCTTTGAGAGTGTATTCAATTGACAAACTGGTCTGTAATTGTTGGGTGATGATGGGTCTCCTTTTTTGTAAAGAGGGGTAACAATGGCCTTTTTCAGTTGAACTGGATAGATTCCACTCTCAAATACCAATTTTATTAAGTGAAGTAATGGCTTTATAAGTGTAGTTCCACATTTTTTCCATAAGACAGTAGGGATACCGTCCGGGCCTCGTGTGAGATCCTTTTTCATACTGTGGATTGTGCTCAATAATTCTGCTTGGTTTATTTCAAATACTGTTAGGGTATCCATGTAGTTGAGAGGAAAATTTTCGTTACCTTCCATCCCGTCATCTGCTGTATCTGTTTTGTAAATTTCTTCAAAGCTGCTAGCAAGGTAGTCTGCCTCAGACAAAGATGACAATTCACTGGGAATATCTAGCGTGTTTACAGCCGCATTTTGATTTTTTGCTTTGAAATAGCTGAATATAGGCTTCATATCTTTTGCCTCGAAGATTCTTCTTTCGACAAAGAACAGGTATTTGTTGTAGTCCTGTTTTAATTTCGTTTTAACCTGCCTTCTTAAGGAGGAATATTTATTGTAAAGGCAGATTTCTTTATTTGTCTTAAACCTACTATGCATTTTTCGTTTTTTTGCCAGTAGGGATTTTAGTTCCTTAGAGAACCAGTGTGGGTAATTTGTATCAGGAACACTATAGCATGGAACAAGATTGTTAGTTACTTCATTAATGATTTGGTAAAAGCAGTCCAGTGCTTCTTGAGGATCATTGATTTTTAATAGTAATTCCCAATTACAGTTTTTAAATGCATAATTCATATCAGGCCATTTCACTTTATTGAAATTGAGCTTCTGTTTTTGTTCTAAATCCGTATTTTTAGCTGATCTCTTCTTGATGGAAAAAGCCACAGGAATGTGATCTGATTTGAAAAGATTAGTTGGCTTAAAGACCACCAAGGGAAAGTTGGCGAAGACTAAATCCAAGTAGTTTTCATTTCTAGTTGGAAATTCACAGATCTGATTCAAATTTAGAGAGATGAAAATTTTTTGAAATCTACCCTTCAGTGTCCAGACATTAGTTGGATTGGCATTACATCCATTATAGGCATATGGCATATTAAAGTCCCCTAAAACAATTAAATGGTCTATTCCCAGATGTTGATCAAGAATTTGGTCGATAGTGATCTCAAATTCCGTCATAAGAGTGTTATCTATAGGTGGTGGAAGGTAGACAAGCATAACATAGCAGATATAATAGCCACTGCCCAGTTGGAGAAAAATTCCTTCAATGTTAGCCAAGACCTTAATTTTTGAGATAGGAATCTCTTTTTTGCAGACGATCATGAGTCCGCCACCTCTCTTATCCAGTCTATCCCTACGAATAACAACAAAGCCCGGTGGGACCAATTCACTGTCCTTAACATCCTGAGTGAGCCATGTTTCCACTAAAAAGTAGATGTCGTAGTCTTCTTGTAATATCAGGGAATAGGTGTCTTTATAGTTGCTATTGTTTAGACATTGCACGTTTTGATAGTAACATAGCAAATCATCTTGTAAATTATTCTTATTTTGCCGAACTGGAATCCTATTTTCCTGTATTTTCTTGATTGTCTGTAGTTGCTATTTATTTCCGTTTTCAATATTCGTAGGTGAGGATGGGTTTGTTGATTTTGTCCTTGTACTTACATTCTTGAGGAAAGGCAGTATCAGTGTTCCTTCGGTCCAGTTGGTAGTGTCCAGAATTCTTGCTTCGTTGTCCTCACTATATGAAACTTTAAAGGATGAGTACTCCTGTGGAAACCTTGCTTTCAGTTTGGTTACCTGAACATTTGACTTACAAAAGCTGTTAACGTATTCTTGTAATTCTCTTTCAGTTGTGTCCGGGGCCAACCTTGAAACAAATATAGCCTTGAGCTTTGGAATAACTTTAAGCATTTTGTTTTTTGAAGCCCCGATTAGTAGCTGAGGATTCGGATTCCGGTTTTTTTTTCTGCTAGAGTAAATTCTTTCAATTTTGTCTGTGTTATCCGCTTCCTCCTTGTCGCCGCCATTTTCCATATCCCTTTTTAATATTTGGTCATAAGTATGCTTTGTCTGTGCCTTGGCTGTATACGTTTCTTTCGTGTCGGTGTGTGCATCAATATTTTTCTCATATTTATTAACATTCTCTGAGATTTGAGTCTTGTTTCGGTGAGTTACACTTTCCAACCGACGTCCTTTGTTTTTGCTGGTTTTGCATGTTTCTATGGTTGGGTGTTCAGCTTGTGTTACTCTTAATTGAATTGGTCCTTTATCGTTTCTCTTCTTCCGTTTTGCACCTAACGTTAGTTCATCCTCTGTTTGGTTACACTTATGCTCATAGAGTTTCACCCCTGATTCAGGGATTTGAGTGCTTGCATTTTTTTTTACGGTATTTAAGGCGGATTTGTTGTTTTCTCTTAGTAATTCCAAAGGTATTTGATAGGAGCCGATAATCGGTGGATCGTTAGCATCATTAGAAATTTGGCCGTCGCCTGCGAGCGACATTTCTTGATCTTTTAGGCCAGATTCTCTGCTGGTTAACGGCATCTTGCGTTGTTCGACAGGATTTGTGTTTTTGAAACAATTCGACTCAGGCGAGCAACGAATTGTATCATCGATATCCGCGTGATCACTTGATGCAGCTTTCGGGGTCTCTCCCGAGTTGTAGTTTGTTGGTAGTTTCGTGTGTTGTCTTGTAGTGTTAGTTAGCAAATTCTTTAATTCAAGATTGCGCTTTTTACAATCGGAAAGTTCATGTAGCACACCTTGCAGCTTTTCGTATAGCGTGTCAAACCCATTTGCCATAGATTTTTGATAAATAAATATCTCGGACCATTTGTCGTATAATCCACTAATCTGGTTTGCAAGATATTGTCCCTGTGACTGTAGATCTCTCTTGAGCTCTTTAAAGTCAGTGACGAAAGCGAGAAACTCCTGTTCGATATTAAAATTTAAGTCGAACCCTGGCGTTGGTGCATTATTCAGCATCGAGTATGGCAAGGAGAAGGAGCTGTGCATGCCATTTGAGAAGGCTGGGTAGGTATCAAGTTGAGTCTCGTTAATAGACATTTCTTGATATTCTTTACTACTTGTGTTATCTTGCGCGAGCTTACAAATAATACATCTAAAGCGTGCCTTAGCCTGTGACGACATTTTTTTTTGTGATATTTAATCTTATTGCAACAAGGTCCTACTGCTCCACTGCAAGAACTACAAATCAGGAAGTCTTCAACTTTGATCGTTGCATACTGAGCAAATCTTGAGTTTCTCCATAGTATGAAAATACTGTATGTGAAGACAAAATCACGTGAAAAAGTCTTAAACAATATTTGTCGTGACCTTTGGGATTGTCCCCTAACAATTAAAGAGCGCCGTTGCAACAAAGAAAGAGTTACTTACAGTAATGAAAAGGAAGAATGAAAAGGTCTATGTTCAGGAACTCAAGTACGATGTTCCATTGTAGGGGACCCAGGACAGAGCCCTGGGGACATCCTCTGTAGATTTGGCGCGTAACTTTGCTATATGGTGTCCTGATGGTTATGCTCCTCTGTGATAGATAATTTTTTATGCATTGGTACAGGTTGCTAGGGAGATTTGCTGTACTGAGTCTGCCGAGGACGCTTGGCCACCAGAGTGCGTTAAACGCCCCGGCAAAGTTCACTGAGATGGCTAAGAAATATTTTCTGTCCGTACTCTTTGCGCCTTCAATCATGTTCTCCAGTGCATCAACAGTGGAACGACCCTTTCTGAATCCATATTGATTTGGGGACAGTAAGTTGACATTGCTGTAATATGTTTCTATTCTTTGTCTTTAAAGCTGCTCAAACAACTTGCTTATTACTGACAAGAGAGCGATGGGTCTATAGGAATCTGGTTGGTCATGGGGTTTGCTGGAATTATTCAAAATTAGCCTGATGTTTGCCATTTTCCAGTCTGTTGGGAACCATCCACGCTGGAGACAATGGTTAAATAGATTAAGGAGAAGATCTGGATTGTACTCCGCCACCTTTTATACCATTTCCGGTTCTAGCAAGTCTAGTCCCGGTGATTTTCTGTCTCTCAGTTTTGATGCTGCGATACTGAGTTCTTCGGCTGTGAATGGAGGCTCCTGCTGTTGCGTAGTGTAACTTTTGTTATCTTCACACAGTTGTATATGCTGCGGAGTGGATGGAGCAGCTGGCTGTTTGAATATTACATCAAGTATATTATTTATCGATGCGTACCAACTCGTGGTTATAGTTCCAAGAGGGGTCTTTGTGGATGGAATCACTTCACCTCTGGGGAGCTTGTTGGTAGTTACCTTGAAGACTACCCCCCAGGGATCCGAGTTGCCAAAAGTAAAAACAAGGTCTTCCCACGATTTTCGTTTGCGCTTCCTAATTAATGCGGTGTAGCTATTCCGGACTTCCCTGTACTGTTGCCTGAGGGCTTCTACCTCAGCCTCTGGCCATGATCTCCGAGCGCGCTGGAAAGTTTATCGTCTGTGATTTACTTCACGTCTTAGGGCTTCTAGCTCAGGGCCCCACCAAGGGACTGCACCCGGTTTGGGGTTCTTCCTTTTGATGGAGATGTTGCAGGCCAATGTGATCATGTCTGTGACAGCACGTTGGTGTTGGTCTGGATTTAGGCAGAGGGTTGTGATAAATGGCTATTCCTCAGATTGGGTTGATGTAAGAAGTGGGGTTCCTCAAGGATCAGTATTAGGACCACTGTTGTTTTTAATTTTCATAAACGACATTGATGAAGGGATAGAGGGCGTGATGTCTAAATTTGCAGATGATGTTAAAATTGGTAGAGTAGTTAATGATCACTCTCAAGCTGAGCTTCTTCAGAGAGACATATATAGACTTCAGGAATGGTCAGAAAAATGGCAGCTGTGCTTTAATCCAACAAAGTGTAAGGTATTACACCTGGGAAACAGTAATCCCAAAAAAACTTATTCACTTGGAGTTCAACTAAACCCAGTACTGGAGGAAAGGGACTTGGGTGTTACGATACGGTCAGCCATGAAATTCTCTGAGCATTGTAAACAGGTTGCAAGGAAGGCCCATGGTGTCCTATCGATGATCTATCGAACTTTTGCAAGTAGAGATAGGGACGTGATAATCCCATTATATAAGGCTTATGTTAGACCACACTTGGAATACTGTGTTCAAGTATGGAGACCGCACCTAAAGAAAGACATCGAGCTTCTTGAAAGGGTGCAAAGAAGGGTAACTCGCCTGGTGAGATCGGCAAAAGGGCGTCCTAATGAAGAAAGACTTCGAATATGTGGGTTGCAGAGTTTGGAAACTAGACACCTTAGAGGAGATTTGATTGAGGTGTTTAAGGCTCTGAGAGGCATCAGTAAAATGAATGAGGACAAAATTTTCAAGATTATAAATGATGCTAGAACTAGGCGACATAAATTCAAGTTACGGGGGGAAATGTTTAGATTGGACTGCAGGAAGTTTTATTTTAGCCAGCGAGTTATAAATTACTGGAATAAGTTGCCTTCATGGGTGGTAGAGGCTGGCAGTTTGGGGAAATTGAAAGGTCATCTGGATAGTACTTTCGGGTAAGGGAAGCGCATAGGATGATAGGTTTAATTTTCTTTTTTTTTTTATTAATTATTATTATTTAGTTATTTTATTTATTTATTTTTTTTTGTTTTTATCATTGTTTTGTTCGGATTTTTTTTTTTTTTTTTTTTTGGCTGGTGCAGCGTAAGCCATAGGCTTTCTTGCACCATGCGGCCGTTACTAATACTAGGTCCATGAGTATTCAGGCTGTTCACCTGCCGAGGAGTGCACCCGGAATACTCACGAGCATATGCCATTCATGGAACGAAGAAAAAGAAATACATAGCTGAACATATCGTACTAGGAGGTGGGCAAAGCGCTGAAACCCGGACATACCAAGAAACCTTTGTAAGTCCAGAAGATAGCAAGATGTTCCATCAAGCTGAAATGACTATACCATCCAATCGGTCATTTACTCTCATTGCACGCTTCTTATTAAGCTTCCAAAGAGCCGCACCGAAGGACTATCAGCTGTCGATCCTATATTCTTACCTTCTAATGCTCTACCGGTGCGAAAAAAGAAGTAACAGAGAAAAGCCTAAAAAACCCGAAGTTACTCGTGTAAACCAACAAAAAAATAATGTCGACGTGAAGGAGATACCGAATGATTCAATATTGGAACTATTTTCCGAGGAAACAATGGATACAATATAGCGCCCATACTTTTCTGAAAAAGATAAATCCGAGGCTGAGAGAACAAGCCCTTAGCACTTCGGAAACTTGCTGACGGATCCACCAAGCTCAATGGTTAAATTCCTGCACTGGAATCGTCGTGGATTTTGGGCTAAATGACGACATCAAGGCCCTCCCACGAAAGAATGAGCCAGTTTGCATGCAGGAAACATAGCTGAAAGCAAATGAAAATCTTTCCTTGCACAATTTTACTATCATATGTAAGTATAGAACTGGGAATAGACCTGCCCATGGTGGAGATGCTGTTCTTTTGGATAACCAGACTCCATTTCAACATATATCGCTTACCTTGGCCACCTTAAATATAGAAGTGGTAGCAATTCTCTTTACAGTAGGGTTTTTATTAACAGTGTGCTCCATTTGTTTACCACTGGGACTGACATCCTCGGACACACTTTGGTGATCTTATGCAGTCGCATTATCCTGTCGTCTTGGCGATATCAGTGGGCAGAACACCCTGTGGGCCAGTGCTCACATTAATGGAAGGGGCCCATGTCAGAGCCCATCACCACCAAATACGGAGGATGCGGAAAGGTCAGGGAATGACCATCGCATATCCCGGAGCAATATGGCCTTAGTTGCTAATGCTCCTAAAAACCAAATAACAAACAACCATGTCAGAGACCATATGCTCGGTAACAACGACCCCTTCCTTCTGAATGTGGTAACAAACACTTCCACATGCCTATGCAGATCTTTTCTGCCATTGATCTTTCTTATTTTCTCTCCTTCCATCACTGATTTGGAAGGTGGAGAACTCGTAGTGATCACTTCCCTACGAAAACTTCTTTACTTATGTGGGAGATAGTGTCTTCCTTTTAGGTTATCCCGGTGGATAACCTAAAAGGAAAATCGATCAGGCTGGCTGGCATGTCCTCCAAAATCTGGCAGAATTTAACATCACCATAGTTACCCTGGAACCTATGATACAGTCAGAAAATACTGGTTATGCAGCTTCAAGAGCAATTAAGAAAAAAATCGATTTCCATCATTTCCGAAACCATGGCGGAATGCAAGTTCAACCATCATTATCTGTTCATAGGAAACAGTTGTCTCTACAGTATACTGAAAGATGGATGTGCAAACCTACTTTAAACCGTACTCTGTTTAATTAGTCAAGGGGTCTCTACAGAAGGTTTTAGGTCAACCGAACCACGTGAGAAAAGTATTTCTAGGCAGAGCGGGTTTGTACACAGTTAGTTTTTCGGCTGGAAAAAAAAAAAAAATAATAATAATAATAAAATTAAAAAATACCACTTTAAGTAAGCTTTAGGGAGAATCCAATTTTTCGGAAGCTGAAGAATCTATAGTTTTGATATGCTTATGCCAAGATCGGCTGGAAATTAAATGTACAGTAATCATTCGGAGAAGAGTCTTGATAATATTTTTAATTCCTCTTTCTTTGAAAATATTCTCGACTTACATCAAAATTTCAAATAAAAAAGTATTAATTATAGCAGTAATTAATATTTTAATTACTACTATAATAAACTGGCTGTTATACTTCGGAACGACCACACGTAAGGTCAGAGGAGTTCATATACTTGTTGTTCTCGTAGTTATATAAATATTATTTTCAAATAGAAAAATATGATTTTCTTAAGAGATTAGCATATCATCGAAGGTAAGTATAGGCGAATTATTTTCTACGATAAAAAAAACAAAACAAAAAAGCTGAACTGGAGTTGGATTGTCAGGAGATCGAGCCGGGACAATCCTTCAATTCCAACAGTTTAAAAAGCTAGTGGTGAATATTCTAGTAGTTTCGCTTGGCAATTGAGACACGTCTGACATCTAGGACATGGCTTACATAGGAAAGATGAATTACGTTTAAGATATTAAAAGGAAACTTGTTATACTATAGTAATTAAATTATAGTACCACTATATAAGTAACATTTTTATCCGCCAGAAATTTTTTGTTAAAAAGATGTGAACAGTGTTTAACTGCTGTAATTAATACTTTTGCTCCAGTAAACCTGTCATCGATCCACGAATAGGAAGTTGTCTGGAGTACTGGTGTCATTGACCTCAGAGGATTATACCATTTATTGAGTGGCTTTAACTGGGCGTTGCTCAGGTGGACACTCGTAACATAGATAGCATTCCATAGAGAGGGACAAGCCGCATGAAAATATGAGTCTAGATACTTAATGAAAACGGAGATTGTATTTAAAATCATTCACATAAGAAAATATCCAGGAACATAAGTTTTTGTAAATAAAATCATGAATTATGCGTTTATCCAAAGAAAATCGGAACATTACTTATTAAAAAAAAAAATAATAATAAGTTGGATAATTAGTCATTTTCTAGCACCTTCCATAGCATTTCTTGATCAGAACAATGGAAAAAACAGAAGGGGACAAACGGACCTATATTTTTCAACACTACTTACATTAATGCTATTTAAGTTCGTGTGTTATCTGCAGGGAGTAAATTAGCAGGTATGACGATGTTTAGCTTCCTCACTTGTCTACAGAACAGCTGAGAAGCAGCTATACCAGTTGTGTGCAATATACACGCGTGCGCAGAACGGAATTAATTGGTTCCATTTTTCATGTTATTACTTTTAAAATATGTACTGCATAAGCAATAATTTAGTTATGCTTATATAAAATGCCAAAAAAAAAAAAGAAAAAAAATATATATCATTGGTACTATATAGGTATTCAATGTATATTAAAACATTGGCATAAAAGTACTCAGCGGGCCATACGGCCAAAAGAATCTTTAAAGACTAAGATAGCCCGTGTTGGTTTACATTGCTATACCCTAGAAATAAACATATAATTAGCAATAAAATAAAATATAAATATAATGATTATGCAGCTAATTATTGATAATCGGGTACATTGAATGGCACTTTTTCGAGGGCTAACACCATTTAATATATATCCCACGAATAATTAGCAAAGCCCCGACCGGGCTAGCCGGGTAGGTAAAGTGCCTACCTGGCAACCCAAAGGTCGCGGGTTCGATTCCCGCCTCGGGCTGGATATCACGATGGTGCTGAACCAACCGATTGGTTGGATATCCCGGCCACGATACGTGAAGGAAGCAAGAAAAAACTGGTTCCTTCGTGTATTGATCACATCATACGAAATAAATAAATAAGTTAGCAAAGCTATCTGTTTCTGATTGTTATCTGCCTGTTTACCTACATGTTTAATTATTTGGACCTAGTTAATCTATACTAAACTTTAAATTTAACAGCTAGCCCGACAGATAGCTTTCAAACGAATATGCAGAATATAATACAGAAAAAGAGTGCCAACCATAATTTTCACACCAGATGTGGTGCTTTTTATTTATATTATACACGTGCAAAAGAAAGCTTATGCTAACATAAGGAGAAAGGAGGTAAGAATAAGGAATTTCCCTCGAATTGCTCTAATAGATCTTGAGGTATGAAATTTTAGAATTAGAAAGTAAAAAGTGAAAAGCAAAGAAAATAGCTTTTAATAATGGTACTTGGGATATACCAGTTACGCTCGCGATGGATACATTCTTGCAGACTCCCGCTCAAAGCTGAACCACCCAAATGCATCAACTGCAAAAGAAGAAAGAGAGATTACAACCATTCGGTCAGGGACACTCAGTGCCCTGAATACTTACGCGCTCTCGAGATAGCTCGTACGAAACTAATAAATGAATAGTACGGCTATTTCTAAAGACAACCTTACGAATATAAACAGCAGTACAGTAATAAATCCAATAGAAATATTGCAAATAAGTGCACACGGATCTCGAAGTATCACAGATGAATTAAGGATTGTCAGTGAAGAACACCAACTGGACTTAATATGCATACAGGAGCCCTCTTTCTCAAAACAGACATATGGTGAATATTGAAAAGTCACTGGGTTCTCTTTGGCTTCTCGTGTTGTCCATGCTTCAGTCCCTGATCCTAAATCGGCCTTTGTCATATTAAACTAGATATTGTAGTCATCTAGTCTGTGTGCTCAATATTCTACTTGTATCCTTGTAACCGTATCGTCTTTTTCTTTAATACAATTTATCCCTGTACTGCCCGCCTTCTGCAGACCTGAACTCTTCCTTATTGTATCTTGAAAAAGTCTTTGAAAGACTGGAAACAGCCAATTTATTAATAACAACAGACTCAAATTCTAAATCACGTTTATGGCACAGCGGCATATTAGACAACCGAGGAAGATTATCTGAAGAGTTCATCTTTGCGCACAATCTGACTATTCATAATCTGCCACATCAGCCATATACTTGCTCTAATACCCTGGGAGAATCTAATATAGATCTTACCTTGTCTTCAAACGGCATCTCTCCAAATATTGCAGGCTGGAAAGTAAACACTGACCTTACAAATAGTGATCACGGAGCTATTACCTTTAACATCTCTATAGGATCTCTAACAGGCTTAAACTGGTCTACCCCATAGGATATAGTCAGATACACAAGAACATCAAGTGGAATAGTTTCTGCTCGGCTATTCGACGTGACTTCTCTCCAGATATATTTTCTTCCATGGCCTCCTCGTCTGCTACTGAATATGCCACTTATGTGCCAAACGCTCCAAGATGATGACTTTCAGGGGGAAATTCGATTATGGTAGACCTCCACTCATTAAAATTAATGGCAGTTCCATCCCAATGGTTCCACAGCTCAAATATCTCGGAGTTATTGTGGATGACCGATTAAATTTTGTGGCTCACGTAAACTACCTGACTTCAAAGATCAAAAAGTATACCTACGCTCTAATCAGAATCACCAAGACTGAATGGGGATTAAATAGGAACTCTTTCCCTATATTACAAGGCTGTTTTTGTCCCAGTGGCCACGTACGCCTCTGGAGCCCAACACCGAACCCTAGGGGACTCCACTAATAACATTAGTCCACGAAGAGCAGTGTCCATTAATTACCACTCTGTCTTTTCCCATTCAACCACGCTTTTATCCATTGTAGCAACTTGCCCTAAATGCCATACTGCTTTAATTTGTACAGTAGTCTTCTATGTCCAACAGTATCAAAAGCCTTCCTGAAATCCTTGTATAATAAAAAAATATATTTTTTGCATTCAGTTCCTTTGTGACCACATCATAGTATCCAATTAAATTGGTCGGACGAGATTTCCCTTTAACAAACCCATGCTTTGTCTAAATTAATACTGCTGTCTTCTCTGTATGATCCTGTAATGCTTCTTTAACAAGTGACTACTTTATTTATCCCGGAACAGAAGTTAAACTAACAGATCTGTAATTACTCGTGTCACCCTTTGATCCTCTTTATGAATTGGGGATACATTTGCATATCTCCAGTCTGTGAGAAACTCCCCTGAGTCCATGGATGGTCTCATAATTATGGCAAAGGGTTTGCTTACTTCCTTTGCTGCCTCCTTTAATATAACTGGAGAGATTCCATCCGCCCCAGGTGCCTTTCTTATAGTTAACTTTAATAATTTCTCTTCCACTTTGCTCTCAGTTATTGGAGAAACATTAAGCTCCCTGTTAGTAATAAGTTTCTGTCCTCAACTTCCGTACAGAATTCCTCATCTGTGAATATAGATGCAAAATACTCATTCAGTTTGTCAGCTTCCTCAGCAGGATCATCAACAATCGAACTGTCGATGTCAAGTGGACTAATCTGATTCATCCCATTCCTTCTAGAGTTTACATAATTAAACAAGTCTTCGTTGTTTTTCTTTGCATCCTTTGCCAAAGATTTCTCGTAATCTCCCTTCGCTTGCCTAACCTCCTTTGTGACGATTACAGACTGGCTTATATTTACCATAGGTATCTGTGTCGCCTGATAATTTATATACATCCCAGGCAGTTTTCTTCTCTGTCGCGAGTCTCATTAGTTCATCTGGCATTCATTTAGGCCTAAACCGTGAACAGTATTTCTTAGTTGTTATGAAAAGCCTAGTAGCTTCCAAGATTAATTCCTTGAATGCAGAGCCGGCTTAAGGCACGCTCCAGTGGTTCCCTCTAACAGGGCGCCTAAATTTAGGGGGCACAAAATTCCCCGAAACCACTGATTTGCTGTAAATTTGAAGTCGGAGAGGGCGCACCAAAAAATCTCTCACAGGGCGCTGATAGACCTGGGGCCGCTTCTGCTTGAATGCTTCTCATTTAGAATTGCTGTTGGTAACGTTTTCAGTTGGTCCACTGCTTAGAATTGAAAAACTGTCTGAGACCATTATTTAATGTCTGAGACCACCTTTACGAAAGCAAAAACCCTTCCCTTTACCTCTGATGGTAGTTACGTCTTTAAGTATATCCCCACATCAGTACATTGTTATCACTGCCACCTAGTTCTTAATGCACGAATAATCACTGCTGATAATCAGATCAAGAGTATTACTCTCTCTACTTGCCACTCGAACGTTGCTGCAGAAAACAATTATCTAATAAATCCACAAAAGTCTTGCTAGTGTGCGAGTGACTAACTCACACGTTCCAGTCAATATGCGGGAAGTTAAAATCACTCATAAGGCATTCTGATTTTCTGGCCTACTATATTTCTCTGTACAATTGTTCGTTGTACTCATCAGAGTAATTTAGACCTATAACACACTCCTACCCTCATTTTTGCTTTCCCAGTGCTTATGTCACACCAAACTGACTGAACATTGCACTGCCCATCTATGTCAAATGGATGCACTTGCTTAGATTTTACTTTCGATAAAATTGATATTTTAAGTTTTATGAATATATTTAGATGTTTTTATAGGTTTAAGTGCCGTAGGGAACTTCCTGTAATTTTAGCTTGTATTAATATGATTATGCAGTATGACACCTAATTTACCAATAGCTTTCTCACGAATGTGGTAATATTACGTTTGCATAGATGAATCACAAAGAGGAAGTTGTTGGTGGGTGTCACGAATCAGCAATCGATATTCCACCGCACAGTTCATATCTTGCACGAGACGGTTATTATTATTTATTTATTTATTTTTTTTTTTGGTTCTATTCCAATACTCCGTTTTCTGAACGAATCACAACGCGAAATTCATTTCTCCAAATATTATTTTGTGCTATAAGTGTTAAAGTTATTTGATTCCGTCTCTGAAATATGTAGTAGTTTTTCCTCACTGATCTCAGTACATTGTGGGAAACAAGGATAGAAACTATTGATTGCAAGGGAGATAGTGTACGAAACAGAAATCGACCGTATTTCTCTGGTAGATGTGACACCAACTCTGCATTGTAATTATATCTTTAAAGAGATCGGAAAGCCTGCAGAGTAGAAACAACGAATTGTTGAGTTTAACTGGCGTGTACAAATAATATTTATGATATGGAAATATGGGTTGAATACAAATAAGCAAGATGGGTTGAATACAAATAAGCATATTGTTGTAATTATTAGCATTAGTAGAGGCATATGATGCAAGAATCTTGGTTTGTAGCCGAGTGCAGTAGAGTAGCACACGCTCTTTGAGTAGACCGGGGTTCAAGCCCCTGATTGCTGAATACGGTCGATCTGCCAACCCGCACTGTACCAGCGTGGCAGATTATGGTCCATTTCCCTCAGCATGAATTGTTGAGGAGGCTTCCATCCTGCAGTGGGTTGATAATGGCTGCACTTTACTTTTTACTTTATGATGCAAGAAAGCAAGCTTATATAGCATAAGTCAAAAAAAAAAAAAAAAAAAAAATCCCATTTCACACATCCATTTGCTCTAACATATATGTATGTATTATATGTGTGGGCGGCTCCTAGAACATAAGTTCAACTCCGCCTGGTTACTTTTTATTTTATTTTATTTTTTTTTTTAACAGACTGTGAAGGTAAGACCCGTGTGTGACTAGTGAAGAGAAAAAAAAAAAAAAAATCGCACGGAAAATTTTTCCTTCACAGGCAGAAAAAGGATAGTTGGGACAGATCTCGAAAAGAGGAAAGAAGAAGAAGAGAAAAAAAAAAAAAAGTTCATCCCACACAGAAGGACTATCTAAAGATGAAGAGGGGGAAGAGAGGAGGGAGACTTCCCTATCCCAGGGAAGTCCCTGGGACAGTCCAGGGTAGAATGAGCGAAAGAGAGAGAGAGAGGAGAAGAAAAATAAATTAAATAATAATTAATAAATTTTTATTTATTTTTTTTTTGAGAAAGAGGGGCTGCCTGCCCTTTCCTGGGGGGGGGGTCGGTTCAGAGAAGCAGAAGGCGAGGAAGACAGAAAAAATAATATTTTTGTTTTTTCCATCCAGCATGGGACTAGAAGGGAAAAAGGAAGGAGTGCAGAGAAGAGCTACTCCGAGGACAGCCCTAGAGTCAGAGGAGACGGAAAAAAATATATTAAAATAAAAAAGAATAAAAGACTAATAATGAGATTATGGTATTAATTATTGCTGGGTTCAGGTGTTGGGTTAGCGTTGGCCAGCAGCGTTCGACGCCTTGAAAAGTGAAAAGACAGCCTTGGCAAACTCCTGGTAGGAGTGGAGGTTCTCAGGGTACTGGATGAGTTGCTCCAGTTGTTCAGTTGCAAAGTTAGAGACAGTTGTCTTTAGTTGTTCACGTTCTTCATATAGATCACATTCGAAAAGCATATGGAACCAGCTTTCTTTGTTGCCACAGATGCAAAGATCTGTATTGATCAATCCCAATGGGTGGAGCTTATCATTAAGGGAACTGTGGCCGGTGACAATGTATGTAGTTTCTCGACTCAGTGAAAACCATGAGATGGTGGTTTTAGATGATGCAAAGATTACCATCGGGAGGAATTTTTTAGTTACTGCTCCAGTGGTAGAGGTGTCCCATCTGATCTGCCACAGATTGTTAAGTTCATTGTAACATCTAGTCTTTTCTCGCTTGATATTATCGAGGTTCAGCTCTATGTCAAGTATGGAGGTTGGGATTCTTTTCTTTAGTTGAAAGCAGAGGCCTCGGAAGATCACAGCCAAATCCAGCGGGATTGTCCCCACGATGACTTGGATGGCCGCCGTGAACACAGTGCGGCAGAAACGATGGGTGGCAAGGATCATACTTCTTTGTATTGATTGGAGTTTCTCTCGCATTTTTACAATAGTCACTCGTTGAAACCAGGCCCCTGCAGGGTAAGTTACAATCGGCAAGAATACAGCTTTATAGTATAAGAGGAGTGTCCTGCGAGACAGTCCCCCACTCACATCTCGAAATCCTAACTATAGATGTGGTGAATTTCTTGACTTTTGTACTCAAGTGCTGGAGGTGGGGAAGAAACGACAACTTGTGGTTTATAACTACTCCTAGGACTTTAGTTTGCAGGACCAGTGGTAACTGAGTGCCATCGATCCTGACCTGAGGGGGCCTTCTGATGTCAAGCTTCGTTTTAAAGATGATCATATTAGATTTTGCTGGATTAATATGGAGTTTGTGCAGTCTCGCCAGGAAGACAGATGGTCGAAGATTCATCGCAATTACTGAGCGAGACCGACCAAAAACAGTGATGGTGAGGTCATCTGCAAAGGCTATTATTTTTGTGTTTTCAAATGTATTGTTGAGCCAACTTTGTAGGACCATGTTCCAAATTAGGGGGCCCAAGATCGAACCCTGGGGACATCCTCTGTGAACAGGCCTGGAGACCTGTTGATGCTTGGATTTGACAATAATGGTGCGTTCAGTAAAGTAATTTCTAAAAAGCTTGTATAGATTGGCCGGACAATCTGCTTGACGGAGGCATTGAAGGGCACTCTCCCACCATACTCTGTCACTATACTGTTTCACTAACCGTCCTTGTTAACTTACAGTACTTAATAATATCTCACCTACTTCTATCTTTTTTCTTTCCCTTCCGGGGAGGTTCCAAGCTTTCCTGGCTCTTAGATTTGCTACAGATGATTTTTAGGAACTCTTTGCTGCACTGGGACTGGCGTTCTTTCTCCACCTTATTCGGGCTACCATCCATTCGCTGCTTCCTTCCTACTCATAGAGCTACTAATTTAGCATTTTTGCTCCTTTCTCTCGAGCTACTGATTCTGCGGATTTCGCTCCCTTTCTCTCCACCTTCTTAAAACCTATCACAAGGAAAACTCATAGGGCATCTCACACTAACCCCTTCTCCACTCCACTTTATTAAAACTTATCACAAGGAAAAACTCATAGGGTGCTACCCTCGTTTTTCCGCTCCACCTATTAAGAACTTTTTTAAGAAGAAAACTTCCCAGGGCGCTACCCTTCTCTTTTCCCACCACGACCAAACACTCAACTGTTAACTGACACATATTTCTTATCACAACAGAACCCTCAACTGTCCATGTTGCTAACTCATTTTACTTATCTCGACGAAAATCTCGACTGCTGTGTCCGCTGACTATTTCATTTTCCCTAGCACCAACAAAAACTCAACTTAGAATCCCACTAACCCATTTTCCTAAACACCCACATAACTCAACTCGGGGATCTGTCACTAAGTCATCTTCGCAAAACACTCCCAAATTCTCAACTCTGTGTCCCCCCTCTCTTCCCGTTCACTCACTTTTTGTTCATCTCCTTTTCTGTACCGCCTACATATGTCAAAATCGCCCTAGTTTTCTGTTTAACCAATCTTACTCATTTTATCAACTTTCTCTCTCTTCTTATTTGCCCATTTTATTTTCTCAAGCTGATTCCTTGTTGCTCGATCTAACTTCTTATTTTAAGAAATTTGTAAACTTTCTCAGGCTGTCAGTACCTTTTGAAGTCAGCCGCTTATAGTTATACTGTAGCAGACTAATTTCCCACGATCTAAAAACTTGCCATCACTGCCAGCCAGACAGACTTAAATCTAATTTCCAGCATTTGTTCCGTTTTTACCACCTTATTATCCTCTTCAGGTGTCACCGATTAAAGAAATGTCCCGACAACACATGGTCCACCGCGCTATTGTTTACTAGAGTTGACCCTTCTACTAATAGCAGTTGCTACTAGTTTCTATTGTTTGGTTTGTTTGTGTGAGCTGAGAGTCGGAGTGTACCTAGCTTGCTAATAGCTTTTCACTTACCGCTCCCCTTGTATAGACGTTGTCTAATTTAATCCTTGCCAGTGATCTTAGTAATATTCTTGACTTGTAGAATTTCGCTCCCCCATATTGCTATATTATACGTTTTACTTTAAATCAATCTCACTTTTCCATAAAACAATATATTTGTAAGATTTTACATCTTACAAGGTATAGTTCAAGCCAGATACAACTTCATCATTCTCTGTTCATTGTACAGGAGAGGTATGGCATTTTATGTAATGCATAAATCCCTTGATCGTGAATGTTATCTCCAGTCACAGCCATACCCCCAAGATTCACCACCAATAATGGTGGAAGGTGGAAAGTATAATAAACTAACCACTGAACCTTAAACTGGATTTTTTTTTTCTGTTCACCAATCTCCACAGCATTCTGCGATCCACTTGGTCACGAATAACACAGGCAGGACGATCGTAGAATCCGGCATATCTCTGGGTAAAATAAATTGACTACTTCGCATGTGTTCTAGAGTATACCAAATGTGTTATCATAGTACTGACTCTTAAAATTTATGACACGCATTTCAGATATCTTTGAATACTGATTAATTTTTGAAAAAAAATTATTATTGAATTAAATCACCACAAGGCAGTAGTTTCATTTCACCTGGCGGTACGCCAGCCTAAGTGAACTCTTAATAATATAAGACTGTTATTAATAAGCATTTTATTTATTTTTTAACTTTGAGCATTACACAATTTCACACAATGTTAGCGTTTTGTGAAAAGGATAATATAATTTTAATTCAGCTAGCACGTTATATAGTGAGTTTTTAAAGCATAATGAAGCTGGCTGAATTAAGATTGGGCGAACACTCAAAATTATGTAATTTTTGAGTTACAGGTTAGCGGAAATCAAACTGTTTTTGGAGCAACTACAACATCGTAATATTATGCTAATTTTTATATATATATATATATATATATATATATATATATATATATATATATATATATATATACACAGTGAAACTTCTCCTAACGGACACCTCTCGTTAACGGACATCTCTCTACAACGGACATTTTCAAATTCCCCAACTCACCTCCATTGGTTTTATCGTGTTTGCAGCTTCTGTCTAGCGGACATTCTCTGTAACGGACGCGGACAGGCAATCTGCACTGTTTCGTTTAGATTAGCACTTAATTTGATCTCCCCATAACGGACTGCGGGAGAGCTCACTGCCCTTTTTCTAGGAACTTTTCTTCCATGTATTGCCTCAATCGTGTGTTTATTTTCTATTTCCTATTCTCTGAATTTTATCAAGGTTTACGTTTCGGTTCTAAACCCTTTTTCAAGAATTTTAAGGCACGTGTAAAACTTCTGATGAATTCGGTGTGTGCGGGGGGGATATGGTCGGCCTTTCTTCTTTTCAGTTTCAGTTTTGTTCAGTGTCGTGTGAAGTGCACAATGTCTTCTCGTAAACATTTAACTTTAAAAGATAAAGTCGAACTCATTAATGCGTATGATCGGCAAAAAAATAGTGTTCGCAATCTCGCTGCAAAATTCAAAATCGGGAAGACGCAGGTAAGCGACATCCTAAAGAAAAAAAAAATGAACTGCTCAAACAATTTTGGCAACACGTAAATGATCAGGTTCAAAAATCATTCCCGAAAACTGTTGGACTTCAAATTGACAATGTTACGTATGAGTGGTTTTGTCGCGAACGTGCTAAAAAAATTCCCATTAATGGGCCTATTATTAGAGAAAAGGCTTTGGAGGTTGCGAAATCTATGGGAGTAAATGAGTTCAAAGCTTCTGTGGGATGGCTAGACAAGTTCAAAACTCGGCATAAAATTTCTTGGAAAACCGTAAGTGGTGAAGGTCGATCTGTTAATACTGGGGTTGTAACAGAGTGGACCGTCAAATTGGAAGATTTATGTCGTGATTTTGAAGCTAAGGAGATTTACAACTGTGACGAAACAGGGTTGTTTTTTAAAGCTCTTCCTGAAAAACAATGAGTCTAAAAAACGAAAAGTGCCAGGGCGGAAAAATTTCTAAGGAACGCTTGACTGTATTGACGGACACTATTGTGTACAAATATGCTGGGAGACTTTGAACAACCTCTTGTTTTAGGAAAACCACAAAATCCTCGTTGTTTCAAGGGCATAAAGTTGAATCTTTTGAATGTTGACTGGAAGTCTAATAAAAAAAGCGTGGATGACACGAGATATCATGAGCGAATGGATAAGTCACTTAAACCAAAACATGATTCGTCAAAACAGAAAAATTATTCTTTTCATGGATAATGCTGCATCTCACCCGCACATTGAATTGTCCAACATTCAAATCGTTTTTCTGCCACCAAACACATCTGCAGAGCGTCAGCCCTTGTATCAAGGGATAATAATAAAAAAATTAAACTTCACTACAGAAAACGTGTTTTAAGACATCTCATTGCAAACATGAACGATGTAACATGTGCGAGTGACCTTGCAAAGAAAATCAGCATCCTAGATGCGATTCAATGGATTTCCTCTTCAGTAAACGCAATTAGAAAACAAACTGTCGTGAACTGTTTTGTAAAGTCTGGCTTCTCAAACGCAAAAATTGAAGTTGTGAACAGCAATGTGGAGCACCAAGAAGAACAAGAACTTCAACATCTATTGATAATGTACGACACTTCAGCTACAAGTGACTACAAAGATATAGACTTAAACCTCACTACAGAAGATGGTGCTCTAGATATCAACGACATTATCATCGATATTTTTCAAGAAGTTCCTCATGAGGATGAAGAAATGGAAGGAGGTCATTCTGTCGAAGAACATATTAACGACGAACCACCGATGAAAATAGAAGAAGCGCTTATACAAATCAATCGTTTAAAAATGTTTTTCGCCGCTGAAGAAGATACTGAAGGACTTTCGATGGTTTCTTCACTCCAAACAAATGTTGAAAACAAAATTATCAGCCGGAAGAAGGTGCAGAAGAAAATAAGTGATTACTGTATGTATTTTTCTTAAGATAAAGTCATAATATGCATAGCACAATTGTATGTATATTATTTACAAAAATATTGTGCAAAATCTGTATATAATTTAATTTAATTTTACATTAAACGTTTAACGATTTTTCTTTATCTCTTGTGTATGTAATTGTATATTATTTACAAAAATATTGTTCGAAATCTGTATATATTTTAATTTAATTTTACACTAAACGTTTAACGATTTTTCTTTCTTTCCTTTTTTTTTTTTTTTTTTTCCCTCCCTCAGACTTCTTGTTAGCGGACACTTCTCTCTAACGGACACATTTTCGTTCCCCATGGCTGTCCGTTAAAGAGAAGTTTCACTGTGTGTGTGTATATATATATATATATATACACACACACACACACACACGTTTCTCACACACAGGGCACACAGATCCTAAATAACGACGAGAACGCTAGGAGTTACAGAAAATGCAAAGCAGTAATAATCAATATAGAACTAGAATTAAAATATACAAAATTTACATTAAGAAAACAGAGTAAGGAGCAAATTCTTATAGATAGATGGATTAAGAGTAAAATCAGTATTGTAGTTAATCATTACCTGAAGGAAACGAAACAGAGGACTACCAAGTAAGTGATGAAATACGAGGAACAGGCAATGAGAAATTAAATTTTTTTAACGAGAATTCAAACTGGGTATAGAGAAAGGTTCAAGAAAAGATGGAGAATCGATAAGAGTTTGATATTGTAGACAAAAAGCGCTCCATGGAGTTGTCCTGTAATAATCCATTCTAGTATACGAAAAACATATGCACATTGAAAGAATTATCGAGACTAATCGCAAATATTATCGTGAAATTTACTTTCTTTTAAGATTTATTTTGACTGTTTTTTCTAAAGTGTTTTTATGTATATAAAATACCGAGTTTCTTATCTGTATGATTGATGATGCCAGTTTCGCAATGTCGCTGTGTGCGACTTTCATTAGTAACCCCTTCATTCCGATGAAATGAAGGATTTACTAATGAAAGTTACTAGTCTTGAAAAGTCAAGAAAAACAAAGCCTGGTTATATTTCTTTCTTCTAATTGGTGTCTTCAAGATTTTATTCAGCAGTACGACAGAATTGTTACCTCATCAACGATTGCCGCTTGGACTGTCGGTACTGCTACAACTGTAGTCACAATTTTTACTTTGAGCAAAGACCGCCGACGGCACAAGTGGTGAATTGAAGTCGTCTAGAATTTGGGTCACGTCACTAGTGTGTTGGAATCCAACAGAGGTATCAGCATTTATGATGTGGTTGCACAACGAATTTCGGGAGTTGCGATTTAATAGTTCATACTTACTTTGCCGAGCTCACCGAATTTAGTTCACTTATATTGGTTTGAAGGATTTTTTGGAAGGCACAAGACGGAGATATAACGAGAAGAAATGGTGTAATCAATTTCTCGGTAAGCAGTTATATGTCAGAAGTTATGTGTTGGTAGTCTAACTAAATAAAGCAAAGCAATGAAGTAGAAGAGAAAACAAAAAAAAAAAAAAGGGAAAAAAGGAACTTTTCTCTGCAGCTCCTTGAATAAACTCTTCAGATTCCACTTGACGATGCTGGCTGAGCTTTAGGGAATGTAAATAAAAAAGAAGGAATGAAAACAACACTTTTCACATTCGCCCTAACTAACTTAAGAAATTGCGGGACTAGGAGGCAGGCGATGTTTCTAGAACTTCAGTTCTTTATCATATGAGGTAGAAGAAAGGGCACTGTAAGTCATTCTCGTATATCCTGAAGTTATTTGGTACCGCCTCGTCCTGTGACCAAACTACACCGTATGGCTTATAGATTGGCGAAGAAAAAATTATGACGTATAAGTGGATAAGTTTTAAGAAAAATACAGTACATAAATGAATGGATTTTGTATTTAATTTTTAACGCAGTCCATTCTTCCATTATCACCTTTTCGTAAGCAGTTTACCCTGTCCTTTTCCCTTCCATTTTTCCTACCTTTCTTCTTTTTCCTTCCATTTTTATTCCTTTTTTTTTGTTCTGAATTTTCGTTTCTTCTTCACTGTTTTGTTTTCCTTATTTTGTTAGACTAGCAGAGCGGTCAGGCGCGAGGGTACATAAGTTCACGTGCTTTGAGTGACCGGGGTTCAAGCCCGTGACTGCAAAAATCGGTGCTGTTTCTTGTATTCTTTCGATCTTATGAACTCCTCTGACAGTGTGGTCGTCTCGGAGTATAAACAGAAAATTTTATTTATTTATTAGACTCTGGGAATATACGCTTGGACTGGCGAAGTGCTAATGTTTCCCCAATGTGTGTGTGTTTTTTTTTTTTTTTTTTTTTTTTTTTGCTGATGCTATATAAGCTTGCTTGGGTCATATACCTCTGCTAATGCTAATCCTCAAAGGTGTTTCTATAGATGAGTAACTAACTATAGGCTATTGAGTTTGATTTCTGTGATAGGGAATATTATGGAGTCTATGGTAAATGATGCGATTCAGGACTATCTTGATAAGAATGGTATCTTGAATAGTTCTCGCCTGGGTTCGTTAAGAGTCAAACTGGTAAATTTTTGTGATGTAATCATTAAACATTTGCATATAGTTAACAATTTTGGTTTTATATCTCTAGATGTTAGTAAAGCGTTTGATATTATCTCTCCTGGAAGGCTGCTATATAAACTGGAAAAAGTTGGAGTTACTGATAAGATCCTATGCTGAATTACTGGCTGAGAGATAAGAGAGAGATGGTTGTCATTAATGTTAAATCTTCAAGGTAGACCAGTGTAAGTGGGGGCCCTTCCTATTTATACTTTTCATAGATGATATTGGTGAGGATATCCGAGTAGGATGTCAAAGTTTGCTGATGATTTTAAGGTGGGTAGGATAGTTAACAGTTAGAACCAGACCATGTTGTTGCGTCAAAAACCTTTGGATCCGTTGTATATGTTATCCGAAAAATGGCAACTAAAATTTATTGCTTCTAAATGCAAGGTTTTTGCATTTAGGAAACAGAAATTCTAGAGTCGTATAAACTACGGGAAAAACTAAAAGTCGTTCAAGAAGAAAAAGACAGGTGTTATTAGTTCAGACTAATATATTTTCCATGCAGTGGAAACAGGCGGCTAGGAGGGCGCATGGTGTTCTGTCCATGATTTGTCGGACTAGGACCTTTGCTAGTAGAGACGAGGACTTCATTGTCATTCTGTAGAAGACGATGGCTAGACAGAATTAAAAATATTGTGTTTAGTTCTGGAGACCGAAGCTAAAAAAAAAAAAAAAAAAAAATTTTAATCGCAGAACTTTTGGAGAGGGTTTAGAAAACGACCAGATTACTAATGAGAGGAAATCTATGCACATTTGAAGAACTGCATAAAAGGTGTGGGCTGCAAAGTTTGACAACTAAACATCGAAGGAGAGATCTAATTGAGGGGGTTGAATAAATGAATAAGAACTGTTTTCCCTCGTAGGCGAGGAAAGAACCAAATGGCGCAAGTGGCGCAAATCTCAGGGAATAACAATAGATTGGATTTCATGAAGTTTGCCTGTGGGCAGAGGGTTGTCGAACAGTGGAATAAGTTACCTCCCAACGTGGCAGGGGTAGCGAATCTGGCTAAATTTAAAGCGCAATTGAACAGTTGCCTTCTGGGAATATTCTGTTTTTTTTCCCCTTTCTTTAATTATTTTATTTTTCGGCTGATACAAAAAAAGGCCCCTTGCTTGCATCATTTGGCTTTACTAATAAATAGTCTGATTGTAGCGAGTTTGCCACTTTTCACCAATGGTGAAAAGTGGCAAACTCGCTACTTTTTTTCACCAATGGTGAAAGTGTACTAAGAATCATATTATTATTATTAGCTATATCTATATGGTGCAAGGAAGCCTGAGGCTTATGCTGCCGCAGCCAAAAAAAAAAAATTTCTGAATTACCGAGAGAGAGAGAGAGAGAGAGAGAGAGAGAGAGAGAGAGAGAGAGAGAGAGAGAGAGAGAGAGAGAGTGTTAGAAGTAGAAGGGAATGTTCGACAACCCGCTGCCCACAGGCAAACTTCATGAAATCCAATCTACTGTTATTCCCTGAGAAACCAAGAAAGAGAAGAATGATATTATCCAGCTCAGGACCCTGGGTGTGCCAAGCCCATACTCGCCAGATGTGAGCACCTGGGATTAATTTGTCAGCTTTTGGGACATTACATGCGAAATTCCCAAAAATGAAACGAAATGAACCTTTACAAAATTTAGTTGTATAGTTTTTACATATTAAACAAATTTACTACGTTTGTACGTTCTTCCTTGGATAAAGAAAACGCTGCTTCAAAATACCCGAATAGAATATTAATTAAACATATCAGAAGGATCTCTTTTCATGAACCTTTTATCAAATATAGATAACAACTAAAACAAACAAAAATATCATTCAAATGTAAAAGCTGTGACATGTACACGTACGTATTCTGCATATAGAGAATCTTTGCATCATGTCACTGACCAAAACTGAACTGGAACACTTAAAGTGAACTGACAAGCTAACGATTCTAGAATTTGGAACCGTGCCATAACTTGAACCATTGTGACAATTAATACCGTGTTAGGAACGGCAGTAGAGCCAATAGACTCTGCATTAGAAGAGCATCAAAATTAATGACCTGTAACAGAAATATTTGAATCTGTTATGAGAGAGCGTATATAATAGAGTATTATATACGGAAAAACTCAGTCCGAGAAGTGTTGACACGCATTTCCCTCTCTTGGGAAATTCCTTTCCCATGCTGCTTTTTCGTGTAATGCGATATACCGAAGTCAGGTATCCATCAGTATTCAGAGGATCAGCTATGTATGGTATATTTAATAAATTTTTCTCGAGACAGATTCAGTGATGCGCATGTTAAGAGGATAAGCATTTATTTCCCTAAAAACTTGAGAGAAAAAAAAAACATGCTTACAGAGCACTTTTTTATTTTTTAAAATTTTTTGTGCGTTGTACAAACTTGATAATATAATAATGTTAGGACCAAAACAAGATTTGAATAACCTTTGGAAAGTTTATTATGGGAGGTAACATGAAAATGAACTTAAGTTATGAAAATATAGTATTAGTATAGTGAATAAAGTATAGTAATAACTTCATGGATCCGCATAGGTATCAAAACAAACATGTAAATTAAATAATTTTAATTAAATTGTTTAAGCACCGATTTGAAGAAGTTTTGAAAGATTGTTTTAATTATGTTGCTATACGAGAGTTAATTTAAGTGGGAGTAAATGTACGTTTTGTGCTTGTCTTGCGTATGTTTGTTTTTAATAATTGCATAATTTTTCCTTAATTAGTTTAAAATTTTTTTTATTAAATGTAATAAATAAAATTACAGATTTTTTCCCTTTTGTCATACCGTATAATCTTAGTTAATGCACCGCATAAAATACACAGCATTTTATAGTTCATTAATTAAAAAATACCGTGTAATTTGCATTAGAAAATATTTGAAATTCTGCTGGTCTAATTATTCATCGTCTTGGAGAACAACATTAACTACACACACATGTATCTAATTAAAGGTAATTTGTTAACAGATGTGCAAAAAAAAAAAAAAAAAAATATAATCTGTAAATCACTCAACTAAACAAAAAATCGTAGCTGAAAACGATTTGAAAGTAACGTTGACTGCAGTAAATCGCGTTGTTCGCATTTTAACAAACTTTTATATGAGGGGGTAACGAAGGGGTGCTCTTACCAAGAAAAGCTTAAATGCTTAAATTCTGCAAATTGCAGCGTCTGGAGACTAGGCGCCTGCGAAGTGATCTGATTGAGGTGTATAAGGCGTTGAATGGATTGAGCAGGCTCAATGCTGATGGGATTTTTCCTCATGCTCAGATTAGGAACCATAAATCCAAATTGAAGAATGACAGTTGTAGAATACATGTTCGGAAATTTGCCTTTAGCTAGCTGGTGTTTGCTGGAACAGACTTCCATCTGTCGTTGGGGAAGTTGATAGCTTAAATAAATTCAAGGAGGAACTGGACAAACGTTTAGAGCGAATGGTTGTGTTAAATGGAATTATTATTATTATTTTTTTTTTTTGGCTGATTCTGTATAAGTTCTTCAAATAGGCCTCTGGGGTTGGGTATACTCATACTATGATTTTTAGTATTTCTCACCAACCATGGAATAAAACGGAAGACGAAAAACCCAAATTTTTAAAATATTTAATATTTAAAATAAATTTATTTACAAACAAAATACCATATTACTGATAGTAATTTTAAAATAAAAACAACTGTGATATACAGGATAACAAAATACCAAATTTAAAATGCAATAAAATATACTAGGTTAAAAGCGCTAAAATACTAACTGAAGCTTTCAAAGGCTTCTGCCTTCTTTCTCAAGTGTTGAGAAAGAAGGCAGAAGCCTTTGAAAGCTTCAGTTAGTATTTTAGCGCTTTTAACCTAGTATATTTTATTGCATTTTAAATTTGGTATTTTGTTATCCTGTATATCACAGTTGTTTTTATTTTAAAATTACTATCAGTAATATGGTATTTTGTTTGTAAATAAATTTATTTTAAATATTAAATATTTTAAAAATTTGGGTTTTTCGTCTTCCGTTTTATTCCATGGTTGGTGAGAAACACTAAAAATCATAGTATGATGCTGTATAAGCTTGCATGATTATGCCTCTGCTAATGAGGCTTAATAGTATAGTGGGGTGTTTCCTAAGTTTTTTTTTTTTCGGATAAGGACCACTTATATTTGATGTAGCAGCCACGGACTGCATTAGTAGAGGCATATGATGCAAGAAAGCAAATTTATCATCAGCAGAAAAAAAAAAAAAGAAGAAAAAAAATCTCATTTCACACAACCATTCGCTCTAAAAGGTTGTCCAGTTCTTCGTTGAATTTACTTAAGCTATCAACTTCCACAACGACAGGTGGAAGTTTGTTCCAGCAATCAACCATCCTCTGGCTAAAGGCAAACTTCCGAACATCTATTTTACAACTGTCGTTCCTCAGTTTGAATTTATGCTCTCTCAGGTTCGTAATGTGAACAGGAGGAAGAATCCCATCAGCATTGAGCCTGCTCAACCCATTCAGGGCCTTATATACCTCAATCAGATCACCTCGCAGGTGCGTAGTCTCCAGACGCTGCAATTGGCAGAATTTAAGCCTTTCTAGGTAAGAGCCCTCTTCGTTCCCCTCACTAATCTTGTTGCCCTTCTCTGTACTCGTTCTAGCAACTCTATATCCTTCCCTGTACGCAGTACTCAATGCGTGGCCTGACTATTGCCTTATACAAAGGAATAATCATCTTCTCCCTACTAGAAAAATTCCTGTATATCATTGACCTGCTCTGGCAGCCTGTCTGCTGCTCAGAAAATTTCATATCTAACTGCACAATTACCCCAAGTCTTTTTCATTCTCTACCACCCTAAATGTTGTACCACACAGTTGGTACGTATCTCTGGGGTTACTTCTACCCATATGCAGTACTTTGCATTTGTCAATGTTAAACTTCAGTTGCCACTTCTCAGCCCATCTGCCCAACTTTTTTTAGATCGTGTTGCAGTAGCACACTGTCATTAACAACCGTGCCAGCCTTTGTATCATCTGCAAACTTGGACATTAAGCCTGATATACTTTCATTGATATCATTAATAAATATACAAAATAACAATGGGCCCAACACCGAACCCTGGGGTACTCCACTAATAACATTAGTCCATGAAGAGCAGTGCCCATTAATTGCTACTCTGTCTTGTCCCAATCAACCACGCTTTTATCCGTTGTAGCAACTTTCCCCTGATGCCATACTGCTCCAATTTGTACAGCAGTCTTCCATGTGCAACAGTATCAAATACTTTCCTAAAATCCAAGTATTTGATATCAAAATTATTTTTTTTGCATCCAGTTCCCTTGTAACTACATCATAATATCCAATCAAATTGGTCAGACAAGGCTTCCCCTTGTACGACCAATGCTGTGTCTGAATTATTACTGCAACCTTATCTAGGTAATCCTCCAATGCTAGTGACGAAAAACTAGTGACTTATCTGGTATGAGGTATAATCCTCATCCATTTGTGACCCGGATTCAGCAGATGCTACACTCTCTGTCTGAGTGCTCTTTCGACATTCGTTTCTGCTGGATTCCAAGCCACATTGGGATCGTGGGAAATGAACTGGCAGATGCTGCGGCCAGGTCACCAGAACCCCACAACACTTATTGCCTGTTAGTCCCCTATACAGACTACAGGCAGTTAATACAGGCAAAATTACTGTCTCAATGGCAACATTCTTGGCATGATCAAGTCACAAACAAGCTTTATCAGATAAAGCCTGTAATCCGACATTGGCAGTCTAGTCTGCGCAGGAGTCGCAGAGAGGAAGTTGTTCTAGCTCGCCTCCGCATAGGACACAGTCATCTTACACATGCATTTCTGCTGAGGGCAGATGACTGTCCTGTGTGTGAGAACTGTGACACCTATTTAAGTATACGTCACATTTTAACCGAGTGTCCACGTTTTAGACATGAACGTGACTTTTATTTTACCGATTTTAGTCATCTGGCTGAGCCTTATACACTCAGTCAGATTTTATCTGACAATAACAATGTGCCTGCTGTTTTTAGCTTTTTAAAATCAGTAAGCCTTTTTACCCGTATTTAAAATTGAATTGTTATTGTTTTGCTGATATATTTTTTACTTTTATACCTTTAACATCTATGTTATATCTCGACATGGTGGCCTAACTAATTAGGTCACTGAATATTTTAATTTTTTATACATGACCTGGATTTGGCGCATTATAGCCTTAGTTGCTAATGCGCCAATAAACCCCAAATCAAATCAAACTAGTGACTTTGTTATTTTCCACCGCTGCGTGTTTGATCATGGAGAATTTTTTTGTTCGTGTTCGTTTATGCTCCTGTCGACAGCGTCATCTCTGTAGACTTTTCTGAGAGTTTGTGATTATTCCAGTTTGTTCTTCTCTTAATCACTGTATTGCGACCTTTGTTTACAACTAAGCTGTTCTGGCTCTGTCTACTGGAATGTTTTGAAAAATCTGTGAAGGAATAAAAAAAAAAGTTGAGTATTGTGAAAAGTTTTTCCGAATAAAATATTGTGGAGGAAAACAGTGTGAGCGATCCTCTTAAGTTGAAGTCCCTTCAAGCACGTTAGTGTATATATACTATTGGTGTAAATACACCATAGAAAACTATTAAACGAAAAAACTACGTTTATAGTGTAAAAGGGTATCATTTTATCTGTATCTCATATTGTGCTCCTCCTTCACAACTAGTTGCCATGTATTGCACTACTTCGTAACGCTTCACAAAAAAGAGAAGACTACTGTTACTTATTCTCAGTGTGCACCACCACTCATTTCGTTTAATAGAAAACTCTTAAATGGCATCATTTTATCTGTATCATACAGATAAAATGATACCCTTTTACACTACAAACGTAGTTTTTTTTCATTTAAGTGTTTTCTATGGTGTATTTACAACAATATTATATAGATTATTTATACTCGTAAACATATGATGCCTTGTTGCATTTACTTTGACTTAAAAATTATTATGTACACCTTTTGGCATCTCTCATACTGTGGGATTATCTTCACAACTGGATTGTCATGTCTGCAATACAAGAGTACTTGCCCACCGATAAAAAGCCAACAAGGCTTGAAACAGTCACCAGGGGAGCCTGATATTCACGGAGTTTCCGAGAATAGGTACCAACAGTCTTCTCTAGTGGGGAAGCGTTGCCTATTAGAGAAATTTATGAGTGGTGTGGGTTGAAGGAGTTACTGTCCCTTTCATTTCATTCTTCTACACTTCCTTTTCTTCTTCCACTTCTACTATAACTTTCCCCCTACTTTTTGCTTTTCTAAGTCTAATAGGGACAAGTGGATAGTAGAGTTATTATCCCACATATATACAAACAAGCCTTGAAACGGTGCCGTGGTGGTGGTGGCGCCCACTGAGAATAAGTAACAGTGGTCTTCTCTTTTTTGTGAAACGTTACTTATTCGAGGGGGTGCAATACATGGCAACTAGTTGTGAAGGAGGAGCACAATATGAGATACAGATAAGATGATGCCCTTTTACACTATAAACGTAGTTTTTTCATTTAAGAGTTTCCAATGGTGTATTCACACCAATATTATATAGATTGTTGTTATTTGGTTTTTAGGAGCATTAGCAACTAAGGCCATATTGCTCCGGGGATATGCGGTGGTAATTTCCTGACCTTTCCGTATTTGGTGGTCACGGGCTCGAACCCCGGTCTAATCAAGAAGCGTGTGTAACGCACTGCTGCTCCTGGCTACGGAGGTGCCTATATAGATTATTTATACTCTTAAACATATGATGCCTTGTTGCATTTACTTTGACTTAAACGTTAGTATATAGTAGTAGTAGTAGTAGTGGCACATGATGCAAGAAAGCAAGTGTAGGAGCTTATGCAGCATCAGCCAAAAAAAAAAAAAAAAAAAAAAAATCACACCATTCCCTCCAAATGCCTGTCCAGTTCCTCCTTAAATTTATTTAACCTATCAACTTCCACAACGAGAGATGGAAGTTTGTTCCAGCAATTAACCACCCGCTGGCTAAAGGCAAATTTCCGCACATCTATTCTACATCTGTCCTTTCTTAATTTGAACTTATGTCCCCGTAGGTTGGTAATCTGAACAAGTGGAAGGATCCCATCAGAATTCAGCGTGCTCAACCCATTCAAGGCCTTATAGACCTCAATCAGACCACCGCGCAGGTGCCTAGTCTCCAGCCACTGCAATTTGCAGAACTTAAGCCTCTCTTGGTAAGAGAATCCCTTCATTCCCCTCACCAATCGTGTTGCTCTTCTCTGTACACGCTCAAGCAAATCTACATCCTTCCTAAAATGAGGCCTCCAGACCTGTACGCAGTACTCAAGGCGTGGCCTGACCATTGCCTTATACAGAGGGACAATCACCTCCTTTTCCCTGCTAGCAAAATTCCTATATATCCTTGACAAAACCCCATGAGCCGCCCTAGCAGCCTGTCTGCACTGCTCAGAAAACTTCATATCTGACTGCACAATTACTCCCAGGTCTTTTTCATTTTCTACCACCTTAAGTGTAGTACCACACAGTTGGTACGTTTCTCTGGGGTTACTTCTACCCATATGCAGTACTTTGCATTTGTCAAGGTTGCCACTTCTTAGCCCATCTGCCCAAATTATCTAGATCCTGTTGCAGTAGCACACTGCCATTACTGTCATATATGGATTATAAACTAAAGCAATGATTTCTCACAAATGTTTCACTAATTTTGGCTAGTATTATATAATAATACCCAAAAATTATATAAGGCTAATTGTATTAAAAATATTTTCTTAAAAATCTTTTTAATACAATGTACAGAATTATATAAAACATACAAAACTATTTTTATACATTTACAAAAATTAATAACAAATATACAAAATAGAAATATTTAAATATACAAAACTATATTTAAGCTAAATTATATGTTTATACAACGAGTATATATATATATAATAATGAGATATTTTTACTATGTAGAATTTAACCTGAGAAGAAAAGTTTTGAATAAAATTCTCATAGTTAATACGTAGCTAGTTTTTCTGTCCTCATTAGAGAAGAGCGAGGAAGTAGACTTTTAAAATATGTACACTAATTTAATGGCAACTGATGAAGTAGTGGCAGACGCCTACAGACGATGGTCATCATAACACTTTCTGTTTAATGCACTCAAGGACTAAGTAGAGCACTTCAGAGGAATTATGCTCGAATAAAGGCACAACATTTCTAATGAACTGAATAGGAGGAAATTTAATTAGTGGAAGTCGAGTGCAGTAAGGTTTGGTGCATTGGATTCTAGATGGCATGGTAATAAGGTACAAGATAATCTTTAATTATGGCACTTTTTTATTTTCTCTGGCAGAATCGAATTATCAGCCGTGGCCTCTGCAGTATTTACTTCACTGCCAGGAAATAAGAGAATTTTGGAATTTAAGAAAAAATCTAGGAAAAATTGTCTATGATCTTTATAAATAATTTAATTGTTCCCTTTAAAAATTATATTGCCAAATTTAAAGGAAACAAATTTTAGACAAATTTAAAGGAACTTAGGATTTTCATAAATAGCGAAACGAATTTAGTAATCTCATTTGTTGATGCTTTTCTTCAGTTGCCATGTTTATATTATTTGGTGTTTTTTATATATATAATATATATATATATATATATATATATTCTTGTTTATACTCCGCAAAAGCACCAGGTCAGTGGAGTTTTCAATGAGTCAATACACATTTTATTTGTATTTAACAGTCACGGGCTTGAAACCCGGCCCACTCAAAGAACGCGTGCTATTGCACTCACGCCCCTGACTACTCGGCTACGTTATAAATAAAATTTTTTTTTATAAAATATACTTAAATATAATAAACACGCTGATAATCACTTCCCTCTCTGCTTTATTTTCCGCCAATATTTTAATGTCTACCTGCAATTTGTATTCTCCTTTGGAAATGTCTAATCCTTTTATCAAAGGCTTTGATTAGACCTTCCACATTACATTATCTTCAATAAGAATGATAAAAAACTACTTTCAAAGTTGCAGCTAGTTTATAGTACAAAAACTATAACACTACCGTTACATAACATAATACAAAGAGCTCAAACTCAAATTATCATACCTACTCTAATTGGGCTAATAGAAAAATCGAGAGGCGTTTTCCTTTAATACATTCGAAAATTATAATAAATACAGTCGCCATTGATGCTAAGAAATGTGATTCAAATGGCAACTAGTGTATTTTACAGTCTAGCAGCTGTGTGGTTGAATTGGCAGCTCTCTGTTTATAGCTTGTATCCTGTAAGGAAAGGTGCGACTTTCGACAAAGGTACTTAAGGGGCGGAAGTGGCCGGAACGCTGTTCCGTTTCGTTACACGCATCGATAATCTCATGTACATACTTCATAAAAAAAAAAAAAAAAAATCTGTTTTCATGTGTTTACAACTTAATTTTTGTTTTTAGAGTTTTAGTTCGTTTCTATGTTAAACCCCTAGCATTTTTGCTGTTATGGGCATTGCATCAGGCATACATGTAAAATTTACTTATTTTCGCTGATTGGAATAAAGATATTATATATTACTAAATAGTGTTAGCCTCTACAATCTGGTACCGCTTCAGTTGATCGTTGCGAGTATCAGTGATTGACATGCCCAGGTAGCTATGTTAGTTAGGGTTAGTCTTAGTTAGGGTGTCTATCCCCCCCCACTTGCTGCTGTTTTAAAATATGAAACGATTGCCGATTTTAAAACAGCGGCAAGGGGGGAATAAACACCTTGGCATGTCAATCACTACTACTCGCAACGATCAGTTGGAAGGGGTGCCAGATTCTAAGACTAACCAGATATTTTATTAACGAGCGTTGGCCTCTGGATACAGTCGGAGGCGGAACTAGGACACTGCTAGGGCAGACATTTTACCACAGTAAGGTTAACAGTTATAAAGGTATCGATATATTTCTGGGAGTGTATTTCACACTTCTCAAGTGGTTAAATTATTATTAGGAGTCGTACCAGGAAGTGTATGCTCCCGGAGAGAAAAAAGCCCCATTTGTGAATTAGACAAATAATAATAATAAAATTCCTTATTCTTAGAAATGTAGGACAAGATTCCCGCAGCAGACAACCAGAGGAATCTTACAATTAACTGGACACATTACATTCAATACATAAAAAACTACGTGGGTACACAGCTAATACATACAGTGCAATATACACAGCTAATATTGCAATAAATAATTTCATAGTTATTATAATAGATTGATTATACAGAGCTTATATTGAGACATTGCGACAACACATTGAAACAGTCTGGAAACTTTCAAAGTTATTCAGCTGACAATTGCAGGAACGCCGAATGCACTTGACTGCGGATTTGCGCTTTTCTTCTCTGTAGGCAGAATCTCTGGACCACACATCCAAATCAATGTTTGGGGATTTCAGGGAGCCGATGATGCTGTTTGGAAAGTGTCGCTTGAAGGTCGAGAGCTTCCGCAGGTTAGAACAGAGCACTGGACGGTTTCTGAGGGCTCTATCAGGGATTTTCCAGCCTACGATTTCCCAGATATTAACGAAGTCGAGAGCAGCGGAGCACAAATTAAACGCCATTGTGATCTTCCTCGCATATGCCAGGTGTTGGGCCGGGGTGTATCTCAGATTTATGCAGAGCTGTGATTTTGATGTTGTATAGGGTAGGTGAGCCCAATTGTTTGGCCCACTTTAGGACCCAGAATTCCAGACCCCCAGAGCGTTTTCAGATTGGACATAGGAGCAGCCGACCAAACTTTAATACCATAACTGATGGCAGAACTAAAATGGCAGAGGAGAAATTTTCTGACTGTTTCCTTGTTGTGCGCTCTGCAAAGATCAAGTTTCATATCCCAGAAAGCTCGTAATGCTCTTGAACGCAGTTGCTGGATTTGTTCCTTATACGTTAGGTTTTCGTCCATTGCTACTCCTAGGAATTTTACGGAATGAGTGGCGACGAGAACATGCCCCGCAATGGAGGTCTGCTGGATTGAGGTCTGCTTGTGCTTTAGGTGAGAAAATGATATATTTGGATTTTTCAGGCTTTATTTTAAGCCCAAAATAGGTAACGTATTCACAGAAAGAGGACAGATATCTGTTCAGGATGACAGAATTCGATAATTCCTCTGCCTGGTCTGGTGAGGTGTTAGCCGGGCTTGATGTTGTTGTTGTTATTATTTGGTTTTTAGGAGCATTAGCAACTAAGGCCATATTGCTCCGGGATATGCGGTGGTCATTCCCTGACCTTTCCGTATTTGGTGGTGACGGACTCGAACTCCGGTCTAATCAAGAAGCGTGTGCTACGCACTGCTGCTCCTTCCCACCTGGCTACGGAGGTGCCTGCCGGGCTTGAGAGGTAACAAACAATATCGTTGGCGTAGGCCACGAACTCGGGTATTTCATTTATTAGTGGTGGAATTATTATCGCTGAAAGAAGCAGTGCCGACAACGAATCCACCTTGGGGTATACCGACTTCCACCTGTTTTGTGATGCAGTTATTCCTTGCTAGAAGGTAAGGCACCTCTTGGTCAGCAAATTTCTGAGGAGCGTCGAAACATTACCCGTGAAACCGTAGTAGTTCTCCAGGAGGTACATAAGTGGCTTAACTTGGACTGAGTCAAAGGCCGCTTTCAGAACCAGAAAAACAGCATGCATAACATAGCCTTGCTCCCAGGCTTGAAGGGTTTTTAAATTCAGGACCTGTATGTATGTTATCGGCGATCTTTGTGAGAGCGCGTAATGTGTATGCTGAGGTCTCTGGGAAAGGATTTGATTGGCAACCACTTTTTAAACATGCATTTCTCCAGGTATTTGAGAAAAAGGGAGGAGATTGAAATCGGCCTCTATTCAGCAGTCGAGGTCGGATTCTGCACCTTTGGAATTGGGATGACTCTATAATTTAGCCAAGCGTTTAGGACGACTCCCTGTTTTAAAATTCTGTTAAACAACCTCGTCAGCTCATTGCTGATGAAGTAGGAAGCAACTTTAAGGCAAAAGGTGGGAATAGAGTCACTTCTCGTTGATTTCTTATTGGACAGGGCGTTGATGGCCTTGATTAGCTCCTCTTCGCCAATCGTCACGTTCGTGAGATTAGTTAGGTCGTAGTGGGCACTGTTTCAGGGGGAGTCCGCAGCTACACTGTCTGTTTTGACGAACCGGGTTACATGATCGCACCATTCGGCCAGGTCTAACGATTCTGCTGACCGGATGTGATTGGCCGACCAGGATCGCTGTCCAAAAGCTATCATCTTCTCTATGAACGAGTTGATAGCCTGCTTCTTGGATTTCTGGAAACTGTATCTGGCTATTGAGTACGCTGAGTATGATCTTTCTGTGGGTGATCTCTTGAATTGGGCTTGTAGTCGTTGTTTTTCTTTAAACTGGTGCATAAGGATGCTTGTTATTAAATTATTAGAAGCATTGGACAAGTGATGTGGGAAATGTTTTTTTTTTGGCTGATACTGTTTTACACTTGATTTCTTGCATCATTGGCATAAAAAATACTAATATCAAATCCCAACAAGAGGGATCCAAGCAAGGTTAACTTCTTGCTTTTTTTCCAACATTAATTTCCACACTTGGGTTTCTAAGATTGGTCCCTAGTCGTATATCTCGAAATCAACTCGTTTTTCGTTATTGTTCCTGTGCTTACTATTTCTTTCTTCCCTTCAAAGAAATTTACACCAAGCCTCCTACAACATTTCTTCAATAACTAGAGCATACTCCCCAAAAGCAGCCCATAGCCGCCATGGCGACAAGAAATCTAGCTTGGCAACTAGTATTTTACAGGTTGGTCTAGCCCAGAATAATTTTATTCTTTATAATAAAATAATAAAAGAATATTTTTATTCTTTATGTAGAGGTACTAAGTAAACATCAATTACAGATCACCACAAAATTAAAAAGATACTGTACACCTTTTTATAATGAAATAAACATATAAATTTAAAAATAATAATAAGTTTAAGTAACTTAAACCCAAATTACATGGCACCCCGGTTGAAAATTACTGGCTTGCGGCTGTGAAGTTGAACTGTTGTCTGTATCTTGCAAGGATTGGAGAAACTTTCAACATCTGGTTCAGTACGATGGACTCTTAAATAAATAATATCGGTGTGGATACACCATAGTTTGCCCATAAATTAAACTACGTACGTAGTGTGAAGGCATCGTTTTAGGCCTGACGTAGCCGAGTGGTCAGGAGCGAGAGTGCATAGCACGCGTTCCTTGAGTGGACTGGGGTTCAAGCCCGTGACTACTAAATACGATAAATATTTGTATTGGCGATTGATTGTAAACTCTACTGACTTGGTTGTCATACCGGAGTATAAACAGAAAATTTAATTTAATTTTTAGTTTTTAATTGTATCTCATATTGTGGCTACCTTCACAACGAGATAACAGGTATTGCACTACTTCGAATAAGTAACGCTTCTCAAGTAGAGAAGACTACTGTTATGTATTCTCAGTGGATACCCCCCATCCACTTCGCAACCATGATGGCATGTTTGCATTATCAGAGCACCTGCCTACCCACCGATGATAGGCTATCAGCTTTGAAACGGTGACCTTCTGGGTAGTGGTATCCACTGAGAATAAATACTAGTAGTCTTCTCTACTAGAGAAGCTTTACTTATTCGAAGTAGTGCAATACCTGGTATCTCGTTGTTGAAGGTAGCCACAAAATATGAGATACAATTAAAAGCGATGCCTTCATACTGCGTACGTAGTTTAATTTATGGGTAAACTATGGTGTATCTACACCGATATTATGTAGTTAATTTAAACCCATATCATTATGCCTTGCGCATTTAATCTTTAAATGCTGTATGATGGCCTCTTAAAGTACGGTCGCTAAACTGTCGAGCATTGCATTACATTACAGAATGAATCTTATTGGCAGAAGGAATGCTTGACGAGGAGTAATAGCCCAATTCATCCCTTCCAGGTTTCATTACAATGGTGCGAAAATTAAAATTATCTGGAGGGCATTTTGGTGGTTGTATTCACGTTTTTTTTTTTTTTTTTTTTTTTTAAATCGGATTCCTGTGACTCGAGGAGAAAGTGACGCGACAAATTAACAGCACTTGTGCTTTTTCGATATGCGTTGTTTTAGTACGCTAGTTTTAATTAAATTCAGTTATGATTAATTAAACATATAGGTAGAAGTTAATCACGTCGAAAAATTTAAAATAGTTAAATATTAATTTTCATAGTTTAATTATAAAAAGGACCATTCAATATCATTGCGTGAGGTTGATGGATGCCTCGACTGCTTTGAAAAGTTGGCATTATGTAAATTTAACATTATAATACGAAGAGGAAAACAATAGGCAGTTAAAGATCATTTACTAAAAATGTAAAAAATCATGTATACAGTGAAGAGTGTGTGTGTGGTATGGTTGTTTATTGGCGCATTAGCTGCTGTGGCTATAGTGCGCCTTATACAGTGAAGAGTTCTCACCCTCACTCACTCCACAGTGATTATGGAGTGCATTTGTTCTGTTTCTCCATACTACATCCGAAGCTCTATATAACGACCTCCATGAATGAGAAAACAGTCGTTAAATCGGAACGGCGTTATATCGATTGTTCATAAAATAGCATTAGGTTAATGAAAAAATTGGCCGGGATCAACCACATAGGACGTTTTAACGTGTGAAACGTTAAAAAGAGGGTCGCTATAAAGGGCTTCGACTGTATAACAGTCGAAGCCCCTTATAGCGACCCTCTTGTCATGTGACTTTAATTTACTGACTTAATGGCTATTTCAGGGGGTTTAATAGGTCATGCCACCCCCAACGGGCATATCGAAATTGCGAACTAAATCTTTTTATATTCTAACTCGTTTTGGATTCTCTAATCCTATATGTAAATTGCGAACTGAATAGCAGTCCATCGGAACATAAGTACAAAAATACCAGGAAATTGTGACTTGCAGTCGATAGATCATAGGTGCCATGAAATATCTCGGATGTAAAGTTTGTTTTTACCTATATACTTTCACAAGTATCAGTGACACGATGACATTTGAAGCATTATGTTCTACGATTGAAATGACTCGATTAGTGCCCGAAAGAAATAAAGATTTACTGGCAGTAGACGGGTTTACATATCGAAAAATTAAAATGCTAAAAAGTCATGATTGTTTTTGGCTGTGCACTATGCAGTCTTCCAGAATCAAACCTTGGGCGATGGGGATGTAATTACTCGAAGGGACACCCAAAATATCCATGGAAAATAAAATAAACTGATAAGAAACAGTGCCAACAGAACAACTGAAGAAGATATTACACAGCGACCAACGAAAATTATCAACTCGGCTATTAAAGAGAATGTAAAAGTTTTGGAAAACATCACAGAAAGTGATATCACTTGTATTCGCCAAACCATTTATAACCATAGAAGAAAGAAACAAACCTCATTACCGGACAGCCTCGATAGTGATTTGGTAACTTTAGATGAATACCACTTGCAAAATAACTTATACGCTTGGTGGTGTTGAGTTAAAAACAGTAGAGGAATAAAAGGATTTGGGTGTTACGATACGGGCAGATATGAAATTCTCTGAGCAGTGTAAATAAGCTGCCAGGAAAACCCATGTTGTCTTATCGATGATTTATCTAACAGTATCCTGTAAAGCTCGAGAAGTCATAATATCAATGTATAAGGCAATTGTAAGACCGCATTTTGAATACTGTATCCAGTTATGGAAACCATCTGAAAAAAGAAACTAAGCTTCTTAAAACGGTCAGAAAACCCGCAACTATAATAGGGATAGAAGAAAAAGGGTGACCGTACGAGGAAAGACTTCAGTTATGTGGGCAATAACGTATCTTAGAGGGGACCTGACTGAGGTTTATTAGGCTCTGAGAGCAATTACTAAAATGAATTAAGGCGGAATTTTCTGTCATAAAGATTCCAGAACTAGGGCCATCTATTTCATAAATTCAAACTAGACGGGAAGAGGTTTAGATTAGATTGTAGGAAGTTTTATTTTAGCCAGCGAGTTGTTGATTATTGGAACAATTTGCCTCTGCAGGTAGTTGAGGCATACACTTGTGGAAGTTATAAAGGTCAACTGGATAGTTATCTACGTGAGAGGGAAGCACATAATTTCTATTTTCTTATCTACTTTTTTCCTTTGTCTTTCGGTTGTGCAGCAAAAGCCTGTGGCTCCGTTGCACTATATGGCTACTACTAAGACTCGAAATTCGAATGAATATCATAAGTTTCAATGGCCACTTCATTAGGTACCCCTACCCTTGTAGCTAGTTCGCCCTGCATGTTTACGTGGAACGCTATTCAATTCCCCCATGGTATACTTCACACATCTATTCACTGACGTGTGAAGTGTACTACTAATAGATGCGTGAAATGTAAAAAACATTTCACACATCTATTCGCTCTAAAAGATTGTCCAGTTCTTCCTTGAATTTATTTAAGCTATCAACTTCCACAACGACACATGGAAGTTTATCTCAACGATCAACTACCCGCTGGCTAAAGGCAAATTTCCACACATCTATTCTACAACCGTCTTTCCTAAATTCGAATTTATGTTCGTAATCTGAGCAAGAGGAAGAATCCCATCAGCATTGAGCCTTCTCAACTCATTGAAGGCCTTATACACCTCAATCAGATCACCTCGCAGGAGCCTAGTTTCCAGACGCTGCAATTTGCAGAACTTGAGCCTTTCTTGGGAAGAGCACCCCTTCGTTCCCTTCACCAATCTTGTTGCCCTTCAAGTTCTGTACTTGTTCTAGCAACTCTACATCCTTCCTAAAATGATCTGTACGCAGTACACAAGGCGTGGCCTGCCCTGCCCATTTCCTTATACAAAATGTTAATCACTTCCATATCTCTACTAGCAAAATTCCTGTATATCATTGACAAAACCCCACGACCCGATCTGGCAGTCTACACTGCTTAGAAAACTTCATATCTGACTGCATAATTACCTCCAGGTATTTTTTATTCTCTACCACCCTGAGTGTTGTACCATACAGTTGGTAGGTTTCTCTGGGACTACTTCTACCCATATGACGTACTTTGCAAATGTCAATGTTAAACTTCAGTTACCACTTCTCAGCCCATCTGCCCAACTTTTCTAGATCCTGTTGCAGTAGCATACTGTTATTACTGTCATTAACAACCCTCCCAACCTTTGTATCATCTGCAAACTTGGGAACTTAAGAGCGCGATATACCTTCATCAATATTATTAATAAATATACAAAAGAATAATGGGTCCAACACTGAACCCTGGGTGACTCCACTATTAACATTAGTCCATGAAGAGCAGTGTCCATTGATTACCACTCTCTGTCCTCTCCCACTCAACCACCCTATTATCCATTGTAGAAACCTTCCTTTAATGCCATACTAGTGCAATTTGTACAGTGCAACAGTATGAAAAGCTTTCCTGAAATCCTAGTATCCAATGAAATTGGTCAGACAAGGCTTTCCCTTAACAAACCCATACTCTGTCTGAATTATTACTGCAGTCCTATCTAGATGATCCTGCAATGCTTCTTAACAAGTGACTCCATTACTTTCCCGGCAACAGAAGTTAAACTAACAGAACAGGTCTGTAATTAGTAGTGCCATCCTTTGATTTTGGTATTCATTTGCACATCTCCAGCCCGTGGGGACTCCCCTGAATCCAAGGATGCTCTCATAATAATGGCTAATGGTTTGCTTACTTCCTTTAATATAATTGGATAGATCCTCTCGACCCCAGGCGCCTTTCTTATGTTTAACTTCAACAATTTCTCCTCCACTCTGCACTCCATTATAACAAAATCATTTAGCTCCCTATTAGTTTAATAAGTTTCTGTCCTCCACTTCCCTATAGAATTCTTCATGTGTGATTGTAGATGCGAAATACTCTAAATGTGTGTGTAATGTTGTTTCTACAGGGTATGTATTATTTAGTGGTTTCTGGTCACTTTGCCACCAGGAAGGCCATGACGTGGATAACTTGCGCAGTCTATTTTACGAGGTGTAGACGGCCGTGAGGGCCACAACTAAGCTTGAATTGTGGACCTCACGTATTGAACGCCCAAAACTAGTTTTGGATCATTAAAAAAAAAAATCATTATCGGTAATTCATTTTGTGACTGATCAGTTCCTCTGATGAGTTGTCGCCATCTTTGTCTCTCCTGTGCTGTTTGTTTTAATTCCTCAAAGTTTTGAAGTCCTGTTTCGTTCAGCAACGTCTTGATGAAGATCTTTTTTGGTCTACCCCTAGGGCGTTTTCCCTCCACAGTCCCCTCCATTGCATCCCGAAGCAATCCACCATGTTGAATTACGTGGCCCACCCATTTTAGTCTAGTTGATCTTATTCTACCTAAAATTTTCCTTTGTTCTTGGACACGTCTTAATACCTCCACATTTGACACTTTCAGTCCATTTAATTTTTTCCATCCTGCGCCTGCACCACATCTCGAGGGCCTCAAGTCTCTTTTTGTTAGAATCAATGTCTCTGCTGCATATAGTGCGACTGACCAGATATGTCTTTATTATCTTCTTCCTAATTTCTTCTAACATATTCTTCTGTGTAATCAAGGACAGTTTATTCTTGAAAGATTGTTTTGCCATTGCAATTCTGGATTGAATCTCAGTTTGACATGAAATGTTCTGTTCAAATAACTGCTCCAGATACCTAAAGTGCTCTACCTGTTCTATTCTTACTCCATCGATCTCAATTTGGAAGGGAATTAACTTTTTACCAATTATCATTCCTTTAGTTTTCATAACGTTTATCTTCATTCCATACTTCAGCACTTTCTTATTTAGACTTTTGATCATTTTTTGCAGCGTAGCAGGGCAACCTGCTAAAATGGCCTGATCATCTGCAAACTTAATAGCCTGTACGTACTTTTCACCTATTTTAATCCCCCACTTCTTATTCCCAAGTGCCTCCTTTATTATCACTTCGGCAAAAGCATTGAACAAACCAGATGAAAGTAAGCATCCCTGTCTTACTCCCTTTTTAACTTTAACTCTTTCTGTTAGTTTTCCCCTCACTCTTATCACCGCATTTTGTGTTCTATATAAGTCATAGACCAGTCCAATAATCTTCTTCTTGCATCCGATTTTCTCAAGCAATGGGAACAGTTCCCTCCAGATTACTCTATCAAACCTTCTCGTAATCCACAAACACACAGAGGTTTCCCATGTTATACAATTTCTCACTCAACGTTCGAATAGCATATCTCGTCGATCTGCCTCTGCGAAAACCACACTGTGAGAAATTGTTCAATATGACTCTCCATATTGTTCAACATGGGAAATTCATCCAGGAATTGTTCAATATGACTCTCCATACGAACTTTGATAACTTTCAGCAGAATTTTGGATGCATGGGTAATAAGACTTATAGTTCTGTAGTCTTGGCATACTGTTGGTGACATCTTCTTGGGTATGGGGATTATGATTGATGTGCAGAAATCCTCCGGCCAATGCTCATCCCTGTATATCATCTTTATCAGTTCAAATAATGCTTTCTTCAGATTTTCTTCACTGTATTTTAAAAGCTCTGCAGATAAGTTGTCAATTCCTGGTGCTTTTTTATTGCTAAGGGACTTTAAGGATGCGTTGAATTCATGCTTAGATATTTCCTCCACCATGTTTCTTGTTTTTCTAGTGCCACATTTCTCCACGTGTGCGTGCATGTATCGTCATAATGTTTTCCAGCATATCTCCTCCATCTTTCCTTTTGTTCTTCGAAGTTCAGTACTGTCATTCCCTTTTCATCCCGCATTGCTCTCGCTTGGATTCCGCTACTCTTTCTTGTTAATTCTCTGATTTTTCTATGCCCCAAGTCCATCCGACCTTGTTGTTCGAGCGTTTCAACCTCTTGATAGTTCTCTACCCGCCACTGTGCTTTAGTCTTCCTACATTCCCTATCAATTTCATTCTTCAATCTACGATAGTTCCTTTGATCATCATCATTTTTTTTTTTTTTTTGGCCTTTCAGTCTCCTTCTCATTCATTTTCTCCAGTAAAATATCTGTGATCCAAGGCTTCCTCCTAATTTTTTCACTCTTACCCAGAGCCACCGACGCAAAAAAAAAAAAAAAAATAAAATAAAATAAAAAATAAATAAAAAAATAAAATAAATAATAATAACCATAAATAATAAAATAATCATAATAAAAATAGCATATGTTCGTATCATGCGAAATAAAGTAGGTACGAAAGCAGATGCATTGATAGTCTGTATGTGAGAGTCTGTTATAAGCGACAAAGCAAATAAGGTACGAATGCCACAATTGTGTATATAAATTGCGTGTATTCTGTGGTGGAGTTGCTTGTTTGCTAAACGAAAAATTCGAGTTTCGGGGAGAAGACCATGAAACCCTCGCATGAGGCCGACCAATTCAGCCATATTGTGAAAAAAATCCCATAAAAATTCCTGATGCATTGACGTGATTTGAACTGGGCATTTTCTTTCCTATGTGGTTAGAGCAGTGATTATGTCCACTATGCTACCTGCGAAGGCGAAGCGATATGTGTGGAGAACAACCAAGGCAAAAGAAGTGATCTTTGAGACTGCAGTCTTACTGGAGTTTTCGCTTATCATTTGTGTCTTGCGCGCATAATGATTGGTACACTAATCAGTTAACATCCGGTCAATGGAGATCCTGTAGTCAAAAACAGCTTGGTGATGAGAGTAATCAACGGAGGCCGACAAAAGATAACATAAAGGCAGTCACAGCCTTTATGTTACCAGTACAACAGTGGTCACCAAATAAGCATTTCAGAACGCACGGTTCATCGGCCTTTGTCACAGATGTGGTATCCTATATGACGATCGAACCGGGTTCTATTGTTATCCGCAAAAAAAAAAAAAAAAACCAAGAAAGTAGGTTAGCGTGAACACCAAGATTCGTTAGACCATCTGTTTCACTGATGGGAGAACCAGAATATGGCAGGGTAGAAACAGCACGAGTCTATGGGCTCATCCCGTTAGGTGTCAACAGTGCAGGCTGATATTGGTAGCAATGTAATGTGTGAGAAGTATATCTTGGTGCACGTTCGGCCACTTGGCACCAGTGGACAAATATTTGGATGTCACGGGTTATCTGGAAATTGTTTTTGACCAGACGCATCCCTTCATGTCTGCAGTGTGTTTATCTCCGAATGGATCAACAGGATAATGTGCCATATCAGTGCCGCTAGAATTGTGCAGAACTTGTTCCAGAACATGAGAGGGAATTCGGCCTACTGCGGGGAGTGCATTATACTAAACGATGAGCAGTCACCAGATTTAAGTCGACGTGGGCATCTGGTGGATTGAAGCGGAACGAGCTCTTTGGAGTGCAGATCCGCAACCATCCAATTAGCAACGACTGTAGGAAGTAGTTGAATCAGCATGGACCAGTATTCCTGTGGCACGCTTTCAACACCCCTCTCTGTCTATGCCACTGCATGGCCAGACTGTAATGAGGACTGAAAGGAGATATTCGATGTTCAGTGTAGCTATTGGCCACTTCATTCGTCTTCCTTAAATCAGACCTATACAACTTATCAGTCTTACAATTGTTCATTTGCAAAATATGACTTAATTGTAACTAATAAATACCATCCTCTGGACATTAATACGTCCAGTTCTTTAATAATGGAGGTATCAGAGCCCTGAATGGTTTTTCTGAGAACAATCAGTAAAAATAACTTCAGACATAATCATACCTGGATAAATTAACAAGAAACACCTATGTTAAAACACATTTTCATAATAAAGCCTACTTTACAGCTCTTAAGTGATATTTGGTGGTAAAAAAGAAGCAATACGTTTATGCTGAAAACGTCAAATTATTGGTTGCATGATAGTGAGAGGGTTTATTACTATGAATGTTTTTATTTATATCGTCGTATTTGTGCTTGCGATTTCATTTTTTAGTAAAAGTTGATTCACTTTTTAAATGGAATGAAAATTGTGATTACTAATAAGCTTCATTATCTCTTAAGTTTCGGATTAGACTTTTTGTGGATATTACTAACTTCCTGACAGGCTTTTACCTTTTATCTCGATGTGTGTCGCAACCTATCTGGATCATCTCATCGAGATAAAAGATAAAGAGATTAGTTTAACAAATCTCTGTATCCCGTGTTGAGTCATGCTTTAATAGAGATATTTAACATTTATTTATTTAAGCATAATCGTCTTTTTAATGAAATTATATCATTATATCCAAATTCCTTTTATTTATTTTCGCAATTCTAATTATTTTGATTGATGCTTCGATATTTTCTGCCATGTGGTTTTCGTCGTAGTATTTATTATACTAAATGATGAGCAAAATAATGAAAGTATCACGCCTTTACTAGAATCAACTTTGTGCGAATATAACAAGGACATCCATTCATGCAGAAAAAGGCCAAACGGGTAATCACCCCATTACAATAAGGGCAAAAGAAAACAAAGAGGTAAATTCTTTGAATTGATTTATTCTTTTTAATGCGTCTAGACAACAATTCTCATTTCGGCTCAGACAATGCACAAACTATTTCAACAGTGAACATCTGTTTCAACAGTTGCCACACGTGGATACACACACTGCATCTAGCCTTCATTTTTGCTAATCAGCTGCGTTATATGTGCAAACTGTAACTTCGTGCAATTATATTTGCACCATGTTCACTTATTTAAATCATAATAAAACCTTTATAAACAGATTGAAATACAGACGCCGGAAAGCAGAGCGGAATGTTCCATTTTCGAAAATAGGTGTGTCCGCTTATAGGCTGAGTTATCGTCCAGCCGAATGTTGTTTTGCCAACCGCAGCTTAAGGAGTTAAATATCTTGCAGGTTAGGTGTGGTCATTACGCTGCGTGTTGCTTAACTGCTACACGTCACCGTACTGAAACCCAATCCATTTGCGTTTGCTGTATAATAGCGTCCATTTTCTCTCTCTCTCTCTCTCTCTCTTTCTTATCATTGATGCAGCGTTTAAAAATATATAGTTTTAATTTAGTATTGTTAGTGAGTAAGGTCAAATTAGGTCAAGCCATTTCTTGTCGTCCAGCAGACAAGTGGCTCGCTTTATGAATTTTCACCAGTTCATAGGCACGTTGTCTGTTCTCTTCACCCACATGGATGTCTGCTTTCTCTCTCTCTCTCTCTCTCTCTCTCTCTCATGCAACCAAATACTTGATTCATTTCGGCCTGTGTCCTCGCTCTTTCTTTCCCCATTCCTTCATTCTTTATTTTTCTTTATTGTTTTATTTTATTTTTTGCTATACCGGTGCCAAAAGCGGTCGCGTATTCACGCATGTTCGCTTATGGTGCAATGGTAACTGCACGTTGATGTACCAACGAAGTTAATGCAAACATTAATTAACCACGTTATACAAGCAATAATGCATGCTACTTAGATTTGTAAAATAAAAAAAATAATAATAAAATAAAAATAATCAATCGAATTCATATTTTAATAATTAGGATTTTTAAAAAATATATTTTTTTTCTAAATCGTTATCAATAAGCCAGGTTGAAATAGCTCTTTAATGCTGAAATAGCTCTTTAAACAAATGATATTGTCCAGCTTCGTGCTGTATGACACTAAATTGTAACATGTAGGAAATGTTTCTTTTTTTTTTTTTTTCTCCCTCTAATCATATTGTGGGAGAGGGAACATGTTTATTGTTTGTCTTGTTTTTTTTCAGTTTATTTTGTTTTGTATTTCAACCCTACTGAAGTCACAATCCCATCCCCACAAATGCAAATCTGACTGCAATTCACAGAAAATTCTAGATTCGGCGGTGTGTAAAGCGGGTGATAGCAGAACATTAAAGACACACGTTTATTTACAAACCTTGAATGAACACTATATACAACATTTACATAAAAAAACAAACTACATATATACATGCATACGAATTTCCATATATTTGAACCATACTGCAGTACGATACACTACCTCTCTCTCATCAACTGTTCTCAATTTACAAATTATTAACATCAGTTTGTATCAGTTGTATCTTACTTAATATGAATCCTCGATGATTACTCAATCATTCTCTTACATTACCAATTTTTATCACTTACATCAGTAAAACTCATTTCAACTCTTATTACTCTTTTTGTATATTTGTTTCTAGCCTTTAACACATGAAATGTATTACAACTGGTATCCTCTTACCTCAATAATATTCATTATAGACCACCCATTCTACCTTAATTACTCTAGGTATCATCTTAGTCATCCCCTTTACCATCCTTACATTATTTCATAATCATTTGCATTCATAACAAATTATCTCAACCTTAGTAATTAACTTGCCTAATACAACATGAATGTTTTTTTTTTTTTTTTTTTTTTTTTTTAAAGACTATCACTCAATTCCTTACAGAGCTAGGTTATGAGTTCTTGAGTTCAGGATTAGATTAAAAAAAAACAAAAAAAAACCTGAACAGACTTACGTTCCGGAATGGCCGCTACTTCCAATTTCCTTGCGTTCAGGCTTCCTTCGTGGCAGACATTTTTCCCCCCATTTATTTGTACACACAATTATTACATATATATATATATATATATATATATATATATATATATATATATATATATATAATATATATATATATATATGTATATTTTAATTAATATGATAAATAAAAGTAAAGATGGCAGTTCGAAACTCCGGAAAGCTTAAAAAATTACATCAAAACGTCAAAAGAAAGTTACGATAGCCTACATCAGATAAAGGCGGGAAAAATTTACTAAATACGGAACTCCGAAACGGGGAATAAAATATGAAAAATTAATAAATAATGAAATCTGATGTCAGCAAAATAAATATTGATGCTAAATCAGGTATTTCATCGGGGGACTACACCTGACATAGCATCAACGGACTGCGTTTCCATACTTGCCCATAGTTATGCAAGAGAAAATTTATAAATGTAAATAAACAAATATTAAAAAAAAAAAAAAAACGAAAAGGTATCTCTTACAAAGGTATTTCTTCCATTTCTTGGGCACACTGTCTTCCAATGACGGACCAGACTTTCTTTCTCTTCTTGGCTCACTTATCTGCACAACTGGCCATTATTACTGCCTTCCGGTGCCGGACAAGGCTTTCTTTCTTGCATGTTTATATTAACCATAAACTTAACCACTGCCTTCCGATGCCGGACCAGGCTTTCTCTCACTTTTTTTTTTTTCCCCCTCTTTTTCTTCTTCATCTTGCTACCACGAGATGTGAACTCTGACCACCAAAAAATTTACTTCCACTTCTATCCGCAAACTCACGACTTTCCTCCGCTTAGACCACAGAGAAGTCAGATACAGAGTGGACACTTGCTCAGTTACTTCCCCCGAACTTTCTTTTCCATCTTATCAGTTGATCGCCAATACGGATTCCATCAGTGTCAATCCATTGGTGATATACTGGCTTGTGTTACCCATTTGTGAAGAAATTCAGAGACAAAGACTTTTGATCGTGCTTGGCATAGTCTTCTAAATCATCTTCCATCTTGTGGATTGCTGACTGTTTTCGGTAATTTCGTATCTAGTTTTCTCTCCGACCGCCCTCTGCGACTGATGGTAGATGGCTCTCTGTCTTCTAACTTCTCCACCAATGCGGATGTTCCCCAATGTTCAGTTCTTTCTCCCACTCTTTTCCTCTTGTCTGTTAATGACCTTCTTCCATTGACCGAAAATGCTATCCATAGTTTTGCTGATGATTGCACATTGCATTTCACCTTCCAGTTTGAGAAACCTTGCCTTGCACAAAAGCTTCAACTTCCTTAAATGCTGAACTCCAGGTAATTTTCAAGTGGGGCAAAGGTAACTCAGTTTATTTTAATCCGTCTAAAACTTAGCCCTTATATCTTGCAAATTGGATTCTTCTGCTTCTATGCTTATCTCTGATAGCACACTCAGATTTCTAGACAAGATCACATATCTCTTTTGGGGATTACTCTGACTTCTAATTTCTCTTGACATATGCACATCATGAATAATGCTTCCTCTGTGACCCCACAACCTCTCTCAGGTTTCTAGATTCCATACAAAGGAGGCTAGCTAAGTTAATTAATGACCCATCTCTTACAAAGACTTTCCACTCTGTTTCATAGACGTTCTGTTTCTGTTGCATGCCTTTTCTCTAGATACTTCCATGGGCAGTGTTATTCTGAATTGGCTTCTATAATTCCCCCTCTCTGTTCCACACCAGTCCGAACACGTGCCGCAAACAGTCAGTATCCATTTACTGTCCGACTTCAAACTCACAGAACAAGCTCTTTTCTTCTTCCTCACTTATTCCTTCAACTTCCGTTTTCTTGAACAACCTTCCTTTACCTATATTTCCTGAAAATTACGGTCTGCAGAAATTCACGTCTGTTGTCAACAAGTATCTTCTTTAATTTTCTCAACCTTCAATCCACGTACGGTATAAGTATTGTAGGTTTTAATACCTTTCTTGTTTTGGGTTTTCGTAAAAAATATTTTTGCTGATGATTGCACATTGCATTTCACCTTCCAGTTTGAGAAACCTTGCCCTGCACAAAAGCTTCAACTATATGTAGGGCAAGGTTGTGCAGGACAAATTCGAAAAGGTTGAGGACCAGTGGCCTAGATAAGATTATACGATAAGGTGAGATTAATGGAGGTTGCATTGGGATAAACACAAATCATAATTTAACTGTACATAAAAATAATATCGTTATTGTAATTTTAATACAAAATTTATTTTTAGTTTTTGGGTAGGTTTTAAGTTAATTGTGTACATGAATATAACAACTCTTTGTTATAATCATAATGGCCGAGGCTGATCAGGAGTATACATGCCTTGCCCATAATTTGGAAGAAATATTTTTCATACTTTGATCCTAAAAAATGGCAACAGTTGTAAAAAAGCGAACTACTGCTTTATGGCACTGAAATTTAGATAGATTTATTGCCTGTAGTGATGTGTGCCCTTATTCTTCTGCTTTTCTTAGTCATTGTACATCTATCTGAATGTCCCCTTTCGTCGGATTATTCTCCCCCACAAATTTAATTTCATATTTCAAAAGTACTAATTATAAATTGATAATCGTGTTTATCGAAGGTTTTCTCTTAACTTACTTATCCTAGATCAATTTTTGATCAGTGTGTATATCTGCAATGTAATCACTAACAATTAGATCGATAAATTACGTATTAGTGTATACTGTACTCTGTTCTGAAAGAATACGTACACAGCAATATGAACAATACTGCAGATGCGTAATAAAATTGTCCTAAGACGAGTTTTGTCTTTGTATGGAAATGAGCATTGAACTGCCTAGAAAACTGCTCTTCCGGATAGCTATTGTCATGATGTGTGACATATCATGGAAGATATGAAAGAATGGAACAGGCAGAGCATAAAGTAACTGAAATGAGCTCTGAGCATGTAATGAGTTTTATTAAAATTAAACAAAATCTTATGTTATCCCCTTATCTGGAAATTTTTATGGATAGTTAATAGGTTAATATGCCGACTAAGTGAATTAGAACACAGAGAGAGAGAGAGAGTGAGAGTAGCAAGCCTCCCACGCCACTTGATCATCCATGACGCTTCTAAGTTGCATTCAGGATTAATCAGTACTTGTCACCCTGCCAAAACCGTGACTTGTATATTAATAAAATGTAGCTGACATAAATAAAAAGGATGATTCATACAATTCAAGGAAATCAGATATAATCTTTATTTTAATATTGACTATCTTAGCCAATATTTCAGCTAAATAAATCGGAAAGAAATCAAATTCTCATTTTGAATCTGCTCAAAGGAGCAAGAAGTTTATGAGATGATTTTAATTCTTGTCAGGAGCGGACCAGGTTTTCATGACTAATATATTCAGACTGGACAAACAGGTTTACGGAAACAGAAATAAGATATTCTTGGAGACTGACCTTAACGAAAGTGAAACTTACAACTAAGCATGCGCATTGACAGTATGGTATTTCTGCACTTGAATATATTTTCGCCCCGCACAAGATTCTGGGTAGATCATTTTGCTTTTTATAGGTACTTAAAGGGTTTTAAGAATCGAGCAAATTATTATTACAGTAGCTTTAACCTTACTGGTTAACCCCCGAACAGCCTGCAGACTACAGGGGTGTACAGTGCCAAGGAACAGTAGATGTCATTACAGAAGTCAGTGAGTGGTTACATAATAACATTATATAACATGTATAATTGTTATAATATATACAGACCTTTGTTTAAATCTCCATTTTAACGGAGCCCTGAAAAATAAATACACAGGAAGCAAATAACGAATGAAAATGAATGAATGAAAATAACGAATAAAATAAAATAGCAATAATTCCATTGATTTCCGTTACGAAAGTCCCTATTTTTTTTTATAAAGCTATAGTTAAAATTTTCACCTTTGAGCCCTTTGAAGACTAATAAAAAACTAGCCAACACCTTTGTATTGCTTATATCGTATGCCTGAACGACTCGAGAGTCGCCGTCTGCTATCCTTGAACGTGCAAGGGCGGTTACCTTAGCAAATTCGCCCCCCCCCCACATTTCCCGATGAAGGACGACAATAACAAAATATTGTTGCGAACTTATGAAGTGCCCTGAAGTAATTGACCTCCGTACAGTACCCCCACAACCAGATATTATCACCAGGCACCTTTTCACGTACAACGAAAGGCTATCGGGCTCTAAATTTTTACCCTCTGATTGTCTGTCGTAATATATCAATAAAAAAAAGTTCATGCATACAAATAAATATATACCGTATATATATTGTTGATATTGCGACTGACAGTCTTTGGAAGTACAGCACTAGAAGGGTAATCGTAGACGCGTGTCAGTGTAAAAGTACAGAGTTACTCAAGTCACGTATTCGGATCCAAGTGTATTACATCATTTATAAACATAAAATGCCGCAAGAAAATTTGTTATTTAAGTCTTACATAAAGAAATTGTTTATTAGGGTAAATATGAACGGTGTTTTGGTGCACCTACAGCTTAATGTTTTACTTAGCTTGAATAGTTATTTGATCTATAACCAAAATTAATTAGATTTTGGAATACGAGCAAGCAGTCTCGTATACTGTACAGGTAATCCACGCACTGAAGATACAACTAGTTCTTAAGAAATGATGTCTTGAGTTGAAATATATTTTCCTATGAGAGCAATGTTAAAACTTTGAGTTACATTCATTTTCGGAAGCCATATAATCCGTTCTTATAATATTGTACTCAGACAAAAATAAACGTAAATATAATTTATTAATGACTAGACTAATCTTTTTATTCTAATATGGATGCAGTAATGACTTGTAAACCATCACCGAAAAGTAGAAAGTCTAAAAAAAATTCTTCAAGGAATAAAGTACTTATGGCATTAGAATTCCCATGAAAATGGAAGCGTGAAAGTATCAGATGATACTTTCCCTTAACAAACCCATGCTGTGTCTGAATTATTGCTGCAGTCTTGTCTAGATGATCCTGCAATGCATCTTTAACCAGCGACTCCATTATTTTACCCGGAACAGATGTTAAACTAACTGGTCTGTAATTACTCGTGTCACCCTTCGATCCCCCTTTGTGAATTGGGGATACATTTGCACATCTCCAGTCCGTGGGAAACTCCCCTGAGTCTAAGGATGCTCTCATAATTATGGCTAAGGGTTTGCTTAGTTGCTTTGCCGCCTCCTTTAATATAACTGGATAGATCCCATCCACCCCAGGTGCTTTTCTTACGTTTAACTTAAACAGTTTCTCTTCCACTTTGCTCTCAGTTATTACAAAATCATTAAGTATCCTGCTACAATTTGATAACCTGCCATTTTCAAACCTTAATAATTCCTCATGTGTGAATGTAGATGCAAAATACTCATTCAGTTTGTTTGCTATCTGAGTAGGATCATCGACAGTCGAACCATCGATACCAAGTGGACCAATCAGTTTCATCCCCTTCCTTTTAGAGTTTATATAAGTAAAGAAATCCTTGCTGGTTTTCTTAGCATCTTTTGCCAAGGATTTCTCGTAATCTGCCTTCGCCTGCCGAACCTCCTTTGTGACCTGTTTACAGATTAACTTATACAAAGTTAATCTGTAAACAGTTAATCTGTAAATTTGTATCTGCCATAGGCTTCTGAGTCGCTTGATAATTTATATGCATCCCATGCATTTTTCTTCTCTGTTACGAGTCTCATTAGTTCATTTGACAACCATTTAGGCCTAAACCTTGAACAATATTTCTTAATAGGTATGAAACTTTTAGTAGCATCCACGATTAATTCCTTGAATGCTTCCCACTTGGAATTTACTGTTGGTAACATCGTCAGTTGATCCCACTGTAGAGAATTTAAAAACTGTCGGAGACCACTGTACTCGCCTTTACGGAAGCAATAACCCTTTCCTTTACCCCTGATGGTAATTAAATCTTTAAGTAAATCCCACGTCAGTACACTGTGATCACTGCCACCTAGTGGTTCTTTTATCTGCAAATTCCTAATACATGAATGATCACTGCTGATAACCAGATCAAAAGTATTACTTTCTCTGGTTGCGTCGCGAACATGCTGCTGCAGAAAACAATCATCCAATGAATCCACAAAAGTCTGACTAGTGTGTGAGTGTCCAACCCACAAGTTCCAGTCAATATCTGGGAAGTTAAAATCCCCCATTATAAGACATTCCGATTTACTAGCCCACTGTATTTCTCTGTACAATTGTGCATTGTACTCATTCGAGTCATTAGGCCTATAACACACTCCTACTCTTATTTTTGCTTTCGCAGTGCTTATGTCACACCAAACTGACTCAACAGTGCACTGTTCATCTATATCAACTGGATGCACTTCTTTTGATTTTATGTTTTTCTTAATTAACAGCATAACACCTCCTCCCTTCCTGTCCTGTCTATCATTTCTGTACACATTGTACTCCCCAAATTCCAGTTCGGCATTCCTTATATCAGTGTGACACCATGTCTCTGATATCCCAACAATATCCGCCTTTGATGTCTTGACCAACACTTCAAATTCATCAAATTTATTTACTATACTTCTAGCATTGGTATACATGCAAGTATACATGCTCCTACTCCTAGTTACCATAACACATCCCATATACCCACCTGTTTCACGATGACTGCCACCCGTCCCTGAAACCCCCAACACCCCTCGCTCCAGGTCGCTACTTATTCTAATAGAAGTTGTGCAAGAATCACCTTCACCTCTGCCTACGGCTACTGTTAAACTATTAGTTCTTGTATCCCCCCCCAAGCTATCAGTTTTCCGACCCACCCAACACTGCCTCGATGGCATCAGCAAATATTCTTGCGCCCTTTCTATTTAAGTGTATCCCATCCCTGTAGAAGCAGTCTCTCCTGTTAACAAGTATAGTCCAGGCTATGGACGAAGAAGTACAGCAGCCGTCTACGTCAAGGCATCTACCATTTTGTCAAAACCTTTATCTTTCTGAACCAATAAGATACAGATAGTGAGCTTAATGACCTCATGAGGGATCTCGAACCTCATTAGGGATCAAGAGCACAACTGGAAACGCTTGCCAACTCAGCACTTTCTACACTAAGAGAGTGGACTGAAACTCATCACCTTAATATCTCTGCCACCAAACCCCAATCTATCCTACTAAAGGGATATCTAACTCCTACCAGACCACCGCAGATAAAAATCTACAACAGAACGATCAAGTTGGCCACAGAACTCAAGTACCTAGAAGTGACCCTGGACCGAAATTTATCGTTTACACCCCACTTAAAATACACCCAGAAGAAAATGAAAAACTACGCTGCCATGCTTGCCAGGATTATCTGCCGCGACTGGGGGACTGAAAAGAAGAACCCTTGCAATACTTTACAAAGCAGCCATCATCCCTGCGATTGCATATGCTTCTGGTGTCTGGCACCATAAGGCTGTGGGGGGTGGAGTGAAGGTCCTTAATAAATATACATATGTCTTTACTCTTCTTTAATTTTTATTTTGAATATGTATAATAATAATAATAATAATGCTTTATTAAATATTCCTTATTTGTTCTGTTCCCTTATAACTATATAGACTTCTATTCCTTACACCCCACGTACACATCTGACTTTGCTTCACAGGAGAATTCCAGATTCAAGGGAACTTCTCAATTATGTATAATTCCCTTCGGAAAGGCTGAGTGTTCAGGAATAACAAACTCACAAATTAATAAACAACAAAGTTTATTTACATACATATATACAACATAATACACAATTGAATAAAAAAACATGTAGTATGCATACAAAGTTAAGTCAAGGATGCCTTGCATATATTAATCTTATTCCTATTTCCCTTCACTAGCTAATCTGAGTTGATCATTATATAAAAACACTTGATTCATTCTTCTTGCCCTAACTAACTAACACTTATATTAACAATCAATATGCTACTTTCATCATTATACTCTGTGTTCTCACCATTCTGTTACAATACACTGAAGACCAATCTTAACTTTCCTAAAGTCTCTATTTGTTATTAGTCTTTCAGATGAACCAACAATTCTTCATTAATACAAACACTATATTCAATTATCTATCCTCAAAACATATTTAAAGTTTCTTATATAGTTCAATTATCTGTCCTTAAAACATAATCAAAACTTCTCATAATCCTTACTACCCTTCTAACACATTATAATCATTTGAACAACAATTTATTCTATTACTCATCCTTCGTTTCTCTTGCATTTTACAATAACCTTTTTTAATTAATTAAACTCTGTTAGTATCTATAATTTACTTCAGAGATGATTTATCTATCAATTTACTTCTAGTGCTACCTCCCTGTTTTTTTAATTAATCACTATACTGTTTCACTAACAGTCCTTGTTAACTTTCAGTACTTAATAATATCTCACCAACATTTCTATCTTTTTTCTTTCCCTTCCGGGGAGGGTTCAACCTTCCATTTTTGGCTCTCCGAGGATCTTCTTCATCTGCTTCACCTGAATCTGCTATAGATAATTTATCAGGAACTCTTTGCTGCATGGGTCTGGCGTCCTTTCTCCACCTTATTCGGGCTACTTCTACCTTTTCCTTTCGCTGCTTCCTTCCTTCTCATCGAGCTACTAATTCCGCGTTTTTGCTCCTTCTCTCGAGCTACTAATTTTTGCGGATTTCGCTTCTTCTCTCTCCACCTTATTAAAACTTATCACAAGAAAAAACTCATAGGGTGCTACCCTCGTTTTTTCGCTCCATCTATTAAGAACTCTTTCAAGAAGAAAACTTCTCAGGGCGCTACTCTTCTCTTTTCCCACCACGACCAAACACTCCACTGTTAACTGACACATATTTCCTACCACAACAGAACCCTCAACTGTCCATGTTACTAACTCATTTTTATTTATATCGACTGCTGTGTCCGCTGACTATTTCATTTTCCCTAGCACAAACAAAATCTCAACTTTCTCTCCCTCCCAACTCATTTCCATAAACACCCACATGAATCTCAACTTTAGGTTCTGACTCTTTCTCTCCCTGTTCACTCGCTTTTTTTCATCTCAACTACGTACCGCCCCTTTGTGTCAGGGTCCCCCTTGTTCTGAGTCTTAACAAATCTTTCTCATTTTATCAACTTCCACTCTCTTCTTATTTGCCCGTTCTATTTTCTTAAGCTGATTCCTTATTGCTCGATCTAACTTCTTATTTTAAGAAGTTTGTAAAATTTCTCAGGCTCTCTGTACCTTTGAAGTCAGCCGCTTATAGTTATATTTTAGCAGACTAATTTCCCACGATCTATAAAACTTGCCATCACCGACAGCCAGAGCCAGTCTTAAATCTAATTCCCAGCATTTGTTCCGTATTTACTACCCGTCTCTTGTCCAGGTGTCACCGATTAACGAAATGTCCCGATAGTACTATGGTCCACTGTGCCATTGTTTTCCAGAGTTTTAACACCTTCTACTAATAGCAGTTGCTGCTACTCGTTTCTATTGTTTTGTTCGTCTGTGTGAGCTGGGAGTCGAAGTGTACCTAGGTTGCTAATAGCTTTTCACTTACCGCTCCCCTTGTATAGACGTTGTCTAATTTAATCCCTTGCGAGTGATCTTAGTAATATTCATGACTTGTAGGGTTTCGCTCCCCCATATTGCTTTATTATAAGTTTTACTTTAAATTAATCTCACTTTTCTATAAAATAATATATTTATAAGATTTTACATCTTACAAGGCCTCTACGGCAGTAAGTCTTCGGCTACTCAACATTCACAGACCGATTTTATTAACCCTCACCAGAGCGTGCAGCACCGTATCTACTCATGCCCTGCAAGTACTCACTTGGACCCTCCCCCTTGATCTTGAAGTGATTCGCCTAGGCATGTTACAGCAGCTTAGACGCGGAAATCCAACTACCTTCCAGGATTACACCACAGACCCAACTGCAGATCGGACAGTGGAGAAGAAAAGACTCCAGATCTGTTTGCGATCAATATGGCAGCAGCGCTGGACGACCTCCACAAAAGGGGAAGTCACGCGGAGGTTCCTCCCCGATCTACAACAAATATACCCACAGTATCCGGCATGGCTTTGCCCTGGATTGTACAGCACATATCTCCTAACAGGACATGGAGTGATCTGCCACAAATTACACCTTCTCGGACTCGAAAACAACCCAATGTGTGCATGTGGCTCTGTGGAGACCTGGGGACACCAGATGTATGACTGCGAACTTTATGAAGATCTTCGTGTTGAATTAATCATCCAAGTGTGCCTTATTCCCAAAAACCGTGAACATTACTTAGTGGAAGACGAAGCCTCATATATAGCATTCACCAAGTTTGCCCAGAACCTGTATGCCAGACGATTGACCATTCCTCTGCCTGCAAACTTCGAATAGACGTGTCAAACAAAGCTTCTCAGAGACCCCCAACCAGACGTCAGGTTTGACTGCTTAATCCTTCATGCAGGACAAAACTGGAACTCTTCTGAGAAGTGACAAAACTCCACTTCCCAGAACATTGACTACCAGGCGGGACAACAGTCCCATGAATGACTCCCAACTATGACATTTTGCACAACCTATTCAGCCAAACCAACATTGGACCGCCTCTGCTGGGCCTCAAGTTTTTCTGGATGGTGCGGACTTGACCCTGCGGTCTGGTTTTCTCCCACCCATGCACACAGGCCACATTGGCAACCTGAGCCAACTCCCTTGTCTGGCTCACTGTCTCACCTCTTCCTGGCAGGGTGGGGAGGGGACAGTTTGCTGTCCCCTCCCCCTGCCACCCTATTGCTTCCCTCTGGTGGGGCATGGGCATGCCCCACTGTAAACTGGAGTTTCCTTCCCTTTCGGCTCTAGATTTCTGTCTATCTTCCCCCAGTCTTCAGCCTTCACCCCACTCTATCTGACAGCAGTGTGAACACGCCTCACACAAAAATCACCAATCTAAATTAATTTTACCCAATATTTTGGACTTCCCCTAGCGCTTCCGCGACGCGTACGCGATTTTTTTTTTTTTTTTTTTTTTTTTTTTAGGTCCTAGCCACTGAAACTCAGGAAATTAGGTGGCAGGACCTGCCAGAGTGAACTATATACTAGTGAGTACCTGGTCTGCCTCCACGGGGCGAAAGTGGGAACGTCGGGCCTCAGTAGGGATCTGGTGGCTAAATGACCAGATGAACAACGGTACAAGGCATCACACATACACAAAGTCCATACACTTTTAAATCTCTGGCTTTTCCAGTCAACTGGTTCACCCAGACGGGGGAACTTCCTGGTGCCGCTTGACCCTAAACACACTTTACTTCTTACGAACCTACTGGATTCAGAGGAGGAATACAGAGCCCTGACCAAGTTCGCTCAAGAACTCTTCTCAAGAAGGAGAACGCTAAATGCAATAAACCAGGAGTGAAAGACTACCAGCCAGATAACAAATCAAAACATCGTATCGGACACACCCCGGAATGATAATTATGCAGAAGATACTTGCTGTTTTGCCTAGGAATAGTGACAGTGCACTTCCTACAATGATACGAACCAACACTGGAACCAAGAAACCCTGCCTATGTGTCAACAAATATGAGACCTAAGTGAAACTGACAAATGTACTAACCGAAGGTAGGGAACCAAAGACAAAGACATTCAACCTGGACGGGACACATCCCACGAGAGACTCTACTACCGGACATGATCTTATATGACTACACTATGACTGCTGCAGCCTCGCTGCAATGTAGCCAAATGGCAATCTGTACCAGTCTCTTTACCTGGTACCTTTTTTCCTCTCCCCGGCAGTGGAAGGAGGAGACGGTCTTCCTGTCCCCTCCTTCCCCTGCCACCCCATATACTTCACCTGATGAGGCTTGGGCATGTTCTGCTGACCACCTGGGGTTGCCTTCCCTATCGACCCCATACTTCTGCCTTTCCCCCAAAAAAAACTACTTTTTTTTGAAAACAAAGGCCAATCTGCTATTTTAAGCATTATTTCCGTGTTTAGCACCCCAAAATCTATTAACTTACTTTCATACCCGTAACAAGATATGACCCAAAATTTGTTGTTCAGTGTAATCAAAATAAAATCTATATATCGATCATATGATAATCGAAAACCGTATATCGATACTAGCTATATATCGCAATCAATATGTTGATATTTAACATATATCGAAAATGTATGTATAATGCTGTTTAAGTTCCTGACCGGCCGACAAGGTCACTTAATTGCTTCAGGGTATGCACATCCAAACTGGGTAGCAAGTTTAAACTCTTGATTTGAGCGTGTAGGGCCACCTTTAATAAGCACCGTATGTAAATCACCTTCTGCCCTAGATTCAATCCCATCGTCGCATAATGCGCCAATAAAACCTTAAAAAACCTTCGTCGCTGCAGAAATCTTAATTGCGATGCATATTTTGCAAATTAATTAAATATAATCGAGATTAGAAAACAATTTAATAAAAAAACAGTGTAAGAGTACACCCTTAAAAATATAATGTAAATCTTATATTTTACCCGAATTAAATGCATGAAGGGCAGAGAAAATTGGGAATTATTGAGGCTTGATTATTAAGGTTTGAATATGGTAAATATTAAGGTTTTCAAATACTGGATTTAGAAATAGGGAGGTTATAAATGTATGAAGCAAATACCAGCTAATTGGAAACAAGAAGTATCCAATAGTTCAAAAGAGAGTGAACTAAGACTTAAAGAAAAAAAGAAGAAAAAGTGGCCTGTACTAGGGAAGGAGTAGTCATTTGCAAACAAGTGAGAAAGGGTTTTACTCAGAGCAGACAATGGGACTGCAAGATACAGGTAATTAAGAAGCGCCTTTGATGTAAGCCAAAATGGGATGGAAGCAGAAATACCTGGGACAGTCTGGCGTTTGTGTCGGAAAGATCGCGCCAGTGTGGCGATTTTAGGTAAGTTGGTGACATTTAGCAAGGAAAGTGTAAATACGAAAATAGCTACTTTTGAAGGCGCTCAGCATACACGAAAGGGTTGTAATGGTGGAGTGCGAAATAAACGGAGTAAACAAGAAAAATTCCAAGAGGATGGTTGTGGTAATTTTTTTTTTAGCAAATAGGAAGGAGTGAAAAATTAAGCATTGTTATTAGATTGGTTGAAAGTCCTGTGAAAGAAGTTACAAACTTCAGAGAAAAAGGAAAGTGGTTTGGAAGCAAGTTGAGTTTTAGTTGTTAGAGGTGTGCGAGTGAGTGTTTTAGAGTTCAAGTTCGGAAATCGTGGAAGTAAGACGCAGAAAAAGAAGTGAGGCAGAGAGGAGTGAGTCGAGTTTTAAGAGTTCGAGTTCGGAGTTCGCAAATCGTGGAAGAGAGAGATGAAAAGAGAAAAAAAAAAAAGTAGTGAGGCGAATAGGAGGTGAGGACATGATGGGTTAGAGTTGGGAGTTCGGGAATAGAGAGAAGTGTCAGAGATCTAAGAAGAAAAAGAAAGAAAAAAAAATAGTGAGTGGCGAGGACTTGCTGAGTGAAGGTGTTTTTTTTTTTTTTTTTTTTTTTGAAGTGTGAACTTGTAAGGAGGAACATGTGTTTTAAAGTAAAAGTGACATTGGACATCAGTCGGGTGATCGGCGTGTCTCGCAACGTAATCACTTGCTCTTTTTCTGAAGAAATTTCATGTAGGAAACTACACATGTGTAGATCCGGCCCGTCGAGAATGAGCCAAATAGGCAGATATGCAAGTCGAGAAATGGTTGGAATATCCCTCTTCAAGCTTTGGAAGAGACCTCTGCAGATGACCTCCAACTGGAGTGGCAGGCAGCCTGCAAGGACCTTGGATGCTAATTGTGCGGCATGCCCTGGTAACTATTAGTAGCATTGTTCTCTGGATGGAGGTTAGTCATACTTACAAAATACTGTAAGTATTTTGTAAGTATGACTGTATTTTAATCAAATTTTGTATTTTAATCAAATAAAATACACTTACAAAATACTTACAGTATTTTGTAAGTGTATTTTATTTGATTAATTGTTCTTTCTTCTCCATTTACCTTCACGACAAGTGCATATTTACTGTTGTTTCTAATCGGTTTTCTTGTACAAATTTCAGGAATAAGTGGAATCCTCTGTATTAATTTCAGCTTATACGTCATGCAGAGTGGTGTTTTATTTCGAAACATTCAGTTTAAAACCCACGAAATTTTGAAAACTGATTTTTATTTGACGAATTGAGGTATTAAATGAGTAATCCTTTTTGTTTAACGAATAAATTTTATTTTAATTTCAATTTTATTATTTTATATGGATTCTGTTTACTTTCTATAATATTTAATTGTACCTAATACAGTTTGAAAGGCGTTTAGGATTATCCAGCCAATTGTCACTTTATATTTTATTTATCTAGAACACTATTTATGCATGTATTGTTTTCGAGTGCTTATTTTGCGAAAGCTCGCAGCAAGAACATGAAAAACGTAAAAAAAAAAAAAAAATCTGAATGAGATATGCCTGTGAAAAATCTGCCAAGAGGCACCTCTTCCAATCGCAAAAGCATGCAAAACTAATTTTTTTTTTTTTTTTTTTGCTTGTTTATAGGTTTGAATTGTCTTCATTATTATGTATGTTTAATCCACAAAGTAATGGAACCGAAAAATATATAAAATTACTTTGTTACTAATGCCTTTATTGCATAAAAAAATATTCACCGTTATTTTAGGTGGTTTTTATAGGCTCTCCAAATTTAATACAAACTTTCCATTGCTTCAACGACCTTTCTTTCACCTTATGACCTTGGAATATATATATTATAAAACTCATTTAGGAATTGGTTGCGAGTGTATTTGGCTGTACTGTATTTGCTGTGATGTGGAGAGACTTTGAAAAGATATATAATAAAAATAAGTTATTATAATAATTAAAATTTACTAAACTGAAGCGACACCAGAGGATACAAACATTAGAAATATGCGGTTATGTAGCAATTGGTGTAGGCAAGCGAACTTCTAAGAGTCAGAAAAAAGATGAAGGGAAAAAAAAAAAAAACCAGAATGGGGAAAAAAATCCTCCCGCTTGAGTTAAACTGGGAACAGGAGGGGATACTAAATACGTGTGCGCTTGTTCAGTGCAATATTTAGATTTCCTGTACATAGCTGTGTCTTGCTTAACGGAATTTAGAATTATTGCCTGTCTGTGGAGATGAGATGAAATACTGTATCATCATTGTTGGGTTGCCCGTTACGGAAGTACGTGCTTGAATTGAAAAAAAAAAAAACTGCCTGATTTTCTGCTGAGCGAAAAAGTTATAATGAAGATTGTCATGATATAGATGCCAATTAACTAAGCATAAAAAGTTTGACAACATCTTCGAATTCATTCTTAAGTAAACATAAATGCACCACTCCTTAAAAAAGACTGCCTTATTGGCCTGTATCAGTCTCTCCCTTTAGAACCGCTTCCCTTTTGTTGTATGCGGTCCCTCCCGGTCTATTTAAGAATGGTTACTTGTCATACTCGTTAGTCTGGAGGAAGATCGTTTACGTCGTACAGTGACCTCGTTCTTTCTTTATGCAGTGATATGAGATTAGCTTTACTGGTTACATCCTTTGGCTCAGAACACTGCTAAGTTGGATAGATCAACAAGCAGTGATAGGGGCTTATTGTGATAATAGAAAAGCAAGGATCGGAGAGAAATCTATATGACAGTATAATCAATATAGGCTTATTTATTTATTTATTTATTTACATACTTCTCACCGACTGGGCACCCACACTTAGGTGACGAATCTGAGCATCTGTAATGCTCAGATTCGTCACCTAAGTACATTACAAGAATCAATATAAAGCAGTCATTTTTATTAACATATCATACAAAATTGAGATTAATAAGAAGAGATAAATGATTAATCTCTTCAAGCTTTTACCATAAGCCAACCTAGAAGAGAAGATCAATGTGAAATATCATCCTTTGTCCAAATTAGTTCGCAGAAAATGAGAGAATAATGAAAGAATTGAAACAGTGAAAATTATTGATAAAAGGGTGAAGGTGGGAACTAATTTTTTAGGAGTTCTAAAAATTTTAGCAACTGTGTTAAGTACAGTAATGGGTCGATATCGATAGTCACTATGCTAAGCTTTAGCGCAAGGATAATGTAGATCTCTTTTAACATCGAAGGATAATATTCACGAAGTAATCATGCAGTAATTGAAGAGGTTTCTAAGAATTGTTGCTGAGAGAGGAGCTACTTTGCTTGAAAAAAAGAGCAGAGAGAGTATGTGTCAGGACCAGAAGCAGTGAAATCTTGTAAGACGCGAAATAGATAACTGGACGTCATATGAGTAGTGAGGACTAAACTACCAAAGCAATCGTTTGTATCACATTCAAATTGATAAGTGGAGATAGTCTAGCTGTTCATGAGAACAAAGTTTCTAAAAATGGGTCGTAAAACGATTAGTTGTACCAAGAGGAGAATTGATAGAGACATTTGAATCGTTAGTTAACACAGAAATTCTGGGAGATCTCCACAGCTTTATGAGATAGCTCTATAAAGGCCTAGAATTCTGAGTAAGTTCAATTTCTACTGAGTGAAAATAATGAAAATGTTGAGATTGTGAAACTATCTTAACATAGCGTGTAAGAGAAGAGAAAGAAAAGTAGCCGAAGTTAATTTTGATTTTCACATTCCTTTTGTGAAGGCAATTTTTGAGATGAATAAGGCACACTAGCTTTTGTTAGATATCCAGTGAAGGAAGTCATCATGATTAGCAGTACAGAATTTGATGGAAATGAATGCAGAAATCGTATAATGAAGGATTAAGTACGGGTAATTAATGTAAAGATTAATCGATTCAAAGTTTGGATGAGAATCCAATGAATATTGGCCATAAACCAATTTCACGAAGTCCAATCAGGGCTTCTAAAAATTCGCAAATGTCTGAAGAGGCAGGTCCAGAATTGGAAGTAAAGCAATCAGTGAAAATAACGAAGTGATCAGATCGGATAAAATTATCACCCTTAGACGTTGTAAAGAGTATTGATTTGTGAGTAAAAATGAATTCAAGTTAGGAGGATTTCCTAGTCGGAAAGGTACAGATTTGAGTTAGGACATTACTAAGCCAAATGCTGCAGAATCTTTAGCCAGTGAATTTGGTGAGCGATTTTAGGTTAAAGGCAGTTGGGACATGAAAATCTCCTACAGTGAGTGGTATTGCTCTTCGTGGCATCGAAAAGATTGCTTCATCTATAATATTTCATAATTGTTGAATAGTGAATAAAGAAACTGGGGCATGGGTATGAAGCCTCAAACTGGGACATAGTTTCAAATTACACAAGAAGCTAGTGCAGTCGCATCATTTCAGTATGCAGTTAGCATTAGCATTAGTAGAGGCATATGATGCAAGAAAGCAAGCTTATTCAGCATCAGCCAAAAAAAAAAAAAAAAAAAAAAACACACACACCACTCCCATTTCACCCCTCCGTTCGTTCGAAATACCTGTCCAGTTGAGCTTTAAATTTGTTTAGGCTATCAACTTCAACAACAAGTGATGGAAGTCGGTTCCACCAACCAACCACCCGCTGGCCAAAGGCAAATTTCGGCACATCTATCCGACATCTGTCCTTCCTCAATTTGAATTTATGCCCTCTGAGGTGATTATTCTGAGCAGGATGAAGAATCCCATTGGCATTGAGCATGCTCAAACCATTCAAAGCCTTATACACCTCTATCAGATCACCTCGCCGGTGCCTAGTCTCCAGACTCTGTAATTTGCAAAACTTAAGCCTTTCTTCGTAAGAGCAACCCTTTGTTCCATTCTCTAATCTTGTTGCCCTTCTCTGTACTCGTTCCAGCAGCTCTACATCCTTCTTGAAATGAGGCCTCCAGACCTGTATACAGTACTCAAGATGTGGCCTGACTATTGCCTTATACAAGGGAATAATCACCTCCTTATCCCTGCTAGAAAAATTCCTGTATATCATTGACAAGACACCATGAGCTACTCTTGCAGCTCGTCTGCACTGCTCAGAGAACTTCATATCTGCCTGCACAATTACCCCCAGGTCCTTTTCATTCTCCACCACTGTCAGTGTAGTACCGCAGAGTTGATACGTTGCTCTGGGGTTACTGTTTCCCATATGTAGTACTTTACATTTGTCAATGTTAAACTTCATTTGCCACCTCTCAGCCCATCTGTTCAACCTTTTCAGATCCTGTTGCAGCAGCATAGCGTCAGTAGTGTCCTTAACAACCCTGCTAACCTTTGTATCATCTGCAAACTTGGACATTAAACTTGATATTCCATCATCAATATCATTCATAAACACCGAAAACAACAACGGACCCAACACTGAACCCTGAGGAACTCCACTAATAACATTAGGCCACGTTGAGCAGTGTCCATTGATTACCACTCTCTGTCTTCTGCCACTCAACCATTCCCTTATCCATAGCAGCAATTTGCCTCCAATGCCACACTGCTCCAATTTGTGCAGCAGTCTTCCATGTGCAACAGTATCAAAAGCCTTTCTAAGATCCAAATATATAATATCAAAATTATTCCCTGCATCCAGTTCTTTTGTGACTACATCATAGTATCCAATCAAATTGGTCAGGCAAGACCTGCCCTTAACAAAACCATGCTGCGTCTGAGCTATAACTGAATTGTTGTCTAGATGATCCTGCAGTGCTTCTTTAACCAGTGCCTCCATTAATTTACCTGGAACAGAAGTTAAACTAACAGGTCTATAATTACTTGTGTCAGCCTTTGATCCTCCTTTGTGAATTGGGGGTTACATTTGCACATCTCCAGTCTTTGGGTACCTCCCCTGAGTCCAAAGAAGCTCTCATAATTATGGCTTATGGCTAGGGGTTTGCTTACTTTCTTTGCTGCCTCCTTTAATATAACTGGATAGATCCCATCCACCCCAGGTGCCTTTTTTATGTTTATCCTCAACAATCTCTCCTCCACTTTCCTCTCAGTTATTACAAAACATCCAGCTCACTGCCAATGTTTACTTTACCTACATCATTCTCCTTCCTGAATAACTCCTCATGCGTGAATGTAGATGCAAAATACTCGTTTAGATTGTTAGCCACCTGAGCAGGATCCTCAACTGTTGAACCATCAATATCCAGTGGACCAATCAGATTCATCCCTTTCCTTCTTGAGTTTAAATAGGTAAAGAACTCTTTTCTGTTTTTCTTTGCATCCTTTGCCAAGGATTTTTCGTAGTCTGCCTTTGCCTGCCTAATCTCCTTTGTGACTTGGTTACAGACCAACTTATATCTATCATAGGCTTCCATGTCACCCATTAATTTGTATGTATCCCATGCATTTTTCTTCTCTGCCACATGTCTCATTAGTTCATCTGACAACCATTTAGGCCGAAACCTTGAACAATATTTCTTAGTTGGTATGTAAAACCTGGTAGCCTCCAAGATTAGTTCCTTGAATGCTTCCCATTTTGAGTTTGCTGTTGGTAACATCATCAGTTGGTCCCATTGTATAGAATTTAAACACTGTCTCAGACCATCATAGTCGCCTTTACGAAAACAAAAACCCTTCCCTTTACCTCTGATGGTAGTTACCTCCTTGAGTAAATCCCACTTCAACACACTGTGATCACTGCCACCTAGTGGTTCATTTATCTGCAGATTCTTAATGCATGAAGAATCACTACTGATAATCAGTAGTGATTATCAGTAGTTGAAGTGAATCAGTTGAAGTGAAACGAACCGAAGTTTGTATACGAGGCATCATTATAAACATCTGATATTGCGAAGTCATTCACAACGAGTTGCTCATCTCTTCTACTTCAAATATGTAATACTTCCCAGTAGAGAAGTCTATCGTTACCTACTGCAGTTAAGCATCATCATCACCACTGTTTCGAAGTTGACTTCTCATCGGTGTCCTGATCGAATGGTTTTAGACCATATCACTGAAATATGGGTAGTGTACATTGCGAAGTGTCATAAAACGGGTACTGTTAAAGAGATTTCTGCAGTCAAAGGTTACGTTTAAATTGCAAGAGGGACCTGTATAGTGGATCGAGGAATTTCTTCGGCTCTATTAATTGGAGCGATAACAGTGCTTGTATCCAACAGCATGCTCGTTACGATGTTGGTGTTTGTACGCTTCTTTGAGGATTTGTTGCCTGTACACCTTAAACTACAGATAATTTGCTGATTTAATTTCTAGAAAGTTGTAGGATCTGATGGTGTTGGCAGGAAACATTGACCCGAGGAAGTGAAGATTTTGATAACCATAGTGTGTGATGTACATGTTCATTTCATAGGTCTGCTAGATCGTTCCATACATTATGATATAGGAAAGATGGGGTGAATACTAATTTTGATATGCAGGGTGTCTCAAAAATACAGGGCATAACTTCAGGAATGAGTTCCTCATATGTAGACAATAAAAATATTTTATATCAACATAGTTCCGGAAATGCTTGGTTCCCGAGTTATTAACCGGAATGCCTTATCTCCCGGAGGTGATTTCCTTCATCACAAGGTATTGACAGAATCTGGTGGTTTTCCATTCCGACCATGTACTCAAATCAGGAGCAAGCGGATATGCATTTTATGTACGGTTTGGCGGACGGAAATGCGCTGGAGGCTCGTCGTTTGTACCACGAAAGGTTCCCAGAACGAAGACGTCCAGACAGGAAAACGTTTAAAGGTATCCATCGCTGCTTTTGTGAACATGGGACCTTTACACCTCGTGCTGCCGACAAAGGACGACCAAGATCTACGACTCCTGAAGTAGAGGTGGAGATTTTGGATGTTGTGAATGAAACTCCTGGAATCAGCACATACAGAATGGGAGTGTTGCGAGAACACCAACTGTATCCTTACCATTTGCAACGGGTACAGGCCTTGTCACCAGCAGATTACCCTGCGCGAGTAATGTTCTGCCAGTGGTATTCAGGCCTGTATTTAGGCAGAAGGTGGACATTTTGAACAATTACTATAAGGTGATGTGAACAGTTAAGTGTCATAGACAGACCTTCAAAACTCGGAAACCAAGCATTTCCGGAACTATGTTGATATAAAATATTTTTATTGTCTACATATGAGGAACTCATTCCTGAAGTTATACCGTGCATTTTTCAGACACCCTGTGTATATATATATATACCCCCCTCCCCCAAATGTTTCAAAAACGTTTGTATGATCACAAAATGTAATCCCTACCTCCGGTTCAGCGTTGAGTTGACAAACAAGGGGAGTTCTTAACTGAAACCAGCTTGGCTGGACTAACTCTGCGAATTCTGACAATAGGTTCACCAGCCCGACTGAACTACTCATACTTCTCTGGTGTGAAATTCCGTGAAACGATCCTACATAATAACTTAAAATTATTATGTTTCTTTTCTTACTTTCTTATATTTAAAAAATCTGTAATAGTACACTCTTACAAATAAAATGAAAATAATTTTGGTATCTGAAATAAATTCATGTAGGGCGATGAAAAGTGAGAATAATTATTAAGGTTTGAATGTTAAGTTTGAATATGGTAGATATTACAGTTTGAAAATACTGGATTTAGAAATAGGGAAGATATAAATGTGTGAAGTAAATAGCAGCTAAATGGAAACAAGAAGTAGCAAGTAATTCAAGCCCTCGTGGGTAGCACAGTTTGTGGAATTGCCGTCCTCCCAGTACCGGGTGGAAAAGACCTGAGTTCGAATCCTGTCAATGACGGGAGAAATTTTTATGGGCCTTTTTCACAACGTGGATAAGTTAGCCGGTTTCAGGCGAGGGTAGCATGGTTTTTTCTCCCGGAAACTCGGGTTTTTTCGTCCAGCAAACAGAAAATCGACCTCAGAACACACGGAATTTACAGGCAGTATTCACCGAGCAATATAGCCTTAATTGCCCATGCTCCAACAACGAAGTATGTACTAGTCCAGAGAGGGTGAACTGAGGGTAAACAAAACAGTGGCCCATACTGGGGAAGGAGTGACAATTTGCAAACAGACGAAAAAGGGTTGCTAGGAGCAAGACTCGGTTCGGGCTTAGGGTTGCTAGGAGCAAGAATAGGTTCGAGTTATGAAGCGCCTTTGATCTAAGCCGCTTTTTGACGAAAACAGGCAGTTGACAGGACAGTCCGGCGTTAGCGTCAAAAGAAGACTGCGCCAGGGTGGAGATTTTAGGTAAGTTGGCAACATTTACCAAGGAAAGTGTAAACAAGAAAATAGCTACTTTTGGAGGCACTCGGGCATGCTAAAAGGGTTGTAATGCTGGAGTTTGAAATAAACAGGGAAGCAAGGATTTACAAGAGAGAGTTCGGTTTGTTTACGAGGGAGACGGTTGTGGTATGTTTTTTTTAGCAAATAGGAAGGAATAAAAAAAATTAAATATTATATGGGATTGATTGAGAGTCCTGTGGGAGGCATTCCAAATTTCTGAGGAAAAAGGATTCAGAAGAGTTCGGGAGGAAGCAAGGTGAAAAAGAGAAAAAAAAAAAAAAGTGGTGAGGACGTGCGGACTTAAGGCGTTTTTTTTTGAGAAGTGCAGACGAGTGGGGAACATGTGTTCTAAAGTTTAAAGTAAAAGTGAAGTTGGCCACTCATCAAGTGGTCGGCTTGTCTAGCAACGAAATAATCACATGCTGTATTTCTGAAGAAATTTCATGTAGGAAGCCACAGATGTGTCTAGATCCGGCCCGTCGAGAATAAGCCAGGTGTGCAGATATGTGAGTCGAGAAACGTACGTGGAAGGAGTATCCAGTCCAAGAGCCTCGAAGAACATATGGACCGCCAGAAGGATGCGAGGAGTCCGTCTGCCATTGAGGAAAATCAGAGTGCAAAAGAATTGAAAGTAGCTGCCCATTTCGGAACGTAAGTGTGTTCCAGCTTTTATTGAACTCAGACTCATAAGCCAAACTCTGTGAGAAATATTTTGATAGTTTCTTTCAAAGTAAATCTTTTTTCTTAGTGTGTTATTAAGTTGGGGTTAGATTATAGATTAAGTTAATGATCATGAAACGATGTAAGGGTACTGAAGGGATAAAGAAGAAAAAAATATGTAAGGGAATTAATAATAGAAAAAATCATAGGCGTAGTAGGATGAAAATGTGGTAACCTATATTATTATTCTAGACAATGCATTCACAGATGATAATATAACAGATAAGATTCTAAGTAATGTGTGAAGGGAAGAAAAATAATTTTATTGAGAAATCTTGAGAGAAAAGGAGAACCCTACACTGTATAAAAAGAGGGAGGTAACAATGATGCTTGTGGGTGAGGTTGTAGTAAGCACTATTGATGTAAGGTGAAAATAATAATTTGGTTTGATAGAAATAAGTGATTTGTAGTAAGTACTACTTATGTAAGGTGATGAAAATAGTAATTGATTTGATGGGTGATTTGATAGACATTGGTGATTTGTAGTAAGAGACAACTGATGTAAAGTGATATGTGTAAACCTATAAAGGAAGAGAAGCACATTTTTCCTAAGCAATAGTTGGAATTTATAAATTGTGGGTGAGAGATTACCAATAAGAATAAAGGAAACGAAGGTTTTGTTAACCAACGTAAATTATGTATACACATGAGGAATATTTGAGAATAGTTGGTGTGAGAGATGAATTTTCTTGTATCATAGTTCCTATAAATGTAAATTTAAACTCGTAATTCGTATGTATATATGTAAATTTTGTTTATATAAGGCTCATTAAAAATTTGTTATTTCTGTAAATTTCGTGTCGTTATCATGCTCTGTTAACTCACCGCTTTACACACCCTATAATTTGGAATTTTATGAAAATTGCAGTCAGAGTTGCGGTTTGTGTCCACCCATCACTTCAGAAGGGTGGAATTAAAGAAGAAATTATTCCATTTAAAGCAACGTTTCCACATGGACTATTAATGCAAATTAAAATTACCAGAGATCTTTCATTGTCAACTTTACTACACAAACTAACCTCTGGCAGATTTTCTACCTCCATCCTAGTAAAATGCAAACTGTAACTCCAATAATAAGTATGGTCATTGACCTTACTCCTGACATTTTCTAATAGAATTAAGTATTATAAGTGTTTAAAACAGTGCTAATTAACCTATTTTGTTACATATCCTGTAATACATTTTCTGAGATCCTCAAATTCCGAAAATCGATTTGTTTGATTTCGAACCATTTGAAATTATTAATTCGGGAACAGATTTTAAAATTGACTAATTTTTCTTAATATCTAAAATTGTTGATTTCTCTACTCCATATTCAATCAGAAGTCTGAGATTATTAACACTTTTCTTTAGTAGTTGTCATTATCAGTTTTGCGATCGATAGATTACATTGATCGTTCGTATATAATCTCGCATTGCAATGAATGATATATTATAGTTAATTCTAATTGAACTATCAGTATCGAACTATAGCATAGCAAGTCTTCGTTTAACGTCTCATTAAAATAATACTTCTAGACTTTAGAAATTACTAACGAGAACATAAGCGTAGCTGTTTTCTTCAAGATTTAAAGCATTATCTGAAGCCGTTTTTTACGATAAATGGAATTATTTGTCCTGTCATTAGTTTCATACAGAGAAAACTGTATGAAATTAATAGTAATTTATTCCATGCTCTCATGGAATAAATTACTATGTTGCTAAATCAAAGTGAGTTGAACTATATCATTAATGAAGTTAAATTTGTTTTATTGATAAAATATTTTCATTGATATAGAATATACATGTAAATCCACATCTCATATGTGGGCGCCTCTGTGGGCTGGAGCAGCAGTGCGTAGCACACGCTTCTTGATTAGACCGGGGTTCGAGCCCGTGCCCACCAAATAAGGAGGATGCGGAAAGGTCAGAGAATGACCACCGCATATCTACGGAGCAATATGGCCTTAGTTGATAATGCTCCTAAAAACCAAAACAACAACATCTCATATGGGTGGTGGTGCCGTGTGTTAGTTTCTTATTGCATGTTTCACTATACATATACAGTATACCACTATTTATTTTTAGTAAATGAAATTTAGTTTCGTTTACTAAAGTGCATATTTATGTTCATTGTATGAAAAGTTATATAATAAAATATAAGAGGCATACGAACGTAGTGCATGTGTGCTAGGGAATACATCCGCTTAAATATTTCAATGTAGGCTAGCTACCACTGGTTAAAATTACCTGGTGCATTTTTACTTGAGGTATTCTCAGGAAGTTAGTGTACTGTGATAAGCTGCTCTAGTTTATAACATTATTTTTTGAAATTTTACGATGATGAAAGAATGAATAACTGTGAAATCACAATGTTTACTTTTTAGCCATTGTGTGTGTGTGTGTGTGTGTGTGTGTGTGTGTGTGAGAGAGAGAGAGAGAGAGAGAGAGAGAGAGAGAGAGAGAGAGAGAGAGACACAGACAAACTACTGTTTGCTATTTGAGATATTAGAACCTGTCAAAACATTAGACTCTCCGGTAGGATGCTGGAGCTGTATTTGATAGTACAGTAAGCCTAAGAAATATTGATGTAGAAGTATAACATAAAAGTATTGAGACGCGAACTCTAAATCTGTCAATTTTTAAATGATCAATACTCATATCTATAAATCCGCTGCTTAAATGATATTTCATTCTTTATCGAAAGCCGAATTGCTTGTCTCTTATCAAAAACACTAGATGTCGCCACGCGATAGGCGCCAAAATCGAGGAACATGCGTACATATATTATTATATAGTACTATTATAATGATACGTAAGCAGTATATTATTATCATTAGCCATATAGTGCAAGGAAGCCTGAGGCTTATGCTGCACCAGCCAAAAAAAAAAAAAAAAAAATATATATATATATATATATATATATATTTTCTGAATTACCCCAAGAGAGAGAGAGAGAGAGAGAGAGTAGAAGGGAATCACCAAGAAAAAGAAGAATAATGATATTTATTATTATTATTTATTTTTATCACAATATTCACGGAATTGGATCAGTAACAGCAAAAAGGCTAATCCATGCCTAATAAGCAAGGAATGGCTAATCAAACTACTGTGCTTCCTTTTCACCCGCTGTGCACGGTTGAACTTACTTTTGTATTTCTGCAATATCTGTAAATGGAATTAATACTTGTTGTATAGTTACTATTAATTTAATAAATATTGCCTTTTCGTGGGAGAAATTTCTATTTCTGAAAATGGTATAAGATACTGTATATTTTTTTTAATCAAAATTTCCAAAACTCAAACTTAAAATATTATAATATTAAATGTGAATTGGAAGTATGTAAGAAGGCATACCAAAATATGAAAGTCTGTCAAACGAATTAAATAGTGTTGTAGTCCAGGTGGGTAATTTTTACGTTTCATTTGAATTTCGGTTTTCAGCGACTGTGATAAGTATCTACCCCTCCTTCCATGTAAATGAACAATATGCAAAGGCATATTGTTCATTTAGATAGGAGGGGTAGATACTGAATGAAGAGTAGGTGCGTTCGAAGTTGAGTCGTAAACTGACGAAGAATAGCTGCTGCGCATGCTCAAATAAGCTTAGAAGTGCACCGATGCCAAAAAAAAAAAAAAAAAAGAAAGTTAGATAAATAAAATCTGAGATATTTACATGGAACTGATATTCGGGTGACATTCAAGTCAAGTGGACCCAATTTCGCCAAAGTCCGGACGGTCTGTGACAGCCAAATCGTCTGCTTGCACCTTCACAGTGGTGGGACTGTTAGTAATCCTAGGTATAACCTCCATGCACAAGCACACTGTGCGAGACCACCTCCCCTGCTTACGTTGGTTCACACCTGGGTGGTCTCCCACAGTGTGAGAGAGACCACCCACGTGTGAACCAACGTAAGCAGGGGTCGAGGTGTGGCGCCCACACTATATGGAGGAAAATCGACCCTCTGTGTTACCAGGCAATACTAGGTGGTAGATGACTCTCATCAACCGGTGCAATACCACCACTTTGCTTATTGGAGGCTTGAAGTGGTGGAACCCATGTTTAGTCTCTAGAGCTAAGTTCCGGTCAACCCTTCCCCATCTCTTCCACCATGCAGTGTGACTGATGACTTTGAGGTTATAATGAACATCATGGCGAGATCCAATCTTCCTTACATTTCTAGGGTACAGCTCTAAAACGAAATTCGCAGGCCGGCAGCTAATCAGCACACCGGACCGAACCTGTTGGTAACTCTTTAGAGGGCTTGCGGATCAGCTAGTGTATAATCTTGCTACCTCTACTCTGCCAGATGGTGACTGGAGGGAGTCCGAGTAGTGTGTATGCGTGGGCATTGTCGAGGCCACGTTATGTCAAGAATCTGGGTATATGCTTACCATGTGTAAGCATATACAAAAATTTCATTACTTCATACATCATGTCTCCCCACTTTTCCTTACTATTGAATACACCATGAATTGTCAAACTAATAGAGTAAGCTTATCTGCGAAAAGATCCAAACCTCGCAAACACTTCCTAATTCATTTTACAAATATACGTAATCTCAATTCTAATCTCAGCGATGTCCATTTCCACGTGTAGTCTGCCAAACCCCACGTCCTTTTTCTGACAGAATCTCAGTTATCGGTTGATTCAACTACTGCTCATCTGAGTTGCCCAAATTATTCGCTGTATGATTCCTTTCTCCTCAAAGGTGGTATTTGTGCATATGTCCGTTCCGATATTCCCTGTCAGAGACTTGGTAATTTGGAATTTCCTCTTTTCGGTCTTCTCTTGCTTAAAATCTCTCTACCTCATTTTGTCAAATTCATCTGTTGTCTCTACCGTTCTCCCAACTCCACTAATCACTTGAAGCTCTTTGACTTCCTTCCTCTCTTTGCAGCTTGACTTTCTCCAGTCCAACTTTCCTAACAGTGATGTAAATTTCCTTGGTGATTTTAATGTTCACAACTCCAGCTAGCTTCCGTTTCCTAGTCACACCGACCCAGCTGGTCGAGATTCTGAGGCTTTTGCAATTACTAATGACCTTGTACAGATTGTTCATTTACCTACCAGAATACCGGACAATCCTAATCATACAGCGAACACGCTTGATCTTTTTCTTCCGAAAAACCCTTCTAAGTACAGGGTCGAAGTGAGTGGTCCTTTGGGCACCTCAGATCACAACTTGGTGATTGTCTTTTCTCCAATGGAGCCTTTATCTCATGGCTATTCCCAACCTCGTATTGTTTGGCATTACAAGAATGCAAAATGGGATGACTTGCGTGATTTCTTTTCCTTGGTCGGATTACTGTTTCAAAACTCCTGATGTCAACGTTTGCTCAGATCGTGTCAGTGAAATTATCCTTGTAGGAATGGAATCCTTTATTCCACACTCCACTTTAAAATATCGTCCTTTATCTAAATCTTGGTTTTCCAATAAATGTGCTAAGGCTGTTCAAGAGAAGAATGTTGCATATCGTCTTTGGCTTGTTTCCAATTCTTCAGTTCCATTTTTTGCCTACATCAAAGATCGCAACAATTGTAAAGCAGTTATTAATCAGTCCAAACTAGATTTTACACAGGCTAAGAATAGAAAACTTGCTTCTTGCCCTAATGATAGCCGAGCATTCTGGTCCCTTGCTAAAGCTATTGGCCGCAACTTTTGCCCATCTCTGTTCCCACTTCTGTCAAAACCAGATGGTTCTGTTGTCACTTCAGCCAAGGATAAAGCTGACCGGCTAGCATCTCATTTTTCTTCCAACTCGTGTATTAATGATCTTGGAAAAACACCTCCCACCATTCCCATCACGCCCCATTCAATGCCTCCTGTGGACTTCCGTCAAAAGGATGCCAGAAGGATTTTGACAAATCTTGATGCTAAGAAAGCTCCAGGTTCTGATGGTATTTCTCCATTTATTCTCAAAACCTGTGCACCTGAACTTACTCCTGTTCTTTGGCGCCCTTTCACTTTCTTATTCCAAAGGTGTTTTTCCTTCTGCTTGGAAATTTGCTCATATCCAGCCAGTTCCTAAAAAGGGTGACAAATCCCTCCCATCCAGTTATCATCCCATTGCAATTACTTCTTCTCTTTCTAAAATAATGGAGAAATCAATTAACCGCCAACTCTTAAACTACCTAGAAACCTTCTGTCTGATCAACGATGGCCAGTATGGATTCCGTCAGTGTCGATCCACTGGGGACCACTGGGGATACTCTGGCTTATGTTACCCATTTATGGGCAAATTTAATGGAAAATTTCGGAGAAACACAAGCACTTGCTGTTGACATCTCTAAGGCTTTCGATCGTGTTTGGCATAAAGCTCTTCTAAACAAGCTTCCATCTTATGGTTTGCCAACTGTTTTTTAATTGGTTATCCGGTTTTCTCTCTCTGACCGCTCACTGAGGGTGATGGTAGATGGCTCTCTGCCTTCTAACTTCTTCACTTATGCTGGTGTCTCCCAAACTTCAGTTCTTTCACCCACTCTTTTCCTCTTGTATATTAATGGCCTTCTTCCATTGACTGGAAATCCTATCCATAGTTTAGCCGATGATAACACATTGAATTCCACTTTCGATTTTGAGAAACCATACCTTGCTGAATGAGCTCCAACTTCTGGAATATCTGCTACCAATTCCTTAAATGTCGATCTCAGGTAATTCTCTAGTGGGGCAAAGACAACTTAGTTGATTTCAATTCTTGTACAACTGTCTTGTCTTATATCTCTCAAAAGGATTCTTCTGCTCCTATGCTTATCTTTGGTGACACTTCGATTTTTTGGGCAAATGATATCTCTCTTTTGGGGATTACCTTGACTTCTAATCTCTCTTGGAACAAGCACATTAGAAATATTGATTCTTGTGCATCTAAAAAACTTGGTTTTCTCTTTTGCTCTCGGCGTTACTTTTCTTCCAAACAGCTGTTCACTCTGTACAAATCGCAAAACAGCCCTACCAGGGAACGTTGTTCCCACATCTTGGGCGGTGTCCCCAAAACCTTTCTCAGGCTTCTAGTTCCATTCAGAAGAGAGCAGTTAGGTTAATTAATGATTCATCTCTAACAGAGTCTCTCCACTCGCTGTCTCATACACGTACTGTTTCTGCTGCATGCCTCTTCTGAAGATACTTCCATGGGCACTGTTCTTATGAATTGGCTTCTATAATTCCCGCTCTCTCTTTCAAATCAGTTCGAACATGTGCAGCTACCTGCCAACTTCCATTTACTGTGCTACTTCAGACTCACAGAACCAATTTTTCATCTTCCTCGTTTATTCATTCAACTGCCGTTTTCTGGAACAACCTTCCTTCATACGTATTTCCTGAAAATTCCTGCTCCAGGAGCCCTATGTTCGCTCTGGGGTGGTTATGGGCTACCCCTCATCATATAAAATTATCCACTGTACAAATGACCAACCATGGGCTGCGATTGTCATCAGAAACCCTGATATCACAGCAACCAAGATCACACCACTATGCACTTCTATCAGTGCCTGTGCCCAAATCATGACATCTCTTGGATCACTGTTCATCCTCTCTCTCTACAGCCATCCAGGTGAAGACATCACTGCTGCTATCTCTCTGATTGAAATGGCACTCCAGCTCCTCCCGGGTGGGCATCTACTGATAGGCATGGACTCAAACTGTCGCTCGCCACTCTGGCACTGTCAGGCACCAGATAGGAATGCCCTAGGAAATGGCTCAAGACTGGAGGACCTTATCCTCACATCAGGCTTACAAATCTTAAACCGCCCAGGACATCTACCCACTTACAGTGGCCCACTCTGGGAGAGCGAAATTGATATCACAATGGCTACGCCTGACTTAGCCAACAAACTTTCCGGCTGGACGGTCCAGGAGTCCTGGACCACTTCAGACCACAGAGCGATCACATTCTCCCTTGTTCGCTCGGTGGAACGCGTCGCATCGATTCCAAAGGACATTGTGCGTTATAACACCAAAAAAGCGGATTGGCAACGCTTCTTTGTGGAACTGTCCAGAAGGCTACCGGATGATGTTCCTCTACCGGCTTCACTCTCCCCAGATCACTGTGTACGCAATATTACTGCCATCATCAAAAGTGCCTGTGATCTGTCCATTCCGCGTAGGAGCGAGGCCATACCGCTATGCTGTCCCCTGGTGGAATACAGACCTTCGGGACTTAAGAAAGAGGGCACAACAAGCCAGGAAAACTTACCAACGTGCACGTGCCCATCTTCCCCACATGAGGTTGAAGCTGCCCGGGAGGCATATCGGGTAGTTAGAAACATGTACACCAAGGAAATTCGTAAGTGTAAGAAGGAATCATGGCACACCCTGGTCTCTACTATTGCAATGAAGACCCATGGGGCATCGTGTTCCGTATCGTCACCAATAGGCTGCCTAGAGGTGAGGGTTCTTAGTACAACTCTCAAACCGGATGGCTCTTCAACCTTTACCTGGTCTGACTCAATAAACAATATTCTTGATTCCATTTACCCTACTGAATTTACAGCGATGTCACTGGAGCAACAGCAGTTCATCGACAGTAATCAAGCTTATCAGCCAGTGGCTACGGAACCGCCCTTCACTATGTTAGAGATGAATATGGCTCTGGCTAAAATGAAAGATGGCAAAACGCCAGGTGCTGACTTACTCGAAGTCGACGTAGTTAAGAAATTCGCTGAAGTCTATCCCACCACACTCTTGAGCCTCCTCAACAGGTGCCTTGCTGAAGGAACTTTCCCTGTACCCTGGAAGACTGCTACTCTCAAGCTGATCCTGAAAAATCCAGATAAACCGCCCCAACTTCCTGCTTCCTACCGACCAATTGCACTGCTCTCCGTTTTGGCCAAGCTTCTAGAACGACTTCTGCTGTATCGCCTTTCCATCTGCTATACCGATAAGCAACTCACCTCACCATGTCAGTTTGGATTCAAGACAGGCTCCAGCACTGAAGACGCTATACATAACTTGATTACCCAGGCCACACATACAACTTCAAAGTATACTCTAGCCATCATGGTGGACTTTGCTGTGCCTTCGATCGACTGTGGTGGGCCCAGTGTCCTTCGGAGGCTTCGGCAGGCAAACACGTCCAAAAACCTATACAATAGTCTAAAATCCTATCTCAGCAATAGAAAATTACAAGTTGTAAACAATACCAGACTATGACAAGATGCGTTCACCGGGGTTGCCCCCAGGCTCTGTGCTTGGGCCATTCCTCTGGTCCATTGTTCTGGACGAGTTCCTGGGGTTTGACCTGGGTGGAGCCAGGACCCTTAGCCTTCGCTGATGATCTTGTTCTGGTGGTGCAAGGTGACACAAGAGCGGCACTGGAAGCAAAAGCAAATACAGCTCTAGAAAAGCTCCAAAACTGGGCAGCACTCCACAACCTCTCAATTTCTGGTGAGAAAAACAAAATCGATTCTCCTCAAAGGAAAGCTACAAATACGCAGGCCTCCAACAATGAAGTAAATAACATCCCTATACGTCTCTACACAGAAGTCAAATACCTGGGAATCTACATTGACACCGGTCTTACCTTTCACTCTCATCTGAAGTACTTATCCACAAAATCCGAAAGTATACGGCTATGATAAGAAGAGTCAGCAGAGCGGGACTGGGGTTTGAAGCATAAAGCTTTGTCTCTCATCTATAAAGTGGCCGTTTCTCCCAATTGTGTGTTATGGAGCCTCAGTTTGGTGTACAAAGGCTATCCTGGAAAAGAACAAGCGTAAACTTGACTCAATACAAAGATTCATGATGTTATCTATCTGCAGGCATGTCGCACTGTCAGCACCCCTGCCCTACAGGTTATTACTGGATGCTTGCCACTCTATCTTGAGGTGATTATAAGGGGACTTTACCATCGATTAAAGAAGGGAATGCCGACACAGTTGTTAAATCTCAACTGCAGCTTACCAATGACCTGAAACAAGAAAGAAAACGTATCTTCACACACCTTCAAGGAATTTGGCAGCATTCATGGGAAACCAGCGCCCAAAGGAGAAATTACCAGAAGATTCCTCCCATCCATTGACATGACTTTCCCGAAGTCTCCTTCCTGGTTTTCACCTGGTCTGCAAGTTACATTCCTGATCACAGGACATGGGCCCTTTCAACAAAAATTGACAGCAATGGGAATTGAAAGCAATCCATTCTGCCACTGTGGCGAAGAGGAGTCATGGGGGCATCTCATGTATGAGTGCCCTGCTTACGATGATTGTAGGCTCAAATTTTTTACTGAAATCCAGAGAACCCTCGTAACCATGAAACATACCTGCTTCAGAATGAAACAACATACAAAGCCTTAACGAGTTACGCACAAGCTGTCTTTACCATCAGACGGGCAAAGTTTGCTGAACTTAGAGCTGCTCAGAACAACGACCCTCATGTACAAACACAAACTGGGGTCGGATAGCATTTTCCCACTGATAAAAGAGTAAGACTGAAGATTAAAAATACTATGCTGGCATCATCATGGTTGGCACTACTTGAAAAGCTGACTCCCAGAGAGTGCTTGGCCTTTGGCACTCGCACAGTGGCGCCTGCCCCTGTGACTTTTGATCCCTCTACCCATCCCCTATTTCTCCTTACTTCGGGTGGACTGCCTTCTCTATCTGTCCACTTTAGCTTGTTCCTCACATTCAGACCCCCCCTTCCTCTTGTTCCCCAGGCCTTCTCTTCTCTTCTCTTTCTCTCTTTTTTTTTTTTTTTTTTTTTTTTTAACTTGGTCTTCGTCCAGGACGCTCAGGCGACCCTGGCGGAGACTAGCCAGAGAATAATGGGCAGCCTGGCTACCTCCTAGCGGTGTGTGCGGGCAACGTGAGGTCCCACCAGGGGCCCTGCGGCCAAATGCCAGGACACCCAACAGAACCTAACGCAATATGTCATATACAACAGACAACACTTTTCTGGCATTTACAGTAGTTCTGTATTCTTCACAGTGTACATATGGCGCAGATGTGAGAAATCACAGGTGGCGCCTGACCCTAACACTACTACACTATAAATCCCTCCCATCCAGTTATCATCCCATTGCAATTACTTCTTCTCTTTCTAAAATAATGGAGAAATCAATTAACCGCCAACTCTTAAACTACCTAGAAACCTTCTGTCTGATCAACGATGGCAGTATGGATCCGTCAGTGTCGATCCACTGGGGACCACTGGGGATACTCTGCTTATGTTACCCATTTATGGGCAAATTTAATGGAAATTTCGGAGAAACACAAGCACTTGCTGTTGACATCTCTAAGGCTTTCGATCGTGTTTGGCATAAAGCTCTTCTAAACAAGCTTCCATCTATGGTTTGCCAACTGTTTTTTAATTGGTTATCCGGTTTTCTCTCTCTGACCGCTCACTGAGGGTGATGGTAGATGGCTCTCTGCCTTCTAACTTCTTCACTTATGCTGGTGTCTCCCAAACTTCAGTTCTTTCACCCACTCTTTTCCTCTTGTATATTAATGGCCTTCTTCCATTGACTGGAAATCCTATCCATAGTTTAGCCGATGATAACACATTGAATTCCACTTTCGATTTTGAGAAACCATACCTTGCTGAATGAGCTCCAACTTCTGGAATATCTGCTACCAATTCCTTAAATGTCGATCTCAGGTAATTCTCTAGTGGGGCAAAGACAACTTAGTTGATTTCAATTCTTGTACAACTGTCTTGTCTTATATCTCTCAAAAGGATTCTTCTGCTCCTATGCTTATCTTTGGTGACACTTCGATTTTTTGGGCAAATGATATCTCTCTTTTGGGGATTACCTTGACTTCTAATCTCTCTTGGAACAAGCACATTAGAAATATTGATTCTTGTGCATCTAAAAAACTTGGTTTTCTCTTTTGCTCTCGGCGTTACTTTTCTTCCAAACAGCTGTTCACTCTGTACAAATCGCAAAACAGCCCTACCAGGGAACGTTGTTCCCACATCTTGGGCGGTGTCCCCAAAACCTTTCTCAGGCTTCTAGTTCCATTCAGAAGAGAGCAGTTAGGTTAATTAATGATTCATCTCTAACAGAGTCTCTCCACTCGCTGTCTCATACACGTACTGTTTCTGCTGCATGCCTCTTCTGAAGATACTTCCATGGGCACTGTTCTTATGAATTGGCTTCTATAATTCCCGCTCTCTCTTTCAAATCAGTTCGAACACGTGCAGCTACCTGCCAACTTCCATTTACTGTGCTACTTCAGACTCACAGAACCAATTTTTCATCTTCCTCGTTTATTCATTCAACTGCCGTTTTCTGGAACAACCTTCCTTCATACGTATTTCCTGAAAATTACAGTCTACAGAAGTTAAAGTCTACTGTCAACAAATATCTTCTTTCATCTTCTCAACCTCCAACCCAAGCACGGTACTAAGTACTATAGGTTCTAATACCTCTCGTGTTTGGGGTTTACGTTAAAAAAAAAAAACCTATTAACCCCAGACGTCTGAGACACTACTACAACATCTCAACTCCCTATCTCCCTTCATCTTGTTCACAATAGAATTAGAGTCAAGCAACACCCTTTCCTTTTTTGGATGTCCTGACGAAGCGTGTAAGCTCGCGTCTGCAAACTTCGGTATACCGAAAGCCCGTGTGCTCTGGCCAATTTACCAACTACAGGTAAATACTGCTACCTGTTCAGTACTGTGCGGGCACTACTCTCTCGAGCCTGGAATCATTCCAGCTCCATGGACGCCAGGCACAACGAAGTTTCTAAGATAAAAGCTGACCTCACCTACTGTGGCTATTCCACCTATGTCTTGGCTAAGAGCGACCTACAATCCCATGAGCTTACCGCATGTACGAGCGACTCTCCCATAACGACGAGACTACATCTTCCGCTTACATCCCATATTATCCTGGCACTTCAGATCGCATTTCTAAGATCTTATGTGGGTACTGGATACAGTACCGGTAGAGGATTGCAATCTCTTGTCTCCAGGGCGAAGGCACCCATCCCTCCTCTACGCAGTGGTGTGATATACCAAATCACATTCCACGATTTTGGCAGCTGCTATGTGGGTGAAACTGCCGGAAGGCTCCAGGACCGCCTCTCTGAAATGAAAGGGCCAATCGATTAGTGTAAAGTGTGTTTAGGGTCTAACGGCACCAGGGGTTTCCCCCATCTCCGTGTAGTCTACATTGTTGTGTGTTACAGAACACTGTAAAAGCCAGAAATTTAAAAGTGTATGGATATTGTTGGATGTAGTTTCGTGTACCGTTGTTCATCTGGCCATTTAGCCGCTGAGGCCCAACGTTGCCCACACTTAACCCTGTGGAGGCAAGCCAGGTACACCAGTATTTTTAAATAAGTACTCTGGCAGGTCCTGCCACCTAATTTCCTGGAATTTCAGTAGCTAGGACAAAAAAAGGGGTGTGCCAAAGGAGTTTTAAGTTATACAGTGTGGAATTAAGAATTTTGGGTGTAGGGCTACGATAATTTTGACATGGGATGACTGTTAGTTGGAAAGCTAGAGGAGGAGGGGAGACTGAAGGCTGGGAGACAGAAGTATAGGGTCGATAGAGTAGATGACCCCAAAATCAGTGAGGCGGACCCATGTTCCACCAGAAGGAAAGAGGGGGTGGCGAGGAGGAGGCAAGGGAAGCTTCACTTCCTCCCGGCCAGGACAGGGGAGAAACAGGGCCGTGCAAGGGAGCACGGGTTCAGGATCGCCACGTGGCATTGGCAGCAATGCCGCGTGAAGTCATAGTTGGCAGAGTCCAATCAGAGAATGTCAAATTCGAGTAGTGTGAATCCTGGGACAGACAAGTCCCATCCAGATAGTGGAGTCATTTCAATGGTGAGTCAACTTGGTGGGGGCAAAGCCGGAGTGGCAGTCATGGTAGATCGGGGTTATATTGGGGCTGCATTGTAAAGGCACAATTATTGTGCAGGTTGAAAGTCTTCACGGGGATTGCACTATGTTGAAGCAAGTAGTGGTCTTGACACATGGCTGATTAGGCCGTTTCATTGTCTGGTTGGGTCTGATTCTGAGGTTGTGGTAGGGTTTTCCGCCTCGTGAAGAGGCCCTGAGCAAAGTTCGAAAAGGCTGTATAGGTATTGTGGTCTTCCAGGAGGTGTTGCTCCCGGTCTCTCGGGATGAAATGAATTTTTGTGATGAGAGAAGATCTGAGGTCATCATATAGTAGGCAGTCATGCATCAAGTGGTCCCAGATCTCCTGGGCACCACATGTGCAAAGGGAGCTGTCGGAAAGTCCAAGAAGGTTCAGTTTGCTACGAAAGGCACCATGCCGTGTTAGGAGGATGTGGTTAGAAGGCCTGGGGAGAACTAGGATGGTGATTTGGGATATACTTTGCATATGTCCGATATAAATTTGCGGGTGATGGCCCCTCTAGTGGATTCAGACCATCTAGTTTGCCAGGTCTGTTGTAAATAGGTTAGCAGTCTCCTTTTTTCACTGGAACAGGTGTTAGCAGGATCCGTGGTAAAATCAGTAAAGGTGGTAGGCTTTCCTCTGCTGAGCTGATACAGCATCCCCACATGGGCCACCTGAAGGTCTAGGGGCAGTACACCGGCGAGGACTTGTAGAGTATGCGTGCTGGAGGTGCAGCATGCTATGGTTATCGTAAGGAGAATTGGCCATTGAATGATGTTCAGCTTTCTTCGTCCTACCACAGTGGAGGCTTTGGTGAACGATATGCCAGAACCGTAGGTGATAGCCGGTATGAATATGGCTTTATAGAGTAATGCTAGAGTGCGTTTTTTGAGCACCCAATCTCGGCGGGTCACCTTGGCAACCAGTGCAATGTAATTTCTTATTTTCTTCTGTAGGTAGTTGAGATGTGGGCGAAATGTTAGTTTGCTGTCGATGATTATGCCAAGGAGTTTCAGCTGAGTAACAAGCTTGATGGTTGTGCCATGTATCTTGATTTGAGGCGGCCTCTGTTGATCAAGATAGCCCTTCAGGAGAATGGATTTGGTTTTAGTGGATGAGATGCTCAGATGGTTTTTCCGGACCTACTCTAGCAGGGTATTAAGAGCTCTGTTGGCAGATACTTCAAGTTGTGCCCTGAAGTCCCCTGCCAGGATCAGGGAGAAATCATCAGTGTATGCCAAGGTCTGGACTTCGCCTAAGTCAGTACTGAGAAGCTTGTCGAGTACAGAGCAAAGTGGGTCCAGCAAAGTGGACCCAGGACAGAGCTCTGAGGGCAACCTCGGTGGACACGACGTTCCACACTGGAGAAGGGAGCCTGAACCACAATCCTCCTGTCACTGAGACAGCTGGCAATGCAATTGTAGAGATTTCCTGGGAGCTCAGTGCGTCTCAGCCATCCGAGGACGCTAGGCCACTATAAGGTGTCCAAAGCCCCAGCAAAGTCGATCGAGATGAAAAAGAGGTACTTCTGGGTGCAGTTCCTGGCAGCATTGGTAATGGTCTCCAGCACATCGACCGTAGACATGCCCAGTTTGAATCCAAATTGATTTCATGCTGGTAGCTGTGCCGTATTGTAGTGGTTTTCCAGTCTCTGTCTAAGTAGCTGCTCAAAGACTTTACTCAGCACAGAAAGGAGAGCAATAGGTCTGTACGAGTCAGGTCAATCATGTGGTTTGTTGGATTTTTGAGTATGAGCCGACTGGATGCAGTTTTCCAATCAGTTGGGAACCATCCCTTTAGCAGGTAATGGTTGAAGAGGTTTAGCAGGGTTTCAGGAGCGAATTCGGCAACTCTTTTAATTATTTCGGGCTCGAGCATGTCTAGGCCTGGTGACGTTATTTCTCAGTCTCCCAACGGCCATAGAGAGATCCTCGAGGGTGAAAGGCTCTTCCACGAGTGTTGAGTTATAGTTGTTATTGTCAAGGCAAAGCTGCTGTTGTTCTGGTGAGTTGTCATCTGGTGGCTGTTTCAAAGAGTGATCAAGTATCATGTTTGAAATTGAATGCTGCCAGGTGGAGGTCACGTGGCCTTGTGGGGTGATTGTGGAGCGAATAACTTCACCTGTTGGCAGTTTATTTTTTGTTACCTTGAACACGACACCCCAGGGGTCAGAGTTACCAACTGTTGATACCAAGTGCTCCCAGGACAGTCTTTTATGCTGCCTGATCGTCGCGTTGTAGGCGTTTCGAGTCTCTCTGTACTCCTGCCGGAGATATTCAATTTCTGCGGGGGGAGGGGGGCAGGATCACCTGGCCCATTGGAATGCACACCTCTTTTGGTTTACTTCGCGTCTGAGGGCCTGAAGCTTCACTGACCACCAAGGGACCGCCCCAGGGATAGGGTTTTTCCGTTTTATTGCTGTATTTGTAGTGTTGTAATTATGTCCGTGACCTTGCGCTGATGGGAGTCTGGATGCTGAACTTGCACATTCTCGGTTTGTAGGCGCAATATCCCATTGATGAGTGTTTCTTTAAACAGACTCCAGTCAGCTTTGTTCAAAGCGTATCTGTGTTGCTTCTGTCGGAGAATTGTGTACTGAGTGATCGATCTGTACATATTGGAAGTTATGGCTCTATGGTCTGAGGTGGACCAGCCCTCGTGCACAGTCCAATCTGACAGAAATCTAGCAAAGGACCTGGTGGAGAGAGTCACATCAATCGTGGCTTCCCAAAGTGAGCTGGAAAACGTCGGCAGGCTGTTGGGCCTATTAATGACTTCCAGACCACTATGGGCCAGGAACTCCTCCAACCACTGTCCATTTGCAGCACCTCTATGCCCTGGGCTCTCACTGTGCCAGAGCGTGGAGGGGCAATTTACGTCGACACACATGACAATATTTGCACCCGCCAGTTCTGTTAAGACGTTTTGTAGGTACTGGACTGCAGGTAGGATGTCCTCTCCCGTCCCGCAGTACAGGGAAACGGCGTGAAGTCGTCCAGAGAGGAGATGATGTGGGCGCAGACGGCCCATGGAGAGCAGAGATGAGATATCTGCATCACAGTCAAGTGAGGATTCCTCACAGCGATCACAGCCGAGGGTGTCACACCAGGAGCCTGGACAATTTTGTAGGACAAGGGGTATCCCCTCATTTCGTTTGAATGAGTGTAGGGTTCTTGTATTAAGAGAATGTCAATGTTTTCCTCATCTGCCTTCTGTCTGAGTTGTCCCACAGCGGCCTTTGCCCGCTGCGCGTTTATTTGCAGGAATTTTATCTTGTTGCTGTTATATTGTTTATGCAGTGTCCCCATAATTTATTCGTTGTTGGAGCATGCTCTTGGCCTTGATGTAGACAGGGAATTTATTATCCCTAAGTGTGAGTGGACATGAGGTAGTTTCTGGCTTTTACAGTTAGCACAGATTGGTTCGTTGGCCTTGTTCGGGCAGGTTTCATAGCTGTGGCCTTTATCAGCACAGTGACCGCAGGTCTGTTCTGTCTGGGTGCACGTGTGGGTCGTCTGACCGAAACGACAGCATCTGAAGCATTTTGGGACAGCTGCATGCTTCTTGTAGCGGTGGGAGTCCCAATTTATGTACACTCAATTGTGGTGGGTCAGTATGTGCCAGTTCTACAGTCCAGTTGAAGGAAGTGCCACTTCTAGACTTCGTTTTGTACTTTGGCTTTATCAGGTTAGCTGGATCCTCTTTTGGGAATGCATGTTGGAGGTTATGCCTGTATAATTCATCTCATATGGTGTTGGGGTCCAGACCCTTGTCGATGCCATAAATTACTATTGAGGGTGCCTTTTTCCTTGGGGGCTCAGCTAGAAGGCCCAGGGTGGGTGTCTTAGCATTTGTTAATATCATATCGTCGTCCTTCGAGTCAGTTTCTGTGATGATGCCCGTATTTCGGATCTTTCGGATGGATTTTATTTTAGTGTTTCTCAGGTCATCAGTAAGGGAAGCGATTACAGTCTTCTTAATCTCCTCACTTGTTTTTGGTGCATTGGCTGTGGCCGGCTTGTGAACCAACAGGTGTGGTGTTGGTAGCAATGTCTTTCTTTTTGGTGGCGGGTTCGTTCTCGTATTTGGCTTTGTGTTCCTCAGCGCATCAGCAAAAGTTGGGGCGCGCTGTCGCATTTGTGTGCCCCTACATTCGAGGTATCCTCGAGTTTGGCCTCATTCCTCTCAGAAGCAAGGTGAACATTGCGCAGGATGGTTTCAAGCTTTGCCCAGATACAAACAATCTTGCCCCGAAGGGTTATGCGGTAATGCGGCTGGAAGACTCTTTTAGTTTATTTTCTAGTTCGACTCGCAGGGCCAATACCTGCTCATTAATGGTGCCCCCTGGAAGAGTTGGGTCGGTTAGTCGACTCTTGCTGTTTTGTCGTCTTTTCGCGGTTGTCTTGTGCGGGGCCTGGGACTCCTGGGGCTCACTTTGTGAGCGGGTTTCCTTGTCCGATTGAGGAACTACCCGTTTTCTGTATTTCTTTTTGGATACCAGTGTCAGCCGGACCACCTCAAAATTATCTGGGATTTCAATGTCAGGTTGGTCACTTTTTGTGCTATCAGTGGTTTGTTGAGAGCTCGATGACCGTTCAGTGACGTTACAAATCAGTTCAGTGGGATTTGTACTGGGTTTATCCATATTCTCAGATTAGTTGGAAATATCGGTTTATCAGGAATATTCGGATAACTGAGATTATTGCTGCACAGTTAGAGGTTGAGGAATGACAAAGTTTGGTGCCAACCACAGGTTTGTGGCTAAATTTGAAGCCAGATAGCGCACGGATGTTGATTTGGGCTATCCCCCCACTGTCACGTGAAGGGGGAGGACGCACAACCGTAAAGATAGCCTTCGAGAACGTGTGCTACTTTCTTGTAGCGTTTTCTCAGCCGCAGAAGTCTGTTTTTCCACAAGCAGGAACGAAAGTAAAAGACTGTCCATGGTCAGTCTATTGCAGAGGGGATGGGAATCACTGAAATCATGATTGAATCGAAAATTGTTCTCTAACACAGTTTGAAGATATTGGGACGTTATCATAGTTCAAGGTTTCACAGGTGGGAACACCGTCCCCAATCAATGCGACGGTCAAGATCACAGTTGAAGGAGTAGATATTAATTCACTAATCCCTGTGCCCGAGGGGAGTGCTACATATCCCAAGTCAAGTGCAGGGTATTTGCGTGGCAACCACAGTATAATTGGTGCCTCTCTATAGTCCTGCTGTCAGCCGCATGGTGACCAGTACGGTCTAGCAACAAAGAATATTGATAAAAAACGCAAATAATCTGCAAAGTTCCCGGTAAATAATCAAAAGTTTCTCACCCTGAGATCCACTGTAGCAGTTATACTAAGGAGTAAACTTTTCAAAAACTAGTAGATACTGTTACCACATATTCGTGAACAAAATCCAGGAGCGCGGAAAACGTGCGTCCACACTGGACGGCGGCCATATTCTCTTCCTGCCATTCGATTAGCTGACTCTACAGTTGCAGAGCATTATTGGTCGATACAACAGGACCTCAAACCCAGACGTGATGCCGAGGTAGTTGACCAATCCCGCCACTACTATCAACGACTGTGGCTTGAGTCATTGCTCATATCTGGTTGTCATAGCGTTTGTAACCACAATAGAGGCTTGCGGCTACACCCAATTTTAGTCTGTAGTGTTACATCACGACAAACGCTGGCGCTCAGCCCATTTATGCACCCAGAATCTACTAGAATCACCTAGTTCTGAACTGTGATACTTTAGCATTTGCACTTCCTCATGCACGTTCTCTCTGTTTACTCAACATGACCACGCTTTGCACATTCTATTTGTTTCATATTGACATTAAAAACGTTTTTACTGGCGTTATTCCAAAAATTTTGTAAAGTATTACGGAAGTGACGTCATCTTCAGCTTCCACCAGAAGCGAATTATTGTAATTTGTATTTTTGCAGTCCTACTTGTATGATGGCAACAATAATTTATCCTCTACTAGACCAAATTTAATGAAATTTTGCACGTTATCTTAGCTCTATAATAGAGGAAAAACTTACAAACCTCTGAAAATTGCAGTAGTTTTTCCAGAATAGTGGAAAATATGTACATGTGATCATGGAAATTTTCTCACGTAATGAATGGGATAATGTGGACGTATAGCATATGGTTGGAATGTTGAAGAATTTAGAAACAGAAATATTAAGGTTTTAAGATGCAAAAACTTTCGGAAACTGGGAAATTCGTTAATTCGAAAATGCATCTTGTTTCAAGTCACCCGGTGTGTTCAGATTGAATGTAATTTTTTTTTTCTTTACAATTAAACTCTGAGGCTGTAAAAGAGTTGTGCACATTTATGAAAACATTCTTCAACTTGGACATGTCATCACATCTTTCGATAAATACTGCACGTAATGGAACAACTATAGATGGTGTATTTAGTAGTGAACTCTTCAATGTAAAAATTATATATCCTACTTTAGTCATCACAGACCAATATTTTCAGTAACCGATATTATTATCCATAAATTTTATTAATATCTGAAAGTTAAAACGTTTTTAACGCCTGCCGATGACTTAAATGTAAAACACGTTAAATATGCTAGCGGCGGGACACATACCTGGTACAGAATTTTTTTATTTTTATATATGTATTCACACACAGCTGACGAAGAGTTACTTAAATTTCGAAAGCTCCTGTTAATTACTTAATCGTAATTACTGTTTAGTATTAAACTTAGTTACTGTTCTTAACCGGTTGAACTGAATTTCTTTACTCATCTATGGAACCTGGTACCACAGGCTTCTTCAATTTGATGACAACTAGTACAAATAGTCTCATAGAGAAAAGAAGTTATTTTATTTTTTAGAAAAAGCATGTAGAAATTGTATGCATTTTCTGCAAAAGCCAAAGTTGCATTACCCCTCTGATCGGGAAGTTAATGGTTTGCTTAGAGGAGGATGTCATTGATTAATTTAACCATCCTCTTCTGAACTAAAGTTCGGTTTTTATACGTATGAATTATAATACATCTAAATATCATAATTCTTTCATTGATAATCAGCTAATACGTCTTTCGTAGAAACATTGAGAAAGATAAAAACACTTTTACTTTTCACTCCTCCTGAATTGTTTACCTTATTCATCCCCGATATTATCCACGTTGTACTTGATGTTTTCTTTTTGATAAGTATGCTGCTTTCCGTCTAGCTACTTTAAACGCTTGGTATTTTCGTGCACAATTACTACTGTTACTTTGCCCGAAGACATATCCGACCTGTTTATCCGTCAAATAGATAATAGCATGTAAACGGAAGTTTGGTTTGAAATTGAAAATAATTGTAATTTTATTCAGATTTAATTAATGCTAATGACTGCCCAGTTTTCTAAACCAGCATATCTTGGAATGTAATGTAATCAGTTACTAGAGCTAATAATCTGCTTCAGCGTCATGGACGTGTGAAGGTCGTCATGTTATCATGATATGTAGTTATTTTTTTATTTTATATGATAAAAGTCCGTGAAGAAAATGCTGTAAGACTAATTCAAGCTCTACCACGGATGAGCAAACAACTACTGAAGGACAAAATTAAATTTGTAATTTTTGTAGGTGGCTTACCGTTCTAAGCTAGGTTTACTCTGTTTCAAATAAATGTGGCACGATGTCTATAAAGTGTTCAGAGAATAATTTGGGATGTTCTTTCAGCCATTTGTTTAAAGTTAGTATTAGTAAGACCAAATGACGGAAGGAAGCGGACGTTTTCTGCATCAGCCCAAAAATAACAATAAATAAATAAATAAATAAAATAATAAAAACAGATTATTCACGCTATTCCGTTCCTATAAGGTGGACATGGGTTGTATCATATGTAGAACGGCTCCTAAACGTTAGTGCTACTCCCCTGTGATGATACATAACTCTGTAAATTGTCCAGAAATGTTTATAATACTGTACTACATTTGTTCAGTTGTTTCTTGCCTCTTCGCTACCAGGAAGCAGCAGTCAACAGGAAGGCTATTCTCAGTACCTGTCCATGCCAGGATGAGGCGGGCAAGTGTACATGTACTGACCTACCGAGTGGATAGGACAGTTAAAATCCCGAACTCACAGGAAGGCAAACCTGTGAGTTCCAGCAAAAAATAAAATAGATTAAGAATAAATCAATTACAAAATAAGAAGTAGAAAAATAACCATATAATCTCGCACTGACCAAAGACCTAAATGAAAAGACCTTTTACAAATCCACTCATCCATCGACAATATTTGCATCCAGACCTAGAAGAAATTTTATTCTTAATTAGAATCATAGGCCATCTGATAGGCTTTCTTCTGTTCTCCTGTGACATTCACAAGAGGCGATGATGTTGCTCCTGTATTTAAGAAGCATGCTGATTAACAAAAATTAGCATAAATCACAATTATTTTAGCATTAGCTCGCAGTTAGACAAAAATTAACTCATTTCGGGAAAGCTTTAAGTAATAATTTCCTTCCATTTTGGTATTCATCTCATTATCTTTCTGCTCCAAATTCATTTATTGAACTTCTTAGCGTATGTCGATATGCAGTCTTCTGTATTTGAGGCATACATGATAGTTTAATATGCCAGAGGAAATATTTAGTAGTGGCTTTAAATATTTTTCCATCCCGTCGTGTGACCCTCTGTAAACTTCTATACAGCGGGCGAAGTTTGTAATGTATCCTTATCAATATTATGTGGAGCAGGGTCGCTCTATTTTGCTAATTTAAATGTAGAACAGCGGGGCGAGTAGAAGGATCTGCCCATTCCCGTTTCATTTTGCGACTTCAAACAGGTGAATCGTTTGTCAATTTATTCGTGGATTTTGCAGCCGCAGAAACGGATGCGTTACTCTTCATCTTTTGTTGTGATTCTTAATTCCAGTAAAGCGAATAGGATATGCATTTGTACACAAAAACATATTTGGGTCATTGCTTTTTCAGAGTACTGAAAGCGTTTTCTTTTGCATTGCAATAACGCCCTAATTTGACTGCTGCATGTTTAACAGAGGAAGCATGGTGCACTAAATAAAACTAGTTGCAGGAAGTTGATACATGACATATTGACTGGGACAAGACAGAAAAAAAAAAACTTCAACTTTCTGTACCTGACATGCATTTAGCTTGATGTGTTATTATTATTTCTGTTTACATCTACTCATTTGTTTATGTGAAACTTTCGCATGACGTAATGTGTAATATTTAAAGTTGCTTTTTTTTTTTTTTTTGAAGTTTTTCACAGTATTTAGATTAAAACTGTTTATTGTATGTGCAGTGTGGTAGCCCAGCATTTTCTTGTATAGGAATCGATCCCACAACTTCAGCCGGTTCCAGTTGGCTTGAAGGACTGGGTGGGTCTTAAGGCTAGGGGTTGTTTGTAATTCGAACTGCAGTGAGCACAGCAATCAGATTAAAAAAAAATAATTGTAATATTAGGGCTAACTCATTTTCCATATGTGTATTATGTCCATAAATCTATAAATTGCCTGTGTTCTCAGGTCGATATGCCTGTTTTTCTGGTCGAAAAACCCGAGTTTTCGGGGGGGGGGGCAGTATCCTTGCTTTGGTAAAATTAAAATAACTTAGCCACGGACGTAAAAAGCCCATAAAAGCTCGTCCAGTCATTAACGGGATTCGAACCCTGCTCTTTTCCACCCTTTTTTGGGAGGACTATATCATCAGCAAAGGTGATGTCACTCCGACCTGTCACAAAAGTTGCAGAAAGAGCTGAAAACAGGATACCAAAGAGGGTCCCCATCTTGCGCAACTCCAGCTGTAATTGTAACTGGTGTTACTCTGACAATCATTCAGAACAATGATAGTCCTGTTCTGAAGCATTGTCTGATTATATTGTGAGTATTACCACACCAACAGTAAGTCTCTGCTGGTATGGTAGCTTGTGAACGGATATACATAAAATGTAACTGATTTCAGATCACATGCCTCAAAGATTTTTGTAGTGCTGGAAACGAGATTTGTGGTGGTCGATCTCAACTGAATAGTATGGTGAAGCTGTTGTGGCATTATTTGGGTGAACGCAATAGCTAGTGTGCTCAGAAGAGATTTCTCAGAGCTCTAATAGGCTGGATGCAGTTGAAATTGGACGGAAATTACTGGGTCGAGAAGCAGAAGGAGCTTTAGGTAGTGGTCTTACCAAAATAGACATGTCACTTAAGAACGAAAAAAATTTGTTAAACATCAACTGTATTGAATGGACTTAGCCATATTGCATAAACTGTGGAATCCCGTCAGCATTAAATGCGGCTGTGGGTGCTAAGTCATTTATTGCCTTAGTAAATGGCTTGGTGTTGTGTACTGAATTTATGGGTACACTGAAATAGGACTGAGTGGAAATTCCATGGTGTTGTGGATTCTGGTTGACAGAGGACCTAGTTATAGGGTCAAGCAAACTGATAGGGTTGAGTGAGTTAATGGTGTTCCTGGGTTGACTTGTGAAAAGGTTTTTCGATTCCGATACCTCCAGGTTTTATTGCCTCCCTGTTGTTTATAATAAAGAATGCTTTGCTCGGGTGAATGAGATTCTACAAAGATTAATTTTGAGTTTTTCCACTTCTTACAGTTCTGCTTAATGTGCAAACTCTCAGCAAGTCGATTCTTAGTTCGGGACCGCAGTCCTCTAAGACACACCACTGTAGTTCTGCCTTTGAGTAGTTAAAGAGGTTGGCGACGAGTGGAATAGCATCTGTGAGTGCAGGTTGTGGCAGGGAGATGAGATCTGTATGAATTCGGACGGATGGGTACACTTCTAGTGGGAAACCACAGGAACCGCCTTACAAATACATTATGTCCAGATACCACGTCGAAGATCGGCAGTTGGTAGGTTAACCGAAAAAGTTGGTTAAAGCGAGAAGTCATAAAAACGAGAGACACCCCGGTCGAAAATCGGTAGTTGTCAGTTAATCGAAAAATTATAAAAAACCATACATTACCTTTAGAATTCTGGTTTCACTTAAAAATGTGTACGTAAAATTAATAATTTTCAATTGTTTAAACGATGAAATGTGGATACTTTCATCATATTCCCTCTGCTTTTATTCTCGTTGCTAGCACAGTTGGTAGAATCGCCGTCCTCCCCACACTGGGTGGAAAAGACCTGAGTTCGGATCCCATCAATGACGTGAGGAATTTAAGGGCCTTTCTCCATGGTCGAATTAGTCGGTCTCAAGCGAGAGTATCATGGTTTTTCTCCAAGAAAATTGCGTTTTTGTCAAACAGCAAATCTACCATCGAATACAGGCAATTCACAGGCATATTATATACGGCGCAATATGGCCTAAGTTGCTGATGCGCCTAAAACTACCTCCGCTTTTTTCATTGATTTTTAATCAATCAAGCTGTTGTCCAGTATAATGTAAAGCTTTACGTAGGGTGATTTTGGTGGCTGCAGTTTTTCTTCTTTATATTTAAATCTATCTGTTTTCTGCATCGCCCATAATATCATTTTACAACAAATTGATGATGCTTTGTTGAAAACATATGTGTATGTCTTGCCTTACTGCAAATCTTTGGAACCTTTATTTTTCCTTGAACCAATTAATGAACTGTTCATTATCTTCTTGTAGTTCTGGCCTTTCATTAGCGTTGTCAACTTCGTGCCAGTTTCCTACAAGATTTAGTAAATGTTGAACGTGGAATTTCGTTCTATGCTAGTGCTGTATTGTAAGTGATTATTTTGAGATCAGTTTTGGAAAGGGGGGAAGAAGACACGAATATGTCTTATGGAATCATCATTTATAACATTTTTTCCCTTCCTTCTCTTTAGAAATTCTAGAACCCACTTGATCCATAAGCTGGATTAAGGATGTTAAAATCGGTGATAAAAATATAGCCCTTATATTCCCATATTCCCTTCTTTTAAGTTCCTCACAGTTGAAATGTAAAGGAGTGTTGTTCAGAAAGAGATAGATAGCCTTTACAGGTAAACTCATTTTCAAGTGTTTTTTTTTTTTTTTTTTTTCTGTAGAATGTGCAAATTCTAGAACACTATTCTTGGAATAACGCAGAATTCATCTCTGTTGGTGTCTGTGAGTGGTAGTAAACTGGTAAAGGGGAACGTGGCTCTCATGGCATAAATTAATATTTTATTAAATCATATACAGTAGTTTATATATTTTTAAATGCTCTAGAATTAGTTGATTTACCAAAAAAAAAAAAAAAAAAAAAACACCCAAGTTTCAGTTGGATTGCTGCAGGTAGTTACAGTGATTCTCTTTATTTGGATTTTTGTATCATGGTGCTAAGGGCTCCGCTTTTTTTTTTTTTTTGCTATTCTTTTTCGCAGGTAACATATTGTAATTCGGCACTGTTTCGTTCCGTGCAGAATTGTTCTCTATTCAGTTTTCTTGTTGATAAAACTTAAATCTTCCGTAAATATTTTGAGCAATAGATTGATCGGCGGATAATCTCCCCCCATTTTTTTAACGCTCAAGCCATCCGTCATTTACTATAGAATTTTTTTGCACCTTTAATGCTTTGATTGTAAGATTAAGTCTTTTCTGCTTTTATGGATTCGCTTATTGGAGTTCTGTTGCCTTTCTTGCGTAAACCGCAATTCTAATGCATTGCTTACTGTCTCTAATTTGTTTCTTGAAAGTGTAGCGAGAACATAACGACCGTTGTGCAACAAAGTGAGTACCAAATCCACCTAGATATATCATGATTTTTGTCCCAGTATTTTACTGTTGTCTCTTCCACACCTAACTCAATAGTTGATTATTTTATTTTTTTGAGACTCTCCCTTATCGAGCCTTTACAGCATCCAGCTTAGTTTTCAGAGAAGCAACGATTATTTTTCTTCTACTTATATATCATCAATTTACGTAATATTTATATTTAATTATATACGGTTTGGAAAACAACTGATCTCTCGGGAAGCATACAACTCAAGGAGGAGGTATGGTATTCAACACCAGTCTACTAGCTGCAAGCATACTGGATTAGTGTGCTTGCAGTGCACTGTGGGCATATGTTTTATAGAGGGATGGGTAGCGCTGATTAAATCCGTAAGTAGGCTTCTACTGTTTACTTAGGTATGTGGCGCCTCCGTAGCCAGGTGGGAAGGAGCAGCAGTGCGTAGTACACGCTTCTTGATTAGACCGGGGTTCGAGCCCGTCACCACCAAATACGGAGGATGCGGAAAGGTCAAGGAATGACCACCGCATATCCCGGAGCAATATGGCCTTAGTTGCTAATGCTCCTAAAAACCAAATAACTAACTAACTTAGGTATGCATCTTAGCAGTTTCAGCAATGATATATTTCCTACGGGATTGCAATGGAAATTCAGCTCAGTATTTAAAATTAAATCCAAATTTGTACGCTTTACTTGCATTAGATTTCGATCATTGGGATCATTCTGCTCTCAGAGAAGACTGAGCACCAAGTACGCGGCATTCTTGGGCTTCTGTTCAACTTTGAGAGAGATATCGTTATCTGTGTTCCTGTCTAAGTTGACACAGTTCTTAAGCAAATATCCAATAATATAACATCACCAGAATAGGCGAATCCGCTATACATTTAAAAATCTGACACCGCCAGGACAGCTGTTTCAAAGCTTATTGGCTTATCATCAGCTAGCGGGTGGTCTCTATTAGCAAACACATGCTGACCTTTGAATGATGTATTTTGTCTAACTGAACAGCGAAGAAGTTTATGGAACTAAACTTACATTTAAAAACATAACGGCCATTATGCTTACCTGTAATCACCAGAATTGGGCTGCTTTTGCCCTATGCAGTGTATTACAGGATTGCAGGGATTATTTCAATGCTGTAGTCGAAATATTCAGCGCGTACGAGGTATTCAATCATTCTTGAGAGCATAAAGTCGAAAGGAATTGATTGTATTGCAAGTAAAGCATAAGAATTTTAATTACATATTTCCTTAGCTGATAATCAAATAATTTCTTTTTGATTTTAGACATTATGTAATTATGCTATTATGCAAAAGTAATATACAAGCCTCGGGCAACTAGCACTTCCTCAGACTACGTAATATCCTTTCCGTTTGGCTTATAGAAAGGCAGCGTTCTCAAGAGGAGAGTATAAAAGATCAGAAAATAAAATGCATACCATTCATGCAGTCTTAAATTTGTAAATAACTTTTACCAGCATCAGAAAATGCATTTAAAATAAATAGCAGTTATATAGATTGAGGCATCTTGATTGCATGGCACGTGGGAGCAGTTCTAAGAATTTTTTCTTCGAGCGCAGATATATCTTCACGGTTGATCCGCGAGAAAACCCATTATCAATAAAAGAACGTTAATGGACTCTAAGATTTGAAGGTCTTATAAAGGACTGCAAAGATGAAAAAAATGCTAGTTACTAACTCACTTCGATAATTTTCAATGCTGACAAAGCTGCAAATCATTTTTTTTTTCAGTTTTACAAGCATTAAAACTTATCGAAACGTTGGTGACTTAAATTATAAAAGGAATGTATAGGAACAATACAAACGCGAACAAATCGACCATAAAGTATACGTAAATTAAAGACAAAATTTACTGTCGCCTCTTAGCCTTGGTTGCTTAATTAATAAATGCAAACTCAGCATGCTTTTCTTTAACCAGCTTATAATTTTTCTTTAGAGTAACATTGAATAAATATTTATTAAAAATGGTATTTCATCTCAACCTACATCTCGGTTGGCTATTTCTTTAATATTTTACGTGTGAACTTGTACAAAATTTCTGTTTACGTGCTGCTATTCCAACTTCTGTTCGATCCTGGAAACTCCCTGGAATTCTAAATTCAGACTATTCTATGTTGATATTGGCTGGTAATTTAAATATTTACTAGTTTCCACAATATCACATGTATACTTTTTTGCTCTGCTTTATAAATTAATGGAATCTTTTTATTGAGATGCATCTTCTCGTTTAGCTGTAATTATCCTTTTAATACAGTTAAAACTACAGCACTATTTGTTTGTTTTAAATGTAGGGGGAGAGTCTCTTAGAAATCTCTAACGTTAACTGCTTCTTTATAGATAAATAGAATCTGAAAGAGGGTGTGTTGATCGAGTCATGACTAGGAACTGTTTCTGGCTACTATCAAGGTAAGTCAGCAAAATTATGTCATTATCTCTAACGTCCTTTCTCCACATTAAAAATTAAAATTTATTTCAGTATTAGTGTAAAAAAGCAAGCACAAGAATATGATATTCAAAATGCATCTGCCTAATACGCAAGTTATTAGTAATATTTTATGTAACAGTTGTCTAATTCAAAGAACACCACTTAAAATATTTTTTATTTTATTTTATTTTTTATGGTGAACGTCACATTGTATGTGGTCTGTTTTAATGCTGTAATAGTAATTCAGACTATTATAGTATGTGCCCATTTATAAAGAATAATTGAGACTGAGTCAGTTGCATTATTTAAATTTCTATTTAATGAAATATAAGATGATATAATGGTGATCTGTAATAAATACAATACTGACAACCTGGGATAAAACACGCTTTCTACACACCATGATCAAAAAGCCCTTGGTTGATATCATTGGGCCGGATATGCGTGCAGGGAGTTACCATTGACACCCAGAACACTAGGATAGACAGAGAAGGAAAGGTAAATAACCGAGATACAGAAAGTGACAAGACAGGTTAAGTGGTAAAATAACATCCACCATACGTCCCCAAAATTATACTGTACATGGTTAGGGATAACGCATGCAAAGGCTAAATACAGGATAATGTGTGGTAAACATGATATATACAGTTACATATTAGGAAGAATTATAAGCACAGACCTTTGAGAGTTTAAGGTAAATGGCAAAGACTGTGAAAGATTTTCCACTCAGGGAGTAAACATATTTGCTACTAAGTTTCCAGTAACTTTACATTTCATTCACTTCTTTAATAAGTAATTTTAGTTCGCTACCTTTTATACTGTGCTGTTTATACAATGATCAGCGAAATGATTTGGCCACTCTGAAATGCATTTTTAAATAAGATTTTTTAAATATAAGTGTCAATCTGGAATCTGTTTAAATCGCATTAAAAATCATCCTCCATTTTATAAACTACAACTTGCTTTATATTAAAAGTAGTAAAACTTCCAAGTGTGGAAGGAAAGAGGTAGGAATATTAGGTTTAGTAAATTTGGTAGTTTCTTCTGAAATATCTTTCAAAAATAGATACTGAATAGCATAATTATATATTAAAATAGTAAGTATAAAGATCTAGTGAAGAGCAGTTTTGCAAACTGTGCATGGTTTCAAAATTTACACAGTGGTCGTTAGGAATTTGTAACAATTCGTTCACTTGCAGCCATTAAAATAAAATGCTACATGCAAACTTTGATATATAAATGTATATATTAGGAAACAAAAATGTAAGTTATTAAACTCGCTGTGTTATTACAAGTTCGAACTATTGGTTGCAGGTGGCACAGGTTAGGAATGTCACGTATCATGCAGGCTAATGATTTAGTAGTGGCCTCTGGTGTTCGCATAAGAAACCTCCAGTTCTCTATTTCTAGAGATAGAGTACAGCTAGCTATTTGAAGGGTTATCTTTATCAAATTCTCGAGGATGTTATGCTGTGTTGATATAAAACGAACCAATGCTGTTTAACAGGACACAGATGGAAAGATGAGCGGTGGATAAACACTGCTGTGTAATTTACTAAGACAGCAGAAAGTAAAACATCATTATGCCTAATCGGCGTGCTCCTATGCGTTCTAGAAGACTGGATAAGGGAGGTATATGGTACAATTCTGTTTTAACTTATTGCGTGGTAGCGGTCTGGCTAATCGCCGTCATGGATAAGCAGTAATCACCGGGGAAGTGCGTTTTAAAGCGAAATAATCTGGGCAGACGAAACGTGTATTTGATAACTTTGAACCGGCAAATTTTAAAGCTATTTACCTATGGATAGATGCAAACAGCTACTGGTAAAAGTGCACCTAATAATACGAATAAAACTGGAAAAAAAAAGTTAATATCTACTATTGTAATTACAGTACGTAGGAAATAAAACAGATTGATATTCATCACGATAAACTCTATAAACAGGAAGAATTATAAAAGTATAGTTTCTTAGAAAAATTAAGAATATATTTTGTTAATAAAGGAGTAGGAAATAAAACTAAGAAAACTGCTCGCGCTTTTGTTTGCATCTTGCCAGAGGTATGCGTACGTTACATATAAATTGCAAGTTCTGTATAAAAGTTTACCCTTAGATGTGGACCGAGAAATGACACGTTTACAAGGCACTGACAAGAGATGCATATGACACTGAAGCACAGAGAACGGAAACATCTGGTTAACCACGAAACGATTACTAAGACTTAAAACAAAGGAAACCACACTACGAAATTAAAAGTGAAACTATTTTTCCGTGTACAGTATTGATTCTTTCTTCTGAGACGCATTAGAACCGGCTACCAGCAGAATATGCATTTATTGTAGTGAAATTTCTTATATTTTTAATTATAAAGAACATTTTTTTAATTTCAAATATATCCCTTAAATTTAAAAAGGAGCAAATGTATAAGCGCAGAATTATGAAGGTATGCTATTGTCAAAGGCAATAGCTGATGAATGGGCTGAAATTTATATTTCGATCCATTCATAAATCATTTTATTAATTTCGTAATCACAAATTGTAGAAATCTCTCCCCCCCACGCCACGGTTTAGGTAAATTTTACTTCTTAGTGTTTTAAAGCATAGTGGTTTGGAGAAGATAAGCGAGCGGTATGATGAGTTTCTTTAATCTCACAGATTTCTCATCGGATGTGTTACAAAGAACATCCATTTATTGTTTCGTTAAAGCAGATTTTATATTCCTTTATATTTCCCACGTATTGCAGTTAGACAAGAAACGCGCTTATTGAATTAGGATTATTTTTATGCGCCATCTTATCTAAGAAATTATCAGCTAAGATTTATTTGTCAGAAGACTGCCAAAAAATATTTTCCGTGATCCATTGGTTGCTTTCTGTACTGCAATATGTGGGAGATGAAGCATGCCTAAAATCATGTATGCTTTTTGTTTAAGACCTTCAAAGAGAGCTAAGAACAAAAAAAAAAAAAAAAAAAAAATTTTTTTTAAAGACAAGAAGAGAATGTTACATTATTCCACCACTTGTTCTGTGCAAAATTAAGAAAATTAATTATTAAAACAAAGTTCTCGATGAATTTTCTTTTGTGTTCATGCCCTTTATTCCTAACGCAATTGGAAATAAGGCTCTAATTAACTTTGTCGATCACGTTAAAATTGCAGGCATTCTGGACAATGTCTTTCGTATACTCTGTGTTTCATAAATTAAAATCACGATATAGTAACATACATTACCGTATATATTTTCATGAACTTGTTAATTTAATTACACTATTATTTTATTAGTATACATGTTTCTAGTAAAGTACATATAGATATCGTATAGCTTAAACTACGCCAGACTAAAGTGTAAAATATCCTCATTTTTAGGACTTTGGCAACGATATTAAATGAAAACATTCGGAATTGTCGTAGCAGAAGTTCCTTCTTTAGAAGATGCTACAAAGGAAATATTTCTGCAAATAACGGTATTTTCATAACTTTTTTTAATCCTTCCTATATTTCATGATGACGAACAGTTACTGAAGGAAGTGCGTATTGCCGAAATTAAGGATGGGAAAAACTGTTGGTTGCGCTAATGTGTTGTAAATAACACAAGCAACTTATATTTTCAATGCAATGACAAAAAATTGTCATATTAGGGTTACCTGAGAACAACCTCATCCGCATGTGTATTTTGTCCATAAACTTTGTGTATTCCCTAGTTTAATTTGCTTGTTTATTCACGAAAAACTCTAGTTTCCGGGACAAAAACATTGCTGTCCTCGTCTGAGACTGAATAACTCAGCCACGGAGTAAAAAAAAAAAAAAAAAAAAAAAAAACTCTCAAAAAAAGTATCCCGCGTCATTGATGGAATTCGACTCTGGCCTTTCTCGGCCGGTATGGGAGGGAGGACGGTGATTATAATATAGTATTTTATCACGTGTCGGTTGACGACATTTTTGATATTTTGTAATATAAAAATTAGACATCACTGATTAGACTGGATGGTTATAGAATTCGCAGTATAAGTATATTATTTGCCATCATGTGCAATTATTTTTAAATTGATCAGGGGAAAAAAAAAAAAAAAAAAAACTATAAAATGCGTTAGTTTTTGAGACTCTTTATTATTATTTTAAAATTCAACTCGAGTTCTCAGGTTTATGTCATCCAGATGAGAATATAGATTCATCATGCTTTGTAAGAATCATTTCACTAAATTTGCTGTCTTATTTAAATCGTTACAGAAAATATGAAATTAAAGGCGTCCGAGGGAACAGACGAATGTTTGCTAGGATCATTCAGGGCTTTATTTCCCTTTACACATTGCCTGAAGTAAGTTGGACATTTATAAAATGTCTAAATGACATAAATATATAGAATACATACACATTGTGTACTTTTTCCAGTATCAGTCTGGCGTCTTGTTATTCTATGAAATCATCACAACTTCCTTATTATCGGTGCAGATACAACTGTATATTATTGCGTTTAAACCAACTGTATACAGATTTAAAATAATATCTGCCATTTGGGTTTCTCAGAATTTTAGTTTCGTTTTTTTTTATTTTAGGTTTTTTTATAAGACATATCGTTGTTTAAGTGCTGAGGACCTAGGATCTGTAAACAGAGAAACTACATTTTGAGAGAGATGATCCTCAGTCCCCTCCCCCCACAAAAAAAAAAAAAAAACAAAACAAAAAACAAACTTGAAATATAGTAAACATGCTTCGGATCTAACATAAATTGGCGTGTTGTTCTAATGCCTTTTAAATAATGATCGATCTTTCAACATTTGATTGAAATACAAAGAATTCCCCTAAGTTTTTGTTAGAAAATTTTGTTTCGGTAATGGTGCGGTAATTAGTTCTGTTGGTATCCCTGTAAAGTTCATATAACTTAATGAAATGTACTTTTTTAGAGATTGTTCAACAACTTATTCTGAAAAAGATTATCTTTAATATTTTCGAAAATATTTTTATTTAAAATTTTTTTTTCTTGAAAAATAAAAACCTTTTCATTAAACTATTTTAGCCGTGTTTCTAACTTCTGTTCTCAAACAATTTGTAACTAGATAAGGGTTTCAAGGCAAACTGCCTTATTTTAGATACTGCACTGTTACAACTACCATATATACTTAATTTTCACTTCGTAATAATGTTCGACTCATAATATATCTAAAACCTTAGATTATTCAGGGGATTAGATTTCCATAATTAAAATAGCTCGATAAGTGTATGCTGTTTTGTTTATGTGTCCCTAATGAGACTGATAAAAATGACAAAAGGTTCGCTAGTATTAAAATTCAGTAAAGAAATATTCATATTATTGAAGGCTGGAGCTTCATCGGAATTTTCCGCTTTAACGAATTAAAACTGACACTGATTTCATTTTGCCCATCATATATCTTAACTTTGATGCACGCACATACGTGAATCTATTGCCGATCTTTGAAAGAGAAGTATTAATCCATGGCTTCATTTTTTAAATGTATACTCTGAGCTTTTACCGTTCTCTTGCTCAAACAGAATGTAGTATTACACAAAATAAAACTGAACATAAGTTGCAGCGAATGTGTGAAAATGACCTGAATTTGTTTTTTATGTGGCAGAATGCAGTTCGTTATGAATTCTCATGTTTTCCCTATGTAAAAATAAAGCATATATACACTACTAGTAGCCGGTGTCTTACGCAACTTTCTTTAGTGCAGCAGTTTTCTACATTATGGTTCGATCCTAAACTACACTTAACATGACTGGGTCATGTTTATTCAATGATTGTACACATATACAGGATTACTAATTCATTTAAGTACGGATAGGAATGAACAGAGTTATATTTTTCTTTAAGTTTAGCAGCAAAGGTTCTGATACAGAATACAACAGTTTGGATACCCAGTTCAACACTACTTTTACTATACTGGAATGTTATGGGAACAGTCGGTCAACAGCACCAAACACAATCTGATTATCAACTTGGAGTTGCAGTGGAACTGGAAGATAGGGTTTGAAATCTGAAAAGATGGCACATCTTAAAGAATTGGTTATAAAACATTCGTGAACGGCCTAGCTCTATTGGCAAAGGGAGATTTTGCTATCTCAAAACTGAGAATGCAAATAAGGCTCCTCTGATTACAGCCACGGTTGATATAGCAAATAGATGGTAAGGCAATTTGTTGAAAATGTTCAGCACTGTTGCTCGTCAGAAATCCTGCGGAACAGTATAGTGTCGTGTCCACTACTCCCCTTTTTCGTAGATTAAATAACATGCTATTATACACAAATGTCCAAAAACCACAAAACATGAAAGAAAAAAAAAAAAAGAAAAAACAATGAAAATTTACATTAACAATATACAATTAAAGATTAATGTCATAGGCACATATACATCTAGCGCTTCGTACCTTCATTAGTCCTGGTTAATTTAAATAACCCATTTATAATCACATTTTCATTTTCTCCAGCTACGATGGACCAGCCATTTAGGAAATTATCAAAACAAAACTTCACATTAAGGGGAAGAACAGTTAAAATATGACGCACGTGAATGAAAATCATTATCGTTTCCTTATTTTATATACAATATTTAACGTCGACTGCAAAATGAAATATGCACAAAAACGAAAAATAAAATGATGCTTTACTTGAAATTTAGATAATAGCATTAACCTTTATCAAGATATAAAACATGGAATTATTTGAAATGGGAAATTTCAGGATTTAATACAAAGAGAAACGGAGCTCGCTAATATTTATCATATAAAATATCAGACTGTTTGTTTGTCATTTAGTATCATTTTTTATTTCTTGTATTTATTGAAATAATCTCTTGTGCGCAGACATTTTAAAACTTGCATTAAAAAAAAAAAAAAAAAAGGGTTCATGTAAGTAGTGAAAAGAACCAATTGAATTAGAAATAATTCTTTTATTGTATTCGAATGAAGGCCAGCATTAATAAACTAAATAAGCTTGTAAAATTTGATTCCAAGACCATTAATCTTTATTCAGTGGCTAAATAAGCCAATAGAACATTTTTGGAAGGCTTATATGCCGAATATAAGTAGGATAATGCAGTAAACCATAATTAATATACTTAATTATTAGTACTATATATAATTGTTGACTAATAATATACAACTATGTGCGCATTAATACAGCCCCACATCTTAAAAAATTCCTTCTTCAGGCGCTTTAAACTTAAAGATGCATGAGGAGTGAAATTTTTTTAAGTTGTTAGGTAAGTATGGCTTTATGGGTAAGAATTTGAAAAGTTCTGACTGCACATTCAGTGCCTCAGAGCGTTGAGAACAATTTCCTTTTTTCTAACTAGCAGCTTTCATATGTAATAAACTTCTTGTAAACTTTCGATCCACTTCTCAAACGATAAAACAGAAGGTTTTTTGAATGTAGAGGCGAGGCGGTTTTTGTGAATGTTCTTCAGTATAGCTTTTTTTTTTTTTTTAACTATATCGTTACCAAATCTGTATCCTCTTAGCTAATGGGCGCCTCGGTAGCCAGGTGGGCAGGAGCAGCAGTGCGTAGTACATGCTTCTTGATTAGACCGGGGTTCGAGTCCGTGCCCACCAAATACGGAGGATGCGGAAAGGTCAGGGAATGACCACCGCATATCCCCGGAGCAATATGGCTTTAGATGCTAATGCTCATAAAAACCAAATAACAAACATCTTAGCTAATGTTTTAACTTCGTATACGCCGAAAATCGCGTGGGGAGAGATCCGAGCTACAGGGTAGATGTGCTTGTGACGTGCCTCGGATGGATTTTTAGTGCCATATGAACAACATACGGTGTAGCGGAAACTACGGCTTATTCATCAACTGTGATCTTTCTTTCCGAATTGCATCCCGCAAGTGGTACAGTAATGCTTCCGAATAATAATGATGATTTTCTTCAGGGGATATTCGATATTGTAGAATGACGCCTTTAGCACCAAAAGAGATCAGCATAACTCTTTTGACTAAAAGATCCGTATTAAATTTTTTCGGTTGAGGGGCATCGTTGTGTTTCCAAGTACTTCAGTGCTATTTTGATGTTGGATAAATTTCAGCGCCTCCTAGCTACGTCAGATTTTCACAGCTTCACATAAAAATTCAATAATACATGTATGTCTTGCTTACGAAATATTGTTCACAGCTATTTTAAAGAAATGTCATTACTTTCTATGCGATGGCAAACACAACTAGGTTCAATGGCAACTGCTATGCTACCAACTAATTATCGCTGTAACTGTAGCCTCTTGTGTTGTCGCAGTGTGGCCAGTCTCAGGAAATTACGAACACCCCTCGTAATTCATGGTGTATCTAATTAGAATCGAATGAAAGCTATTGTTAAACGATGATACGAATTTGATAATTTGGTAAAAATCTAGTTTTATTGTATGTGGTTAGGGACTAGATTAGCTTTATTAAATGTAGCGATAGTGACATGTATTATAAATAGTAACAAATACATTTCTGCGTATATAGACCAGCATTAACCTAACTAACCAGGTGTAATTTAAACATCTACAGTAGTCAGGTACATCTTATATGTACACCCTTCTTCTTATAGCCTGTTCATAATTTCAGGTTAACAATAAAATTTCATTCTTAAATAGAGCATTCATATTCTTAAATAGAGCATCATTGTAAACTAATTGTTTGTTTTAATGAATTTAATGTATAAATCCGTTTAATTAGTTCATTTACTCTTGATTTTTAAGGAGTCCTTATGTGCTGTAATGTAATACAAGCGCTCTCCCCCCCCACTATAGCTAACTGAGGACGATTTCGAAAGTCGCTCGTGCGCGACTATTAGCTTCTATTTTTCTTCATTTAATTTAATTTAATTAGGCAACCATAGAATGGAAGGTGCACTTTCCTTTCTTAAGAAAATTTTTATAGCCCATAACTTAGTTTTTAAACCCATAATCCCTGTAAGTTATTAGAATCCTATAACCACTATGTATGTGGTAAAACTCTCCACCAGCTAAGCGGATTACTATGAGGTGAGTGCTGAAAATTAAGCTAGGCTATACATACGATTTAGTTCATTTACGTTTCGAAGTGCTCGAGCTACAAATAGGTTTCATCTGTCTTTAAAAAATTTATTGAAAGATTGCAAATAAAAATGCAAGATACAAAAATGAATAATTGAATTATGGTAGTGACAATGGCCATCCATTTATTAAAAAAAAAAAAAAAAAAATAGAAATAGCTAAAATGTACTTTGGAGATGAGTATCTTGTCTATTTCAAGAAATTGCTTGCTATGTAGTTCTTGCTAAATCATAAAGATTTATAATTTTTTTTTTTTTTTTTTAAACCCTTACCGGATGAATTAACGTGAAAATGGAACTCCGGACGCTGATGAATGGCAAACAAGTAGGAAACTAAACCTTGGAGGTTTATCATAAACGAAGAAAGCCTTTCTTACCAATGTCTTTCTTCCTAACCCCAGTCTCATAAATCTACTCTCTGTGGATTCAAGTCTCATAAGTTCTCTCAGCCTTTGTTCTAATTACTGGCTCACGGTATAGTAAAGACTTTTACTGATTACAGAAATCAGTCTTGAGATCACGAAACGTGGTCTCAAGAGGCAAATTTGCTCTCACTTGGAATCTTCATCCCTAGAACCTATAACGTAACAAAGTTATCTTACTACACATTTTCCATTTGTCAAAGAGCGTTTCTTGGGGTATAAAGACTTGATGATAACGTGCTGCACGAAATACGTGGTAGGTAGCAATGCCTATTAAATGTATTTCATATTTAACTGGTGTTGCTACTTGTAAAACTTCGTGTTGTGCTCAAGGGCGCAGACCACGCCAAACTCGAGGAAACACTTCGTGTCTTAGGATAATATAGTGCGGTGTACACTCCTTTAACCCCCACACACACACACCTCCAGCATGTGTGCGTGCATGTCGATTTAAATCGTTGCTCATGCAGATCGAAAGATATTTATTTTCTGAAAGAGGCAACCTTTATATTATTGAAGGATTCACTTAGAAAAGACAAGTTACATCATAGTACATTCGCAGTTTAGGATTTGCGATTAGATGTTATATTAACAAGTAAATATTTTCTGTTTATATTGCAGGACTGCTTTAAGGTCAGTGAAGATAGAAAATACCGTATTTAGCGATCACACGATTTCGAAGCACGGTCAATTCAAACAACGAGTGGTCAACCCGTAGGTACTCGTAGTACCTACGGGTTGTATTATATTATTATATGAATTATATAGTGTAATAAGTATATTATTATACCTACTGGTTGTCCACTCGCCACGTCAGACGCATATTCTGTATAATACTTTTGTCTTTCTGTATTAGATACCACACTTTATCCCTGTCTATGCTTATTAGTGCCAACCTCAAAACCAGTTCATGTATGCGCAGTAGTGACTGCCAAATACCTATCGTATACATTTCATATACGGATTTTCGTGTCATTTTGTTTCATTTATACATTTTTCATGTTAAGTGAAACTGGGCACAGCTACTTCAGTAGTAAAAACATGAGTACAGTACTAAAAATCAAACTATTCCCTAAAATACAAATTCTAATTGTTGCTATTGGGTATTGGCTCTACGAACTGGGGCCGAGTTGTGTTTCATCCCCACCCAGTTCAGCAACCGTTGGAATTGTTCTGTGTGCTGCTGACAAGCAAGATTTGTGTAATGACAAACAAACAGTCTGAGCTGTGTGACAATTTTTCATGGAAGGGAATGAGGTCAGAGCTAAATTAAAGAGGACTGGTTTGATATGGCTGCTATTTGGTTCACATAAACCACTTTTTACATCCATGCTACTATTCCTATCTGTTGCTCTACAGTATCCAGCACTGCAGATATATAAATGAAAACAAAATCTTTCTTCACGAATGAATCAAACTATAAATACATAAATGTACACTTCATCAACAAATTAACTTCCATTGCAACAGCCTAAACGATCTAACTAATGTAGAAATGTAACAATTCAGCCCCACTTAACTAATATCTACATCTAGTCAAACCCGACTAAGTATAAACAACAGCTGACTTAAAAATAAAAAGCTAACTTCCTAAAGGTATATATATTAGGCGACATCACAGTCCACGCAAGCTTTTTGTCATGTACAAGAATACTTCTTGAATTTATTATTATATTTTTTTTGTAAAAATGTTTTGCCAGGCAGAAGTGACGCACCAAAATATATGAAGTACCGAAGTGTCGAGGAGAAATGTCTACATCTAGTAACCTGTACACCTATAGTCCGTTCCAGAAAGGGGATAAAAGAGAACCTGTGAAGAATGAGGGGTAGGGCTTGTTGGAAATAGGGCAAGTCTTGCGAGACCAATTTATGCAAAAATACGACGTACACCTCCGGAATATTGATCATATCTGAAGACTCCTCGGCAGAAAAAGTGGCCATTGATGAAGAGCTAAAAAATGTAAACAGAAACAGCAGAACAGTCTTGGTCGAACAAACAGCACTGCTGAGACTTTCAAGGCAATGAACTCCAACATAGGAGGATTCCGATGATCCTGGAAAGGAAACAAAAAAGCTATAGTTACGATTAGAACCAGAAGAACTGTTTTAAAACTTAATTCAAGAAATAAGTTGTAAAATGTTCGATACCTCATTATAGTTCACACATTCATACTTTTTAGTTAATTTTTTTTATAACAAGACACTACAGCTAGCCACTAACAATGTATGCGTAGTCTCTAATCACATGGCATTACGCAATGGCCTTTCTTGCATCCTCAGAATTAAATGATTATTTATTTAATATACGTTCACGATCGCGGACAACAGTTAGGATAACCACAGCTTATTTTTTTCATTGGGTTTTATGTAGATAGATAGTTCACTCCTGGTTCAAGTTTTCAAAAGTTAGCTGTAAAAGTTCAAACTCAAATTTATACCAGACGATCTTATGGGGGATAGCAGATATATCCCCCTATGCCCTTGTTTAAAAATCGTAAACGATATGATCGAATAAATGTGACAAGGGAAGCAATGACAATTTCCTGCTTCATTCACTTTTCCGATTTTTAAACAAGGGCGTGGAAGAGATATATATCTGTTGTCCTGCAAAGTTGCCTGGGCAAGTAACGTATTTACTATACAGGAAACTCTCGGTTTACGAACAGTTCCGTTCCAAGACGTTATATGTTTTGTTCGTTATGTGCATCTTGCATCCTGAGCTTTTACGATATGTATCGTATACATTAGCAGCCATTTTAAAGCATTAAAACCACGTACTAAACAACAAATGGTCTATATACAATACATTTTAATATAATGTATGTATGCGGTATGGTTCAACGTATACGATACGTAACGTAAAATAAAATAATAAAAAAAAACACCCAAGATATCGTAATTGTTCATTTTAATTAAAACAGAGTTACAAAATAGAAATAAAGCAAGTCAGTACTAACATAATATATGTACTGTACATACATATGTATTCAACTTTTACTCGTCAATATCTTCATCAGAGTTCAATAATTTCCACATAAGTGACGCTAGGTGTAGATGAAAGGGCGTCTGATAATGAAGAAACAGCTGGGTTTTCTACTTTTTTAAAATGTTTTTATAGAAGATTGCACAGTTAGTTTCTTTAAAAATCTCACTGTAGCATGCTAGACAGCCATAAACGCCTCTTTTCACTTTTGCAGTTCTTTCCATATTTGCGTCTTCTTATTCAAAGATTGCCACTCCCTCAGAAATTGATTTAAAAGCTGCAGCAATTTTCTGCCTTGTAAATGTTCTGGGAGGCTGTGGAATATCAGGTTCTTCCGTTACTTCAGAATTTAGATGCGTCTCTATTTCAATTATTTCATCAGTTGTCAATTCCTCAAAATGCGAGTCCAAAAGCTCTCTCACATAAAGGTCGAGGTCCATTTTATTGCCCAGTTCAACAATTTCTTCAGGCAAGTTAGCCCTCATTTTTATAAAGTGAAAACCACCCAGAGATAGCTGAAAAACAGTCATTTGCATATTCAGGTCTAGCTCTTTTCTTCAAATCTTCAAATAAACTCATAGCCTACTTCTGAATTATTAATGAGCTGAGAGGCAAAATGTTCGTGTGTTTGCCTCTCAATCCACAAAATGAAAAGTTTTTCCATCTCGTGCAACAAAAAAAAGTCTTTTTTACTATTCCACTCATTAAAACAGGAGTTGTTTCTTTAACTGCCTCCACAATTCTTTCTTTATCTTTAATAATTGTTGCCATTCTCGATCGGTTCACACCATAATGACGAGCTATGTCCACCTGCTTCGGACCTCTTTCTGTCCTTTTTATGATGTCTAGCTTATTTTCTAAACTAATACTGCGTCTTTTATCAGCAGTACTATTTAGCTTTGGACCCATGATTGCTTAAATTTTTAAAATTATATTTTTAAGTCACCAAATGCAGAACTAAACTTAACGGTGTCTATAAAACAACTGACCACGTTTGTTGTTGTGCGACGTGAAATATCGGTCTGGCGCATTTTTTGCTGTGGGTTCGCAGTACTGCTATTATCCGTTTCAGATATCTTTGCGACTGGAAGAGAAAGGGATTGGGAAGCTCCCCTTTCCCAGACCCTAAGTGAACCAATGGTTGACCGTCTAAGATAACCTAGGCAAAGTAAGTGATGATCCTATTATATTATAATAGTGGGAATCCCCGATTCGATTTCTTTCCCACAAGAAAACATTCTACGTGGTGTTTGCATGTAAATCAACGCTTTTTTTTTACTGGCTAGATTAGTTTTATTAACCAAGAAGAGTTCGGTATAATTATCATATAAAATTTTTCTGATAATTATTGTAATAAATACATTTTTTAAAAAAGTTTTAATTTAAATCTTACAATTATGTTCACTATACGTTTGCCATTTCGTTTTATAAGGAATTCTATCTATTGGCGACTTTAAGAAATTTTGAATGAATTGTGACGTTCGTTATAGCGAATGTTCGTAAACCAAGAGTAGCCTGCATTCCGAATATTAAGTGAATAAGGTATTCAGTCATATCTGTTTGTAGGCGCCTCCATGGGCAGGAGCAGCAGTGCTTAGCACACACTTCTTGATTAGACCAGGGTTCGAGCCCGTGACCAGCAAATACGTAGGCTGCGGAAAGGTCAGGGAATGACCACCGCATATCCCCGGAGCAATATGGCCTTAGTTGCTCCTAAAAAACCAAATAACAACAACAATATCTGTTTGTGGTTCTATGATTTTTCTGCTTCTACATTAGAATTTGTGAAGAAAACTTTTATACTAATTTTGAATTGGTTTTTACAAATCACCTTCACCATCCTTCGCTAACTTGAAAATATAAGGATTTACTGTATCAGAGTAATAAAGGTCGGAAATAAAGTGAAAAGTGTTGATTGATAACTGTTGACTACTATGCAAATCGGAGCATTGTGGCATTAACAGCAAGTTACTGCTTTGGATAAAGAGATGGTTGAAAGAGAGAATGGTTATGAATGGGCACAGAACTTCTTGGACTAATGTTATTTGTCGAGGCCCCCAAGGGTTCAATGCTGGGCCCATTGTTGTTTTCTGTATTTATTAATGGTATCGATGAAGGCAGATCAGACTTCATTCCTAAATTTGTAGATGATACGAAGGTTGGCAGGGTGGTTAATCACAGTAATCAGGCTATGCTACTGCAATAATATCTAGACAAATTAGGCAGATGGGATGAGAAGGGGCAATTGGAGTTTAATACAGTCGAAGCTCTTTATAGTGACCCTTTTTTAACGTCCTTTTTTAACGTTATAATGATCTATGTGGTTGGTGCCGGCCAATTTCTCATTAACCTAATGCTATTTTATGAATAATCGATATAATGCCCTTTTTCTCATTCCCTGGGGGGTATTTATATAGTGCTTCGACTGTATTGATCAGTGTGAGGTACTTTATATGGGGGAACAGTAATTCCAGATTAAAGTATCAGTTTCATTTTTCATTACCCAAATTATTTTAATTATTTTTAAAAATTATTTGTTACTCTAATGTAAGTTTTTCGGTTTGTTCATTTTAATTTCTGGAGAGTATCATACGGAAGTGTTCTACGTACTATATTGAGGTAAACTTCTCTTATCATTTTACAAATATTCTTCATTACCCTAAGTGTGGTAGCACGCTTAGGGTAGTGAAGAACGAAAAAGACTTGGGGTTGTTGTAGTAGGGTTTTAGGAGTATTAGCGATTAAGGCAATATTGCTCCGTATATACTGTCTGTCTGTAAATTGTGAATGTTCTGTGGTCGATTTTATGTTTTTGTGGAGGAAAAAATCTGAGTTTTTTCCAGGTTGAAAAAAAAAACAATGCAACCCTCGCCTGAAACCGACTAACTCAGCCACTTTGTGAAAAAGGCAAATAACAATTCCTCACGTCATCGACGAGATTTGAACTCGGTTCTTTTTTAATTATTGTCTGGAAACGTCATTAGCATTAATTGAGGCATATGATGCAAGTAAACTTATATAGCATCAGCCAAAAAAAAAAAAAAACTCCTTCCCCCTCGACACCTGTATGTAGCGTAACCATTAGCTCTTGTTGGGCAGCACATTTGGCAAAATCGTCATCCGTCCCACACCGGGTGGAAGTTGATAACTTAAATAAATTTAAGGCTGAACTAGACAAACATTTGGAGTGACCGGATCGGTGAAATGGGAACGAAAGGTGCTCTACCCATGAAAAGCTTCATTTTTGAAGGTTGTAGCGCCTGAAGACTAGGCACCTACGAGGAGATTTGACTGAGGTGTTTAAGGCTTTAAATGTCTTCAGTAAGCTTAATGCTGATGGAATCATTCCCCTTTGCTTAGACTACGCACACGAGGAGGAAAAAAATTCAAAATGAGGAAAAATGGTTTCAGGATAGATGTGTAGAAATTTGCCGTCTGCCGGTGGGTAGTTGACTGTTGGAATAAACTTCCATCTGTTGTTGTGAAGGGGTAGTTTGAATAAATTCCAGAAAGAACTACACATACTATTAGAGGGGATGGACACAGATGGTATGAAAGTGCTGGTTTTTTTTTTTTTGTTGTTGCTGATGCTGTATAAGCTTGCTTTCTTTCTTCGTTTACCAGTACTAAAATACAATCAAACGATCACACATTATGCTGAACGCGCTGACCTTATGAAAAGGATTTAGTACAGATCAAAGAAAGAGAATAGAGAACTCTGCATGTATGAAAACTAAATAGAAAAGAATCGCTCGTATTTGGATTCATATAGTTGACTATTAAAGCAGAGGGCTGATGAGTTAAACAGGTTTTTTTTTTTTTATACACCTATCTTTTTTACAAGAATTTACTTTTCGAGGGGAGAGGATATTTGTTCGGCTATTAATTTTGTGATTAGCTGAGGGACATGATTTAGTAGAAACCTATGGGAATATGTCTCCAAGGAAACACATTTAACACCTGATATACAGTTCAAAATTCCAAATCATTCTGTTTACCTGAATCACAGAAATGAAAGAGAAAGTACTTCGTTCATGGACCATCTAAAGAAGTATTTTGTCACTCTAACCTTCACGTGTTGCAGTAAGAATACTGATGATAGGAATAACTATAACTGATTCTGTTTAACTGCTGCTAAATCCACTTCCTTCAAGGGCATAACGTAATGACATTGCCTCTGAACTCCCTAATCCTGTCTGTTTATTATGTGACATGAATGCACACTAACCGTTGTGGGAATCTTTGCATATGGATTAGTATAGAAACTTTAATAGAATTATCTTATAGATGACCAGCAACTAACAATTTTAAATTTTGGATTGATCTGGCGACAGGTAACTGATTCACCAAACTGCTATTTTTGACAGACGGTAGATCCACATGCTTTCATTTGAAGCTGTTGTAGAATATACACTCATAAGTCAAATCATTATGACCACCTGCTACCATTTTGGGTAGCCATTCGCTGTGATAACCGCTTGCACCCGGCATGGCAACCACTTCATGAGACTGCGGCAGGTGTCCTAAGGTATCATGGGCTAACCGAACAGAAAGACATCCGAGAGTTCGGTAACGGAGTGAGGTATTGGCGTGGACTGGTGAATGAAGCATTCCAGCGAAGACCACAAATGTTCGATGGGGAATATGGTGAGCAGAGGAGCTCACGAAATATTTGGACATAGTTCTCGAACTATTCTTACACAATGCGGGCCTTGTGACACTGAGCGCTGTCTTGTTGAATCTAATGCCATCTACGTATACGGTCACCCTGTAGGCAAAACGTGGTCCGAAACAATGCTGAGATAGAATCTGGCGGTGAGGGCAGGTTCATTAGGGATGCGAAGGATCCATGTAAAAATATCCAAAACCATGATACCATCCCCATGGGCCTGTTTTCGTCCAACCGTGCAGTCTGGTTGTAGCTGTTCACCTACTTGCTAGCGGATACGCACCTGTCCAACGGATTAGGGAGCTGGAATCTTGATTCATCGGACCAGGCGACTCTTCTCCAGTCTTCCAATGTCCAGGAACAGTGCTCGTGCCCGCTGTAGGAGGAGATGTCGATGACGGTCGGTCAACATGGGCGTTTGAACAGGTCGCCTACCCCGTAGACCCATATGCCACAGCGTCCACTGGATGATGTGCTCCGAACATTTCTCTGTACATCCTGGTTAGGCTGCCGTTAATTGACGGATTGTGCGTTGCTTGTTGTCCCGGACAGCACGTACCAACCAATTTTAACCTCGACTGTCAATCAGTAGCAGTCTCCCCCGTCCCGGCACTTTCGGTGGTTGTGTTGTTCCTTTTCGGACGATTACCACCATCATTTGTTTTATATTTTTTCTAGGTAGGGCCTCAGTATGACAGACACCAGTAAGTAAATGATAGATTACTTCTATATGGGTTCATGAATTCGCGCGAGAAGGAACAAGTTTTTAAGACATAAGGACAAGATTTTCGCAGAGTTTCGATAAACTTGCTCCTATGCATGAAACTATATGAACACAGGAAGAGGGATTTTTCCACAATAAGTGTGTTCTGGTCATCCAGCATCACATGAACTTTATTGAAGCGTCCTTATCGAGATCACCACTAAAATCACCTCGAAAAAGTTAGGCATTCCATGCTCCACAGTCCAAAAAAATAAAGCAAAAGGATTTCAGTTGGAGCCATTTAATCCTGCATGTGTTAATTAGCTTTCTAATTGAGACTTAGCCGCTTGTGACGTTGCTTGCAAGACTCTTTGGCCAACCGGGCTAGCCAGGTGGGTAATATGCCTGCCTGGCAACCCAAAGGTCGCGAGTTCGAATCCCGCCTCGGGCTTGGATCACAGTAAAATGCAAAAACCTTGGGAGGTGCATTATGGCCACAGAAGCTGATGCGCTAACAACTAACAAAAAAAAAAAAAAAAAGAAGATTTCCCACAATTGAATCAAGATGATAGTTTTTTCGGATGAATGTACTGTCGTGAAGGGAATTTGTCGCTCACCATTGTTAACACTTTATTTAGTATGGTAGGACAAATAAAGATTATTTATTTAATCGATCTAAGAATGTTTATTTTTGGTGCAAAGAAAATCATAATTTTTATGAGGAAATTGCGCAGCATCCTCCTTATGCCATGATATGGGCAGTAATTTCAAAAGATGACTTCATAGGGCCATATTTTTTCGATGCAAGTGTCAATAACACTGCTTATTTGAACATGCTTCAGACGATCTTTATTCCACAGTTTCGTGAGAGAGGTCTCGAGGCAACAGTATCCTGCAACAAGACTGTGCACCAGTATATTATACTCTCCCAGTTTAGAATATCTTGACCATAAATTAGTGGATGTGAATCTCATGTGTGGTCTCCTCAAAATCCAGACAACAACATGGGACAATTCGCTTTGGGGCATTTCGAAAAATAAAATCTCTCAACTTCGCCTAAAAACAGTTGAAGACCTAAAAAAAGCTATCAGGGACTGCTTTTCTGACCTCCAACCGTCAACATGGAAGTCCAGAAGAATATGGGGAAAAATTAAAATTTGTGCAAGAATGGAGAGGAGCATACAGATGACTTCTAACTAGTGCGTATAGGAACTTTGTGGCCATTCCATTCCATTCTGTAGGTCTTAGGGTTGCTTTTCTTGACAAAAGCATGGAATGATTAACTATATCAAAAATTTCACAGAATAAAGCTATGGAATTCCAGTGCTTTATGAATATTTTTTTGTGAACAGTGTCGCTGAGGGCGAATTTTGATATAATAGACATCCTGGCATGTAAATTCCGAGTATCCAATAGAAATTTATCTACGACTTTACAGAGCCGCCACTGTACATTATGCAAATTATTCATGCCTATGAAAACACTGGTCGCGACCACATCACTTCATTCCCGTTTTTTGGCTTGCTCAGTCATCATCGTTTAGATCAGGGGTGGGCAACAGCCGGCCCGCGGGCCACATCCGGCCTGCGACGATGTTGAATCCGGCCCCCTCGGTAAATGCATAAATATAGAAAATCCATACCTGACTACACTCGCCCTAAACGTTCGGCTTAATTCGGTTCAATCGGGAATCGCGGCCAGTACAACAGTAACCAAGTGATTCTACGCAGCGTCAAAGAGTTATTTCCTAATTATTATTGTAGCATCGATCGAACGAAGTTCCTTTGGGTTTGACTTCTTATTGAAAAAAAAAATATATATATATATAATATTGGTGCGAGATATTTTATGTTTTATACCTTTTCTAATTATTACAATTTTTAATTTAATATAATTTATAGCCCATAAAATGAGCCAATTAAAAAAAAAAAGAAAAATTGATGCCGAATGTCGCATTTTCAATGATAATTGGACATTCAGATATTTTTTTTAAAAAAATACCTTAATAATTTGGTAATTCAAGTAATATAACATTTTTTAGGTTCTGATTTTTTTTATTAAATCTTTCAATCTATTCCGGCCCGCATCATGATACGAAAATTTCATTCGGCCCGCTGACGAAAAAAGTTGCCCACCCCTGGTTTAAATGGTTCTTTGTGACGGGCTGTTGGACGACTTGAAGCCCGGAAGTCGCCTACAAACAGATTCTTGATTTTATTTCATCTGGAGACAAGGAGGAATGCGGTACCATTCCTCCAACATCACAGAAAGGGACACTTAGAGGAAGTAGTGTTCTCGTGTGGGGCGGAATAGTGATCAACGCCGCACCCCTCTTCATGTTTTTGATAGGGGTAGCGTAAGTGCGCAGAGGTACCGAGAATAATCCTCGAACCCTATGTGCTACTTTTTAGGATTTTCTATTCATGCACGACAGAAGAGCACAAAGAGCTCAAGTGGTGGAGGAATCGTGAAACTGAAGATATCTAACGACTACCGTTGTTAGCGCGATCACCAGACTTAAATCCGATCGAACACGTGTGACACGGCGTTAGGCATATTGTACACCTACAGCCAACTCCTCGATCACTTGGTGAGCTAAGGTCTGCGCTGTTAGAAGAATGGGATTTTTTGCCACCGAATCTTATAGGCACCTTTATATCGAGCATGGTTCACTCCTGTCATGCCTGTTTAGCCATTGGAGGAATCATACGCCGTACTGATGTCATGTGACCATATTTTCGAGCATCTGATATCGACTTCTGTAATGTGACCTTTTTCTGGTAATTATACAGCTCCTTTAAATGTCCCTTATACCTGTCCGAAGTTTCTTGCTATATTCTAATTTAATTGTTATTGTATAGTACACCACCATACCAAATTTTTTCCCGTTTCATTGCAAGCTGCACGAGTTACACCACGTTTTCTACGTGTTCTGTTAATTTTGTCGAGCAGTGTGCATCAATAGATTGTCTTTACCTGGTCTGTATTCGAGATGGAACTTTTCGGCAGATTCCAAATTTGGCAACACCGCTATCTCTAACTACTAATTTACTTGGTGATGCAGACAGTTGTGATGAATTTTTTATATCTAAAGCGTCTTAGGATAATATAACTTGCTTTGACATTGTTAACTAGCTATGATAATTAAACAAATTGAAAGACATCTTGGCAATAAGACCACTATGTCGTAAATTTTTTGTACTACTAACCCTGTTAGTGTTCGACGTACGGTCTGCGGTGGGTTGAAATGGGTCGTGCATTGCACTGGTTATGTTATATTTCATGCAGCATGTTGGATTTTCCTCTCTCCCTTTTGGTCAACAACGCGCAACCGACCTGAATGGAGTCTCTGGCTGGTGATTCCTCCTCGGTTGGTCCGCAAGAGACACGGTTGTATTGGCAAGAGTGGATGAAAGTAGCCGTGTTCGAGATAATTTCCTCTCTAATCTGGCGCTAACAGTCATCTCTGTTAGAAACTAGGTCAGGTCTTCGGTCCATTGTTTGCCTGAAGTACCGGTCTAATGAATGATTCAATGCCACGCTCTGCCCTTCTATAGGGCGTTAAGTGGCAGCGATAGCAGAAGTGCCGCACATGAAGTCATAATGTATTGGAGATTGTTTTAATGCAAAGTTACTTCAGTTTGTAGTATAGTAGACAGAATTTATATAGGCGAGTCAGTCATTCACTAGTTACTCCACAATGCATTCACGCTATAATTCCATCCTTCTCTTCAATAAATTCTTGGTCTAAGAAATTCTCTTCTTTCTCGTAAGCAATCGGTAGCTGAAAGGAAAAGGTATATGGAATTTGAGAGAAGAGGGTAATCAAAGAATGATCTTCAACAGCCCTATAGAATTTCTCTCCTCTATGGCAAATAACAGTTGTACTAAAAATGATTATAAAAACCTTATAACGGAATTGATTTATATTATTAATAAATTCATTAGATTAATTAAATTTAAAGGAAGCAATTTTACCATGAGTTGGCACATCATTTCATCTACGATTTCTTAAAGAAAAAGAAGGGGAACTTTGATTTTCTGGTGGCTGGAGGTGCCATTAACATTGGCATTTGGTTTTTTTGACTGATGTGTATCTGTTGAAGGAAATATACTCAATGAGAAAATATCTAGAAAGGCAATTTAATTAGCAATATGTATTAATTTAAAGTTTCCAGTTTTCTGACTTTACACACTGTTATTTGAAAGGATTTTGTTTTCCACTGTCACTAAATTGAGTATGGTTTTAATTTCTTGTTGTTTTCCGAAGAGTAGCAATAAAGGCGAACAAGATGGTCATGGAAATGTAAAATCTAAAATACAGTTACAGATGGCTGCAAACTTTTTCAGATGATATTTCATCAGATAAGAAAAGTACGTTTACTTGACTATAATAAAATCATCAGTATGGAATTATTTTCTTACTGTGCATGGTGGCTGCATCCACGGTTCTCCATCTATCTGCATTGGAAATCGTTTTCGTGTTCTATATAACAAATGAAACAAGACCGATGATATTGTTAATTGATTATCTTGCTAGATTTCATTAAAAAGAAGTAAAAGTGATATTTATGGTGTAAAAAAGAAAAACTTTTTCTACAAAACCTCAGTTAAAATATGACGACGTACACATGAATAGATGCTTTAAAAAAATAATAAAAAATAAAATATTGTTTCCATTGTTGTGCTCTCGCTGTTTGCATATTTGTCCTTTGGAAATACAGTGACTGAACATCACCGTCCTATATTATGATGATTAAAGCTGAATGTTTAAACACTAAAAATCATCAAAATTCCAGCGAATAGATAAAATAAGAATTAAAAATGGGCTTTAAAACTATTGTTAATGCACAAAAATATCGTTGTATATATATACTGCATCCGTAATTAACAAAAACAGATAATCGCTAAAACTTCCTACATAATAATAAGGACTTTCTTGAATTCGAAAATTCTGCATTGGTTAAATTTATTAATACATTAAATTAAAATGCACTATTTTAACCTCTCTTGCAAAAATTCCAAAAATATAATATTCAAATTTAGTTTTATTGGGAGATTCAACTGTCAGGGACAAGGGTAACATTTTTTATAATAAGAATAGGGGACTAGAACCAGGGCGTGTCTGCTAGGAGAAACATTATCGCTGTACAGATTTCCAGATTTCAAAAGGGATAAAGAGAGCATTATTTTTCACGTGGGTGACTAATGATGTTAAAGGCGTACGAACTGATGATTTGTTGGATAACTATAGGAACATCCTGAACATGCTTCAAGTTAGGTCAGAATATGTGCATCTGCATTTCTGTCCAAACAGGCTAGGAGAGACTATATGCTTGAAAGCCTTGTGGATTAACTCAAGACTTGAGTGACTCTGCAAGGCTTTTGGGGGGATCGTTTTATGTGCGTAGCCTGCACTTGTAGGCAAATAAATCTATTTTGTATGAACAAAGGTGATGCAATGGTCGTTGCTAATATCATTGAGAAGACGTTAAGAATTCAACGATTACAAGAACTAATGCAGAAACAGAATATCCAGCTGGATAAAATCTATCAAGACAAACGCACCAAAACCTCCATGGACAATATGCATACCTTCCGGTGACATTTACTTTTGTAAGTGGGGATAAGCATTCCAATCAAGTGATATTCTTCGAAAACTGCATGGTTCATGCAGTCCACGCCTCAGCCAATGCAGAAACTCTAGAAATTTATACAGGTGGTTTCAAAAACTGATGCATCTGTGGGAGCTGCAGTGGTCTTCCAATATCTACTGCCTCGGTTACGCACGCTACCACATGAATGCAGAAAAAGCGAAAATTTATGCTCTTAAAATCACCCTAACTCTCTTTATTAACCTTTTAAGCCCGCAAACCTTAATTTATACGAACTCATTTAGTGCGGTGATGGCCTTGCAAAATAGTTTCCAAAACTCACATCAACTATGGAGACAAATCATATCATGAATTATTCATGATATAATTTGTAATAAACAAACCGTTACAATTTTTTTTTTTTTTTTTTTTTTGATTCCTGGGAAATGATCAAGCATGGTTCCATTCAGTTCCTTCTACTCATACAACGACTGTGCAATGAACAGTGGGATCAACTAAGGAACACTCAAACACGTAACAAATTACGTGAAATAAAGCAAAAATCATAACTATGGAAATCGAACTTTGGACAGATGGAAATAGTTTTTTTTTTTTTTTTTGTTTGTTTGTTTCCAACGGTCGTTACTAATAGCATTGAATATTCCAGTTATAATATATATGTGCGTACCTTATCAGCACAACCTGTACATCTCGCTGTAAAGAGTTGTACTTGAACATTTGTATATAACGATTTATTTATTTATTTATTTATTTGTATTACTGCTTCGAGATTTTATTGGAAAATCCATACGAGAGTTCATATATACGAGGTGAAAAATAAAGAGAATTACGCAGGACTTTACGACAAAAGAGAAGATTTTTTTTTTTTTTTTTTTTTTTTTTTTTTTATAAACACGAACTAGACATTTATGGCATTTTGCTGAAATTCCGGGCTTAGGCAGCTATTATCGCGCATCTCTACTCTCCATATCCATTAGTTATTTATTTTTTGATAACCTTTTCATTCACTTGAGTAAAAGATTTATCATTTAAAATTTCAAAATACATCCTGCTGTTAATGAAATCCGGAAATTAGAAATTACTCACATGACCGTTACCGCAAGCATTAATCAGTAGTTGAAGTACTTAATGACACTTACCTAATAACAACGGAAGAACATTGGGCTAAACGTCGACCTGATGCTCTGAGACCTGCCTTTACTTGTCCCACGTGCATACAGTTCTCTAGTCCGATGACCTCTATCATCTTGTCTCCGATATCTATAAATTTAGAAATGAAGTATTAAATAACGAGAAGGTAGAACTTCATTATAAGCATACTTTCTTAAACTAGTAATATAAACACGAGCAGCTTCAACCTGACATTTTTCGTTAGTTATACAGGGATTAATTATTTTGGTAAACAATGTACTTTTTAGCGGAATTCGCTGCTTTTTTGCTTATATATATATATATATATATATATATATATATAAGCAAAATATCAAAATATCTATATATCTATACACACACACACACACACACACACACACACACACACACACACACACACACACACACACACACACACACACACACACACAATGCGGTCGTAGTACATAATTACCAAATTAGAATTGTTCAAACAACAGACCCGGTTTGTCCGAAATTTGAAATAGAGTAATTCCTCTGCATTCGCGGATCTAAGATATCGAGATTTTATAAATTGTGTACCAAAATGTTACAATCCCCATTATTTTTAACGCATAGGTGATTCAGTCCATTCACCGTTGAACAAGTCCTTTTTGCCAGGCAACGAACGTTACCTCAACCGTAAACCTCCGCGGGAATAGTGTTGTTATTATTATTATTATTATTTTTTTTTTTTAGGAGCATTAGCAACTAAGGCCATTTTGCTCCGGGGATATGCGGTGATCATTCCCTGACCTTTCGGCAATCTCCGTATTTGGTGGTCTCGGGCTCGAACCCTGGTCTAATCATGAAGCGTGTGCTACTCACTGCTACTCCTGCCCACGGGAATAGTGCCCTACAACTCCTTCCTTGGTTCGTCCCAGGAGCGACACAATATGTAAGTTATATGTGGAATTATTAATGAATTGTAAATATATGAGCTGTATAATGTTTGTACACAATCATAAATGTGTAAATACTGTATGTATTAAACATAAAATGTGTATATAATATTTCGGGACGAGACTACGTGTTCAGTATATGTAACCCACTGCACGTAGTATCTCGTACCCTGATATGTACTTAGCACCCTCCTGGCACTTTGCCGTCCCGGGGTGGTTTCCTTATGGAAATAAACAGATAATAATAATAATAATAATAATAATAATAACCACCAGCACAGCTCAGATACTGCCATTAGGCCTTCCTTGCGTGGTCCTTTGCCTTCTTCCCCCCCGTGCTGCCCCTCTTTTCCCTCTGGTGGGGCATGGGCCTTCTCCACTGATTTGGGGGTCATCTTCTCTATGGACCCCTTATCTGTTTTTCCCCCAGTCTTCAGTCTCTCCCCCTCTCTCTAACTTACAACTACTAGTGTCCGAATCATTTCTAAATTGCTTGAGCCCTACACCCAAAAACTTAATAACATAAATAGTACTCCTTTTGGCTGACCCTTACTATAAGGATTTTTTTTTTTTTTTTTTCTTTTAGGTTCTAGCCACTGAAATCTCAGGAAATTAGGTGGCAGCACCTACCAGAGTAAATAACTGTGCAGCACCTACCAGACTGTAGGCAGCACCCACCAGAGTAAATAACTCTGGTCATTTAGCCCGGCGGCTAAATGCTAAATGACCAGAGGAACAACGGTACACGACACCACACATGTACAAAATCGATACACTTTTAAACCTCTAGCATTGGCAGTGTTCTGTTTCACACCCACAATGTATAGGATGTAGAGATGGGGAAAACGCCTTGTGCCGTTTGACACTAAACACACTCTACACTCGGCGCCTCCGTAGCCAGGTGGGAAGGAGCAACAGTGCGTAGCACATGCTTCTTGATTAGACCGGGGTTCGAGCCCGTCACCACCAAATACGGAGGATGCGGAAAGGTCAGGGAATGACCATCGCACCGGAGCAATATGGCCTTAGTTGCTAATGCTCCTAAAAACCAAATAACAACAAATAACAACACTCTACACTCACCGTAAACAAAAGAATAAAATTATTGCTCCCTCTTCCCACAGATCATTCAAGCAGGTGTAGTGAGTTGTGCAGAAGGTGATTATTTGTTTACACTCTAACCCCCATCTGAAACTTGGTTGCCAAACTTTTGTCACTTTGCAGTTAAATTTGTGGCACACCTAAAGAGTTATTGCCAGTGAAAAATATTTGCATTTTTCGCAGAAGTATTTCAGACGTGTTTGAGGAGCGTATCAACCTAGGAGAACAGTTGACATTTAGTGTATATGTATATACACTGAAAGGACAGAATTTATGGGATACCTGGTTCCTGGGCAGTGCGACGCTGTCACTCCTCTCGTTAGTGGATAAACCCACCGCTTTGCAAGTATATAGGTACACCTCATAACTGCATCACGTAGACGGTAGCTCGATGTCAGTATGATAAACGTCGTGAGTTAACCGACTTTGAAAGAGGGATGATAGTGGGTGCCCGACGAATGGGTCACTCTTTCGCAGAGGTGGTACAGAAATTGCACTATCCCCGTTCGACAGTATTAAGAGTGTATCGGGAATATGCTATTTCCGGAATAACATCTCATCGTGGACAGCGCTGTGGGAGAAAAAAGGTGGTGGATAAACATGGTCGTCGACGTCTGTCTCGCATTGTTTCAGCAAACCAGGAGAGCGACAGTGGCACAAATCACCGCCGACTTCAACGAGGGAGGTGCCAGAAATGTTTCCACCAAGTACAGCAGGTGATCATTAGCCGCAATAGGTTATGGAAGCCGCCGATCCAACAGTCCCACTGCTAACACCACAACACAGGACTCTATGCCTCACCTGGACTAATGAACATTGGACCTTGGATGATTGTAGACGGGTCTCCTGGTCCGATGAGTCCCGTCTCCAGTTATTTCGAGGGGACGGGAGGGGGCATATCTGGCGGAAACCGCATGAAGCTATGCACCCGTCATCTGAAACAGGAACTGTTCAGACAGGTGGACGGTTAGTAATGGTCTGGGTCATGTTCAACTGGCACACGTTGGGACCTCTGGTACGTCTAGACGCGTCTCGGAACGGTCCAGGTTGTGTCCATCCTTGCAGACCATCTGCATCCCTTCATGGTCATCGTGTACCGACAGGGCAATGGACTTTTCCAGCAGGACAATGCGCTTCCGCACAGAGCTGTGGTGACTAGAACATGGTTCGAAAAGCATTCGGCAGATTTTACCACCATGGAATGGTTTCCTCGTTCACTGGACATGGACCCTGTGGAGCATCTTTAGGATGCTGTGGAAAGGTCCGTTCGAGCTTTGGATCAAGGAATGCGACGGAATTATGAACAGCAGTGCAGCAAGCATGGATGGAAATACCTGTGGAACACTTTCGTGAACTAGTGGACTCAACGCCTTGCCGTGTGACTGCCCTTATCCGGGCCAAAGGTAACCCATGATTTTTGTCCACTCAGTGTTGTTCTTGTAAAAAAGATAAGAACTCTTGTTCTTATCTTTTTTATATTATATTTTTCTTGTTGGGTTGTCAACCATATCATCGTTTTATTGTTGTATTAAAGAAAAATGAAGTTTGTTTTTTTCATATATTTTATTGCTATATTTATTGCTTTTCCCATAACTATATTTTCTCTCGGACGTTAGTCATGCCACCCGCAGGGATTTCTGTATGCGCAGTACAGACGATGGAAAAGAGCAATTAACCAAATAAAATTTCCAAATAACACTATCAGAGGGAAATGTGGCACCAACAATAGAGGTGAATGGCAGTTGGCAAGTGCTGTCCGGGACAATAGACGGCTCACAATCCCTTAGCTAACGGCAGACTACAACCAGGACACACGGTAAAACAATTCGGGCACACCTTCCAGCGGACGCTCTTGTGGATAGGCTTGTTCATGTGCCCACGTTGACAGACCGTCATCGACACTTCCGCCTACAGTAGGCACGGGACCACTATTCCTGATCATTGGACAACTGGAAAAGAGTCGCCTGGTCTGATGAATCAAGGTTCCAGCTCTATCACTGATGGACGGATGCGTATTTTACGGCTAGTAGGTGAACAACTGCAATCAGACTACATAATTGGACGAAAACAGGCCAGCAGCGGTGGTATCATGGTTTATGGATGTTCTGGGGATGTCCATGTTGTCATGAACATCAATTGGTCCCCTCATCACCGCCAGATCCTACCTCGGCATTGTTTCGGACCAAGTTTTGTCCTACTGGGTGATCGTGTATCTTGATGGCACTGACAACTGATTTTTTTAACACTTTCACCAAGACAACGCCCCGTGTCATAAAGCCGACATTGTGCAGGAATGGTTCAAGGATCATGTCCAAGCATTTGGTCTGCTCTCCCTGGCAGCCAAATTTCCCCGATATTAATCCCATCTAACACTTGTGGGATGCGGCGGAACGCAGCATTCGCCAGTCCACGCTTGTGCCTCATTCCGCTGTCGAACTCCGGACATCCTTCTGTCCGGCTGGTCCAGATACCTAATGACACTTCCGCGGTCTCGTGGAGACGATGCCACGCTGTGTGCAAGCGGTTATCACGGAAAGGCGGCTCAAAACGATGTTAGGTAGGTGGTCATAATGTTTTGGCTCAAGTTTATGTGATTGACAGTAACTGAAAATTATGCTTGGTTGTATTTCGAATTTTTAACCACCTTTTATATAATATATATATATCCATATATATATATATATACATATATACAAAACGAATACCTACCACATGTGCACTACGAGTATTTGTTTCTACTTGCTCATGCTGTAAGGGTAGATGATCGCCTAATCTACTATTGAATGATAATGGCATCCATTCAGGGAATATATAACAAGGCGTGTTCGATGTTTTTTTCAGATAACCGACCGATCATGTATTCAGCTGGGTACTTACACTATACGGTAGCTCCTGTAACTGCAGCGACACTTCATGCAATGCGTGGAGACTTTTCCAGTATTCTGCACTTGTGTTTATTCATGCAAATAAAGATGCTCTTTCTTTGTCCGGAAAGTGTTTCGCAATGCGTTACGGACTGGGAAATGAAGTATATCAGAACATCGTGCCGTAGCCTCAATGTACAATTCCTCTTTTTCGCAGCATGGGCAGGAACAGGTTTCTTTCTTAGTCCACGTTGTGCGTCTAAGACGCTCAGGATCTTCAACTTTTCGGATCATTTCTCTTATACCATTAGCTGTTAGTGGACTTCTGCTGAAACCTTTTCATCAACCGAAACTTCTTCAGTGCTGATAGTGTACGGTTATTGTCCTCGTAAAACAGTATCACAAATAAAGCCTGATGTTTCATAGAAAGTCATCGTTCGAGCCACTCCCACAGCACGTTGGCTACGTCCGTGAATTGACATATTCTTCACTTGCATGCAATTTACATACCAAGATGCAGTCTTATTTTTTCATCACTCCAGTTTGATTTCCTTGCATACCACTCAACATGGACAGCCATAATGCATGTCAAAAGTTCAGTTCCAGTACTACATTTTCTTCTGGTAGTTTGGAAAAGACCATATCGAATGGAAGATACAGCAAACAAAGTAATTGGACACATGAGACTACAACCAAGAAAGCCATGGATAACAAGTGAAATTCACAACCTGATTGTAAAAAGAAACAAAGTCAGAAAGAATAATACAGCCGAAGGACAAGAACGGTACAGAAGACTAAGAAATAAAGTGACCGAGGAATGCAGAAGGGCAAAGGAAAAGTGGATGGATGAGATATGCAAGGAAGGTGAAGATAATTTAAACAATGGAAAAACTGACGTAGTATGCAAGATGATTGCTACATATACTCGAGACCTTAAAACCAAAAGCACAGCAATAAGAGATAAAGATGGAAAACTACTGATTAGAAATAGAGACATAGGAATAAGACGGAAAGAGTACCTGGAAGACCTCTATGATGGAAACCAAAAAGTGAGGAAGCCTGGGAGGCCGAACTTGAAGTAAAAGAGGATTGTTTGGGACCAGACCTATTAGAATATAGAAGAGCTCTAAATGAGATCCCCAGTGGAAAAGCAGTAGGGACAGATAAAATTCCAGCTGGATTGCTAAAAAAAAGCAGGAGACAAAACAAGGAAAGAAATGTTCAATATCATAAAAGCAATCTATGAAGAAGGAAAAAATGTGGATGACTTTTTTTTTTTTTTCAAACCCGGACAGTGACATTGGCCAAAAGAGGAAATGCGACAGAGTATAAAAACTACCGAACCATCATCAGTCTGCTTATCCACGCATCCAAAATACTTTTGAACATAATAAAACACAGAGTCAAACTGAAAACAGAACAGTTTTTAAGCGAAGATCAGTTTGGTTTTCGAAATTGAAGAGGAACACGAGAAGCCATCTTAGTGCTACGCACAATTGTAGATCGATGAATAATCATAAATAAAACCACACACACACAGTTTTTATTGATCTAGAAAAGCATTCTTCTCTGTATCGTTCCAATTTTAGTATATGTTCTCTGGGAGAAGCTTTACAGTCATGATGAAGGCCCAGTTTGATTGGAGAGATCGACGAGCCATCAAAAAATTATATGAAAATCAAACGACAAAAAATGAATTTCAAAATAATGAAGTAATAGCCAAGATAAGAAAAGGAGTTAGGCAGAGGTGTGCGTTATCACCGTTACTATTTAACTTGTACATGTAGGACGCTCTAGAGAAAGTGAAGTGCAAAACCAAAGGAATAAACATAGGAGTACAGGTGCAATACGTTTTGCAGATGATATAGCAGTACTAGCGAAAAATGAAGTGAAAAAAAACACAATAGAAGTAATGGAAGAAGTTTTCTTAAAATACGGGTTCAAAAAAAGACAAAAATAATGGTTGCCGGAAAAGAAAGTCAAAGAAAAACAGACAAGATAGAAATAGATAACAAGGAAATTGAATAAGTAAGCTCATTTGTATATAAAATTAAAAATTAAATTTTCTGTTTATACTCCGTGACGACCAAACGGTCAGAGTAGTTCACAAGATAGACAGAATACAAGAATTATTAACTATTTAGCAACCTTTCTGTCACCAAAAGGAGAGTTACATCTTGGACGAAACATACAAGAGGATGGCAAAAGCCATTTAGAAATAAAAAGAATTGCAAAAGCGAAAGAAGCACTTAGGAAAAATAAATCATTTATTGCAAAAAAGATAAACAAAGAAAAGAGGAAGAGATTCGTGAAAACCTATGTATGGATGTGAAACATGGTCAATAACAGCAACAGACTGTAGGAGAATTCAAGCATTTGAGATGTTTCTCTGGAGAACGTTGATGAAAATCAACTGAAGAGACAAAAAGACGAATGAAGAGGTCCTCAGTGTAGCTGAGGAACAAAGAACAATGAAGAAAGCCATAATAAAGAGGAAGATGCGGTTTCTAGGACATCTCTGGAGACACAATGATTGGACAGTAAACATACTAGAAGGACAGCTTGAAGGGAAAAGAAGCAGTGGACGACCAAGAATCACATCACTTGATAACGTGCTCCGACTTTCAAGAAGGAACTACAGGGAAGCAAAACAAAAAAGCCCAAATTCGCGTTGAATGGAGAAAAAAAGATCTCTAATAGTGACAGGGCTTGGCCCTTAGAATGATGATGACGATGATGAGTTTGGAAACTTTTTTTTCTGTTGAATTTCTCTTCCCGATCATCTGTACTATGCAAACTTCATTTTCCGATTAATCGTTCACGCTACAGACTCATCGATATAGGTGAACTTAAATTATGCTCACTCGGTATTTTTACTTCAGACGGGTCTGGCCCAAAAACACCAACGGCCAAAACCCCGACAGTATCTACTATATTGTAAAAATATATGAATATAATTCTATATATTTATTAGTTTTTTAGTAAGTAAAAATTTACCTTAGATTAATTTTGAATAGAAAGAATATAAAAAATAAATTTTAATGAAAAATACCTCTTTTAATTTGAAGATCATGATTTCTGTTACAAAAACAGACAGTTTTAAAATACGATCAGCAAATAATATAAAAATTATCTAAATTTTTATAAAAATAAAAAATAATTATAAAAATAATTACCAATCATTTAAATAGTAATTTTTGAAGTCGAATTTTGGCATTTGTATAGGGCGTTTGAGCAATGATTATAGGAACAGCAATGAAATGCTAAAGATAAAAAACTTTAAATACTTTCGGAATAATAGAAGCATAACTAACAATTTTGATAGGTATGGCCAAATATCAGAAATGCACTTTTGTTTTTATAAAGATAATGAAATTATAGTTATATTATAATATTAGTTTTTGGATTAATAATATTAAATTATATTTTATAATTTAATATAAATTATTACGCACGAGATTTTTCTTTTATGAAAAGAGCCTTTTTATAATAGGCAGGAATCTATCTGCAATTTGGAAGCTATCCAGGTTCGACATATAACATGTACAGTATATACATATAAAGATGTACAATATATATTTTATACAATATGTAAACACCCGATATGAATTACTCACCCTGCACTGCAGTGCTCAGATCTACAGAATAAAAACTGTTAGTGGAAGCATCTCTTTCTTTTTTTCTCTTCTTTGATCGACTTCGCTTCCTTTGACTGGTGCTGTCGCCCCATAGATTGGACCCACCATAGATACTGGGAATATTGAGAACAGCTATGCCCTGAAGAGATGGACCATTGGCCAAGTCTAATGACACGCCATCACACTGAAAATAAGTTTGGTATTTGCATCACCTAATTTGCAGTTAAACACTTTTGTAAAGGAAATGGTAAGCAAAACTAAACAGCAGAGTAGCTAAGCAATGGTGTTTCGTGGCGGTGTTGCAGGTTTGTGCAACTACCAATTATTTTTTTATCAAATAAATTTGGTATATAATTATAAATTATTTTACTTATTCCGTACTCATCTTGTGCAATAACTTCAATACTACAAGTACAATACGGTCACATGGCGCAGACTGCTGTAGCCGAGTGGTCAAACGCCAGAGTACATTAGTACAAGCGTTGGAGTTTACCGTGGTTCAAGATCACGTGATTGCTAAATACGTTGACATTCTTGCATTTTCTCTGTCATATGAACTCCTCTGACTTTATGTGGTTGTCCCGAAGCATAAACAGAAGATTTATTTAATGTAATTTTGCGATCTCTCCCCCTGTTTGTTATAGCTAGTGCGGTTGCCGATTTCTTGTAGAGAGAAAGAGCTACTCCAATAGAAAATGAGGGAAAAGGTATTCAGAGCAAATCAGAATCTGTATATGGCAAAAGCTCTTTAGAAAGTTCGCTTTAATAAACGCACTGAGATCGCTTGGCAGCCGGGGCGTTAACACGGTGGATAATACAAAATTAGTTTATTAAGAGAGGTGGTATTATGAAAACTTTAACAAATATTTGAAAATTTATAATAACACACAAAAAAAAAAAAAAAAAAAAACCGCGGAAGAAATCATCGCTGTTATAGGTTTATTATTAAATAACGGGCACTAAGAAATTTAACTGATAAAACAACAGAAAAATATTCGAACAACAAACAATAAAACAACACGGTATTGAAGACAGAAGAGCGTTACGGATTTCAATATAGAAAAAGCATCGGCGAAAAACATCTGTTTTCGGGGAACTTTAAGCCAATTAATAAGATGGGGAGTTTAATCAAAGTAGATTATAATAAAAGACAAGTAATATATAAAAATAAACGTAAATGTAGAAAGGTATACATAGGTTCATCTGAAACATGTATAGATGAACACAACAAACACGTGGCTAAGGGGAATACGAAAGAATCTGAATTAGCAGGGCACGGGCTGGAGTCCATACAGTAATAGGAACTTTTGAAGTACTGGGAAAGAAGACTAGAAAAAGAAAAAACCGCTTTTTACATCACGGTTTTATGCAGCTTGCTCTAAGGGGAGAGACAATGGGGAACTATGGAATGGGCAGTTGAACCTTAAAATTAAGTAGAGATTAGTGGAGCGTGAGGACGATGATGAACAATATGCTGTGAGAACGCAAGGGTACTGGATTAAACGTCTCTTGCGACTTGAAAGTAATTTGAGTAAGGAAAACTTGTAATCATTGTTACTGCTCTTCGTATTCATTAAGCGTGTGAACAAGAACCGGGTAAAGGGTTTGTAACGTGATATTTATTTATTAAAATTATTTACTGTGGTCTATAAAGTGTTAGAATATTTTATTTCCTGATGACATAAATAAGATCTACATTACCAACAGTTAATTTTTGAGAATGTTAACAGGGTTTAACGAGTAGTGTAATAAAGAGGGTTAACGGGAAGAATATATGGGGGAAACTACTAATGTTGAGTAAAGGTAAGGCTCCAGGAGTGAATGGTATTTAGAGTACCTTCACATTGGCGAGCGAGCGATGGGTATTTCACATTGCAAAGCATGCAATTCAACGATATTCAGTTTTAAAAATGGTCTTGTAAAAGCCGTGTAATACATTCTCTAATATACATATATTGTTTTTAATTTAATTTTTTAAACTATTCAAACGCAAAGTATGCAGAAATATATGCGCTTGCACATGTTTGAAATTTTGAGCGTTTAACTGTTTTTAAACCGTCAGGGACAACAGAAAGTAATGACCGAACATCGGAAACACACTTCCATTTATTTATGAGGTAACTCGAAATTCTATTTAAAAGAACTTACAAGTTCCTATTAGGCCGGTTGTAGTGAAATCTGGAATAACTCCACATGTATTTCTAAAATATCCAAAAATAAAAACTCACGATAATCCATCAATTAGGAGTCGAGTTGTTGCATGTGGACTGACGGACAGGGAAAAGACATATAGGCGATTTACGCATAAAAGCAGAAGCGTCTAAAAAGTGTCTTTTGTGTCCATATCAGCCAACTGCTTTATATTTTGAGCCTGACCTTTTTTCGTACAATTTCTTAATATATGTGTAATAATAAGAATACTGTGGTAACGTCTGTTCACTGATCCCAATCTTAACTACAGATTTACAGTAATTTCTTTACAGGAAAAACATATGAACAGGTCTATGCAAATAAAGGCATGCATACACATTATACAGGGTGATTCACTACCAATGCGACATACTTGCAGGAGGTGTAGGGGCACAAAGACGAATCGGAATCACATAGCATTGCAGGGTCCAAAATGCCTTCGTCATGCGGTAGAGGACGTTGAACGGGAGGTCGCGTGAACAGCGATCCCGCTGGAAGTCAGCATTTGCGAACCGGTTCCCGAGGCAGTAGGATGGACGAGTATTCAAACGTTGAACTGGCCGACATGCACTTCGCGTATGGAGCTGCGGACTGTAACGGGCGCGCCGCTCTGCACCAGGAACGTTTCCCTCACAGGCGTGCTCCTAATCATACGATTTTCGCACGTGTGTACAGAAGGTTACGTGAGACTGGTTGTTTCAGGAGAGGTACCATGAATTGAGAGCGAACGACGAGGACGCCAGACAATGAGGAGAATGTCCTACGTCTTGCAGAAGGCAATCCGAGTACTCGAGCGATAGGCCAACGATTGGGTATTTCCCAATCCACTGTATGGAGGATACTGTCAACAAACCAAATGAGTTCATACCATCTGCAACGCGTCCAATCATTGGAGCCTGTGGATTATCCACTCCGGAGGACTTTTGCTACTTGGTTTCTTCAACAGAAACGGTTCGCAAATGCTGACTTCCAGCGGGATCGCTGTTCACGCGACCTCCCGTTCAACGTCCTCTACCGCATGACGAAGGCATTTCGGACCCTGCAATGCTATGTGATTCCGATTCGTCTTTGTGCCCCCTACACCTCCTGCAAGTTTGTCGCACTGGTAGTGAATCACACTGTATAGAGGACCTCATATGCCTATTTACATGAAAATAATAAATTCATCTTACCGCTTTCTAGTCCTCAGGCAACTGCCACATAAAACCCAGAACCTCTTGGTAACATCTTTTTTTTCCTAAAATTAGCTTCATCTTCATTCCAAAGTACAGAACGCGACTACGCCTCGTTTATTAAATTTTGCCAAATTTCACAAGAGCAACATGTTTCACCCTTACACAAAGTAGGGATGGAAAGTACAGCGTGGATGCGCAAAACGATTCTCGCTCGAGAATCATTTTGCGCATCGTGTTTGAAAACAGAGTCAGCTTCAAAACGACATCGCTCTGCAGCTTTATCGATTGCTCGTTCCCAAATATGAAGGTATACGTAAAAATGCTGCATGTGAGTTTATCATCCTGTTGAGAAAGTTAATGAGATCATCATTAGATTCCGCGGGGAGGGGGTGATCCTTAACTGGCGAAATGCTAATGTGTCCCCAATCCACAAAGGAGGTGCGAATACATGATGGGAAACTACAGACAGTGAGTAAGACTTAAGTGGTGGGTAAGATCATGGACTCTGATTAAGAATACAATACAGGATCATCTCGATAGGATGGCGTCATCAATGGATCACAGCATGGTTTCGTGAAGGGAAAGTCTTGCCTGACTAATCCAGTTAATTATTTTGACGAAATCATACATCAGTTGGGTAGAACTACATAGGATACATCCACTAGATATCATCATCAGCCATTTTCAATCCACTGCAGGATGAAGGCCTCTCCAGCAAATTTCCAGTTCCTTCTGTTTTTTTCAATGGCCATCAATTTACTACCCACAAACTCATAAATTTCATCTGTCCATCTCCGTTGTTGTCGTCCAGGTTTTCTCTTAGATCCTCTTGGGTACCATTCTGCTATTTTCTTATCCATCTGTCATCATGTCTTCGAGCTATGTGTCCTGCCCAAGACCATTTTAGTTCTTTAGTTCTGATAAGAATGTCGTTTACTTGAGTTTGCTGCCTAATCCATGTGTTTCTCTTCTTATCTAACAGTCTGATATAGTGACATCCAAGTACCTTTCCTCTACTACGGGCTTTAGTTTAACTCCCCCAAAGTATAAGTTATTTTGGGGTTACCGTTCCTCAGGTGTAATACCTTACACTTTGCTGGATTAAAGCATATCTACCATTTTACTGGCCATCCCTGAAGTCTATCTGTCACTCCGAAGAAGCTCTGCTTGGTGATGATCATTAACTACTCTATCAATCTTTACATCATCTGCAAATTTAAACATCACGCGCACTTATGTCATTTATGAAAATCAAAAACAACAGTGGTCCTTATACTGATCCTTGGGGAACCCCACTTCTGGCATCAACCCAATTTGAGGAATAACCATTTATCACAACCTTCTGCCTCCTGCCCTGAAGCCATCCAGCTATCTATCTAAGGATTTTCCCTGTGATTCCAACCTGTTCCAGCTCAAAGTAACTGCTCATGTAGGACTGAGTCAAATGCTTTGCTGAAATCTAAATAAACAATGTCGAAATTATTTCCTAAGTCCAGCACTTGAATGACCATGTCAAAACGGCTAACCAGATTAGTTAATCATGGTTTTCCTTTTACAAAATCATGTTGCGTATCCTTCACAATTCTATTTCTATCTAAATGATCCCGAATTCCACCCTTGATCCACTGCAGGATGAAGGCCTCTCCAGCAAATTTCCAGTTCCTTCTGTTTTTTTCCAATGTTTTCCCTACTACTGACGTTGGACTAACCGGCCGGTAATTTCCCACTTCATTCTTAGAACCGCTCTTGTGTATTCAGGATACATTGGAACTTTTCCAATACAATGGAATCTCTCCAGAGTCCAGTGATTCTCTCATAATTAACCACAATGGTTCAATGCACTCACTTTTCGCCTCCCTTAAAATTATAGGATATTTGTCATAAACCCTAGCAGCCTTACTGCCCTGTAGGTTCGAAAGTTTTTTTTTCATTAAATAAACGTGAAATTTCAACATCATTAAGCAAACTGTTGAGTTCATCTGCAACTTCAGCTGGGGTATCTAATACTATCCCCACGCCCATTAAATAAGGGTCCGATCTGGTTTGTTCTTCTCTTTGCATTTATATACAGTATATGAAGAATTCCCTATCCTCATTCTCTGCTCTCTTTGTCAGCAATTTCTCATAATCTGCCTTTCCAGCCTAACCTTTTCTGTGGCACTACTACAGACCAATTTATATGCGAAATATACTTTCATATTAAGGACGTTGTATGGTCGGAAGGAAGTCAGAGGAAGCTATGATTGATCTTAAAAGCTTTCCAGGGACCGACGAAACATACGCTGAAAATGTGATAGCGATTGAACTTTTCTTTACTAAGTAATGTATAAACATCTGATAACATACTTCTGTTACAAGTTAGGTAATGTACGCATTGCGTTATATTTCAGGCATATTCTCTGTTGTTTTCTAAAAATTAATTGAATTATTTTTCTGTGATTAACTGAAGTCTTCTTATCGATTAATTATTAAGGTTATAACTTAATAGAACACTTAATAAATATCTATAGTTTTAGGTTCTCGAAACTTAGCTGTTCAGTTTAATTATAACTGTATAATATTTATTGCTCTTTACCATATACAGTAGAACCCCGGATAAGAAATTCCCGCAAGTTTCCCTGGTAAAAAGCTTTCCCGCATAAAAAGTTCGTGATAAAGAACACACAGTGTATTATTATAATGACATTTTCTCAATTAATACGTTTTTTAAATATAGAAAATTTTCTTTATTTTTATATTAAAAAAATATTTAGCAATATAAACATTTTGGTAATCGAACATGTTAGTGTATTCATTTTAGTTCGTAGTAGATCACTGAATGACATCGTTTTTGTTATATATCAATATTGTGAATGCCTTCACAATGAGTTGCCTCATATTGCACTACCTCGATTAAGTAACGCTTTGCCTGTGGAGAAGACTAATGTTACTTATTCTCGGCGTATAACACCACCCAGGAGTGGTGTTATACGGTTATCATCACCCAGAGGTGATGGTAACCGCCGAGAATAAGTAACATTACTCTTCTCCATTGGTGAAGCGTTGCTTATTCAAGGGAGTGCAATATCTGGGCAACTCGTTGTGAAGGTATTTATAATATGAGATGTAACAAAAAGGATGTCATTTCACCTATTTCAGTGATTTACTACGAACCGAAATGATGCTATGCACTAACTTGTTCGATTAGAGAATTTTACAGTCTGAAGCTTTCAGCCCTAAAACCTTTTTAGTATAAACATTTTGATATAACGGAAGTGACATATTGCAATTGTTTTCATTGATATCCATAACCAAATGAAGCGTTTGATGTTAAGTTCTGAATTTCGTAATTCTACTTAGTGGATTGCTGCTGTGTCTTATTGTAATCTTTTAAAGTATGTTGAAAGCTGAATTTATAATACTTTATTTATTTATGTAGAATGCCATTAGTATTTTTGGTACTACTTTAAAGAATAACAGACCGTATTTTTGTCTCTCTACTGTATTGACCCTAATTATTCTTCCCTCCTTGGTAGTTTTTTTTTTTATCCCTGAAAATATTAATTATATCGATTATACGAGTATAATAGTTATTAATTATACTGATTATATTTTATTTTTCTAATTTGAAGGGTTATAGTTGGAAGGATGCTATCCTTCCCACTTGGTAATGAGTAATAAGAGCATGATGCAAGAAAGCAAGCGTATTAGCTTTATGCAGCATCATAAAAAAAAAAAAAAATTCACACAACCATTCCCTCTAAAAATTTGTCCAGTTCCTCCTTGAATTTATTTAAGTTATCAACTTCCACAACGACAGATGGAAGTTTGTTCCAGCAGTTAACCACCCGCTGGCTAAAGGCAAATTTCTGCACATCTGTTTTACAGCTCTTTCCCCAATTTGAATTTATGTCCCCTTAGGTTCGTAATCTGAGCAAGCGGAAGAATCCCATCAGAATTGAGCTTGCTCAACCCATTCAAGGCCTTATACACTTTGAATGGGTTGAGCACGCTGAATTCTGATGAGTATTTGGTAATGAGTTTAATGAACAGAATGTTAAGCAATTAGAAATCTCAGTTTAAAAATGTTTCCCATAAGCAGAGTAAAATATTTATAAATTCTGAAATAGTACTTAAAAATCATCTTTAACTTATGTGTATCTTTTCATTTTTATTTGTGTGGTTCAATATTTCATACCCTTGGGCCATTTTCCCTTGTAAGAAATTCTAAACCTCCACTCCCTTGGAAAACTTTTTAATAGAGTTCTACTGTATTTAGTCTCTTTTCTCTCCAATATCTGTTCACATATCTGCCCACAACCGACACCATCTTGCGTTCACGATCTTGCATAACAATACATGCTTAGAGTTCATGGAACTTCTAAAGCTAACAAAAAAACTATATAAAAAGCTAACATTAAAACTATATTTAATATATGAATTCTTTTTTTCCCATACAGATTGAATGGGAAAAAAATGATAATAATAGTTGCAGGATTTCTGTCTGTCCAATGTTAATAAAATTTGGGATTGCTCGACATCTTTTTATACGTACCAAATATAAAATTTCATGAAAATGCGTCTTCTGGGAGTACCTCTGTTACATGCGGACGGATGACATGATGAAGATAATAGGTGCTCATGCATATATACTAATGCGCTTAAATTTAAAAATAAATATGCAAGTTATAAGTCGGTAAGCACAAGTTTAACAAGAAAAGATGCAAGAGTTTTGAATGCTTATTTTTGTTTATTTATTTAATAAATATAAATAATTTAATGGTTTGGTCGCATTAAAAATGGAAGATTTTACCGGTTAATAATGCAGCGTTCTCTTTGTGAAAATGTTTTTGGTGTTAGTAGTGGCCAATTATGCAAGAAAGTAAGCTTATAAAGCATCAGCCAAAAATAAAACTTCCCACTCACCTGCCCATCCCCTCCAACAATTTGCCTAGTTAAAGGATATTTTGGCTATAGCCTTAGATTGCAGGAGTTTACTGACATATGGGTTAGTGCAATTGCCCCATTTTATACGTAATGAACTACGCATACAATGATCATCTGAAATATAATTAAAACGGGAGATAATTGCATACGTAGTTTATTGCGTATAAAAATGAGGCAATTGCACTAACCCATATGTCAGTAAATTTGTCTAGTTTTTCCTTTGTTCTAATTACCCACTTCAACAACATATGGGAGTTTGTTCCAACGATCAGTCACCTGCTGGCTGAAAGTAAACCTCCGCACATCCATCTTACAACAAACGTCATTTTGAATTGAATTTATGCTCCTACCTGTGTGTAGTCTGAGCAGGAGGAAGAATGCCATCAGCACTGAGCTTGCTCAATCCAGTCAAAGTTTAAAACACCTCAGTCAGATCACCTCGCAAATGCCAGTGTCTCCAAACGCTGCAATTTGCAGAATTGAAGCCTTTCTTGGTTTGACCATCCTTTTGTTCCTTCAATCTCCTTGCCCTTCTCTGCACCCATTCCAGCATATCTATATCCTTCCTGTAGCATAACCATTGCGTTGTTCAATGGGATAATCACCTCCTTAACCCTGCTAGCAAAGTTCGTGTATATCATTGATAAAACCCCATGAAATACCCTGGCAGCACTACTCACAGAACGTCATATCTGAGCCGATCGGGCTAGCCAGGTGGGTCAAGTGCCTGCCTGGCAACCCAAAGGTCGCGGGTTCGAATCCCGCCTCGGGCTTGGGTCAGAGTAAAATGCAAAAAAAAAAAAAAAAAAAAAAAACTTTGGGAGGTGCATTATGGCCACAGAAGCCGATGCGCCAAAAATTAACAAACAAAAAAAAAAAAAAAACCGTCATATCTGACTGCACAGTTACCTCCAGGTCTTTTTCATTTTCCACAAACCTGGGTGTAGTACCACGCAATTACTACGATAAAATCTGGGATTATTGCTTCCCATATGAAGTATCTTGCATTTGTCAATATTAAACTTCAGCTGCCGATTTCTCAGCTCATCTGTCTGACTAATTTTGTTAGATCTTGTTGCAATAGCTTACCGTGATTACTTTCTTAACCACCCTGCCAACTTAGCCCGTAAGCCTGATATACCTTCATCAGTATCATTAATAAATATAGAAAACAATAAGTCCAGCAGTGAGCCCTGGGGTTTCACTAATAACGTTAGTCCAGAAGAGTAGTGTCCATTAATAACCATGCTCTGTCTTCTTCCACTCAACCATCCATTTTATCCATTGCTATAACTTGCTTTATTACCACACTGCTCCAATTTATATGGTATGAAAAGCTTTCCTTAAATTCAAGTAAATGATATCAAAATTAATTTCGCATCCAGTTTCTTTATTACTGCATCGTAATATTCAATCAGATTAGACAGAACCTTAACAAATCTAAGCTGTGACTGTAGTATAACTGCAATGCTGTTTAGATTGTTCTGCAATTCTTCTTTAACCAGTGAATCCATTATTTTCCCTGGAACAAAAGATAAGCTAACAGGTCTGTAATTACTCATGTCACCTTTTGATTCACCTTTGTGAATTGGAGATACATTCGAACATCTCCAGTCCATAGGGAGCTCCCCCGAATCCAAAGAAGGTGGTCTCATAATTATGACTAAGGGTTTGCTTACGTCATTTGCTGTGTCTCTTAATGTAACTAGACAGATCCCATCCAGCCCAAGAGCATTTTTTAAGTTCAGATTCAAGAATTTCTCTTCCACTGTCCTCTCAGTTATCACAAATCATTTAGCTTTTCTGTAGTTAGACTTTTTAAAACTACTGGCATCCCCATCCATAAAGAATTCTTCATGTGTGAATGTAGATACAAAATACCTATTCAGCTTATCAGCAACCTGAACAGGATCATCAACAATTGAACCACTGACATCAAGTGGACCAATGCAATTAAAACCCATCCATGTACTGTTAATATAAGTAAAAAGTCTATATTGCTTTTCTTTACCAGAGGGTTCTCATATTCTGACTTAGCTTGCCTAACCTCCTTTGTGACCTGATTGCAGACGAGTTTATATCTACTATAGGCTTCTGTATCACCTGATAATTTATGTGCATACCATACATTTTTGTTTGCTTCAAGTCTTATCAGCTCATCTACCATCCAATTAGGTCTGAGCGTTGAACAGTATTTATTTTTGTTTTGGCATGAAAAGCCCAGTAGCTTCTATGATTATTTCCTCGAACGCCCCCCATTTAGAATTTGTCGTTGGTAACATCATCAGTTGGTCTCAGTGTAGAATTTAAAAACTGTCTGATACCACTGTTAATCACCCTTACGAAAGCAAAAGCCCTTCCTTTTAACCTTAAGAGTAGTTGTTTTAAAGTAACTTTCACATCAGTACACTGATTACTGCCGCCTAGTGATTTTTTTGCTTGCAGATTACTAATGCATTAGGAATCGCTGCTAATAGATCAACCAGTATTGATTTTTCTTGTTCCTTTCTAACATACTGCTGTAGAAAACAATCATCCAATAAACCCACAATAGTCTTGCTAGTGTCAGTGATCATCCCATCAGTTGCAGTCCATATTTGGAAAGTCAAAATCTTCTATTTTGACTCGTCATGCACTTATTTACATTCAATATACTTCTTATCCAACAGCATAACCCCCTCTCCTGTCATTTCTGTAGTTTTGGGTACTTATTGGCAAGCCTAGGCGATTCAAGGGTTCGCTCCGCCAGACTTACGCAGTCCTACTGCTTGTCCCATCTCCACATGTTAAACGACGGGCAACGGCGAGGATCTTGGCCTCCCAAGGGCAAAATGAAGAGGCCAGATGAACAACAGACCAACACACTCCAACACCACACTACACTGTAATCTACACTTCTCTAGCAAGTAGCCCCTTATGCTAGAATTTCTCATAACTAAAACAAATGTACACATTGTGTTCCTTGCATTCAAATTCTGCATCCCTTGTCTGAGTGACAGACTTGATTGATCAATAATTCAAATTTATTTACTATGCTCCTAGATTAATGTATATGCAAGTATACCTGCACCTGTTCTTACTCTTAGTTACCCTGACACAGCCGGTGTGTTTTTATTTGTTCCATGATGAGCCACAGCAGCGCTTGAAATCTGAAAACCCTGTTTTAGGTTGCTGCATGTTATAGAAGTGCAAGAATTATTTTCACCCCTGCCTGCAGCTCTAATTAATCTATTAGTCTGTGTGTTTCCCCGCAAGCTAGCAGTTTTCTGACCCACTACCTCAGCATTTCTATTTAAGTGCATCTCATCCTTGCATAAACGGTCTCTCCTGTTAACATTCACAGCCCACACGCTGGGAAAAAAATCTATTCCATAAGCCATGTACAATCTCTGTCCAGGGCCGATTTGATTGGCAAGGCTCTCAACATGTACACCCTCCCTATCATGTCTGTGCAGAATTGCAGACACTTTTTTTAAAATTAATCCTAACTTACGACTTTTTCCCTGACATTGCGCTGTACTTATTATTATTAACTCAATTTATTGCATATGCTTCACCCCTGAACAGTTTTCAGCTAGGGGAGTTAATTGTTCGGGGAGGGGGTTACTTGTTAAGTAAGTCCTTAGAGCTCTTACTCTTAACATCATTAGTGTCCACGCGTACAACGATATCACCTTTCGTGCCCTTTAAAGATGATATCTGCCCAACAACGTCATCTACTTTTTACCCTGTCAGACATAACCTGGTCCTATTCCACTTATCCTCCTTACACATAGTGTTTTTGTCTGGTGGCACCGGAGGTTCCCCCCCCCCCCAACTATTTCCCATTTTCTGACAATAACGACCTTTGTGCTACCAATGTATTTTGCCTTGAGGAATGCTGCTGTATTGCCTGATGCACTAGTAGCGTTGAGTTAAGCAGCTGTGCGTTTGATAGGCCCCCATTTTAATTCTACTATACATTAAGGTAACATTTCAGGCAATCTTACCGATACCCATCATCAGACCATGTTGTTGGGGGAACAGAAAATAGAAAGGGTTACAAATATGAATATATTACAATTGCCAATTTCTATCTACTTTCTGTTCCCGCAAGAACATGGTCTGAAGATGGGGTATCTGCAAAATGCCTGAAACGTCACCTTACTGTATAGTAGTTTAGGCGAATCGCTTAATAAACTATATTATTACTTTCACGTGGTATATGAGTGGTAATAAATATAGTAATAATCAATGTTTTTCATGAATATTTTATTGCGAACAGTGTTGCCGAAGGCGAATATTTGAAATAATAGGCTTCCTCGCATACAAATTCCGAGTATCCAATAGAATCTATCTACTACCTTACAGAGCAACACATTACGCAAATTACAAATGCCTATAAATCGCGGTTTGCGACCATATCATTTCATTCCGTTTTTTCGCATGCTCAGTGGGACAGCAAGTTATCGTCGTTTAAAAACTGTTTATTAGGATCACCCGGAAAGTTTTACAATTTACCCATGTGTATTATCTCTGTAAATTCCGTGTGTTCTTTGGTTTGTTCTCGGGGTTTTCGACCTGCTTTGCTGGTCGAAAAACCCCGAGCTCCTTGGGAAGGGGGATTTTTCTATGTACGCCTGAAACAGACTAACTCTGCCATGGAGTGAAAAAAGACCATACAAGTTCCTCGCGTCGTCGACGGGATTCGAACCCGGGCCTTTTCCAGCCGGTGTTATTACTGGCGCAGACTTATCGTCGTTTTGATGATTCTCTGAGACGATTTGAAGCCGTCCAGTCTCAGGCAGAGGTGGTATGTTGGCTTAATGTGTCACGCCGTGTCGTCTCGGTACTATAGAGGCGGCCAATAAGCCGGACAAACAATGGGCACAACACATCACAGACATGGCCTACACACTTTCAAGTCTCTGGCTTGACAGTGTACTGTCCTCGATACAGCGAACACACGCGGTGATCGAAATCCCAAGTGCCGTCTGACATATCTTTTATAGAAGCAGTTTCAGGAGGCAGGAACCATTACAAGCAGAGCTGGCCAAGGTTGCCCGAGTGCTACGGCAACCAGAACAGATCGCTCTCTGGCCCTAACAGCAAGACGGAACCATACGATGTCCTGTGATCAACTGTCTCTTGAGGTTGCTGCGGCCACAGGTGAAAACATTTCCAACCGGACTGTGTTAAGACTGTTCAATTAAAGTGGACTCTACGCAAGGAAGCAGACCCATGGGGGCTACTCTGTAAAACTGTAAGAAATAAATTTACACAAGACGTGTATGGATCGGTTATACAATGGCGCGGAGACCGCTAACTGGATGGGTTCTGTAAACAATATTCTAGATAATCTTTTTCTACAGGACAATGTGTGCTCTGATTCTGATTTTCACACTAATATTTGTTCTGCCAATTCTCTGCATGTTTGTTCAATTAAGACTTGGCTTTTTAGTGCCATCGAGTTGGATACAGTGGTCTAGGAAGCGAAAATTAAGGAATGGAAATGCTAGAGAGTATCTTTATTGTGCATTTCGCCAAGATTAGGCTACTGTATACTTTTACAACTTTTCAATAAATGTTTAGAGGCTGGAATTTTCCCGGATCTGTGAAAGACTGCCCTTATCAAGTTGATTAGGAAACCAGACAAGCCCTCCCTCAAGGAACCAAAGTCTTATTGGCCAACCTTAGTAAGCTATTCGAACGTCTAACTGCCCTGCGATTAAACAACTTGTTACTGGAATGGGGACTAACTGCGCCCAGTCAATACGGATTCACTCGTGGAAGGTCCTGCGAAGACCCCCTTGTTGACTTCATTTCTTCTGTTGCATACTCCAGTTTCAAATATACTCTAGCTATCTTTATTGACTTCGAGGGTGCTTTTGGTTCCCTTTGGTGGAAAAGTGCCCTCGAACGTCCACATCATGCCGAATGTTCCCAGCAACTTTATCTTCTAATTAAGAGCTATTTTTCTAACAGATTTATCACCGTCAGATCTAAGTACAGACACATTTTGCGTCAGGTCTTTCAAGGGTGTTCCCAAGACTCCGATTTGGGACCACTTTTCTGGAATTTTATTTGCAAGGTTGAATTACTCGAACCTTTGACAACGTGAAGATCATCGCATATGCGGATGATTTAACAGTCTTTGTTAGTGGCAATTCAAGATCTTCCATTGAACTATCTGCTGAGAAAGTTTTATCTGATCTTCAACAATGGATACTTGAAAACAAGTTTAAAATTTGTCCTACCAAGACAAAAAATGATGGTCCTTGGCTCTAAATTGAACGTTCGTCGACCATCAAGAGTTAAAATTAACAAGACACAAATGCCTCTGGTAACGGAAATTAAAATTTTGGGAATAACTATTGACAGCAGGTTAAATTTTCTCCATTATGTATCTAATCTGCGCATTAAGTTTAGAAAATTGACCGGTGCTCCTTGTCAGAGTTTCTAGAATTGCGCGGGGTCTTTCTAGAAGATCTTCAAGAATTTACTGCAACTCTGTGCTCCTCCCTATGGTTGCCTATGCTGCTGACGCTCCGTTCCATAGGGCGGGGACAGGAAAATTTCAATCAAAATTGATGTCAATCCAGCGTACTATGTTACTTTGCATTTTGAAGATATGTCGAATGGTTTCAACACATGCTTTGCAGGTTTTGGCTGGGGCGTTAGCGCTCGATCTTTATGTAATTTTTCGAGTCTTATGTTATCGCTTGAAACGTAAAATCCCTACTCAGATCCTTGGAATTTCTATTAACAGTCAGATCTATATTAAAGCTTAACGACGAAGAATTTGGTAAGAATTGATAAATTTGTGGCAGAGTAGGTGGGATACCACATCACGGGATTTTTTAGCATGTAAAGTTTTTCCTGAATTGACACTCTCATGGATAAAAAGCTACGGTCTGGTTTAGTCTTGACTTGTTTACCTCTTATTAGATATAAGGACGCGGATCATTAAATCAGAAACTGATTAAATTTCGCTTCTCTTCGACGGAACTCTATCATTGGCAACACTTTTTGTATCAAATGCCACCAGTTCACCAGTTATCACGCCCTACAGAATTTACTAACCTTCACTAAAAGGCTTGCAATACCTTCTGCTTCAAATTAAGTTCAACACTCTTCTCCTTTACTCTAGTGACGTCCATTTTCCATGATTTGCTTATCTTCTAACAGAAGAAATTGACCTCATTGTGGTTTTCACTGTCTTAAACAAGATCTTCGACATCTTTCACACTCCAGAATGTATTGGATTCTGCCCACGAGTTATCACCTTTTGTGCCATGACTTCGTCTCCTCCAGTCAACTTTTGATTTAATTAAATCTCAATAAGATCTACAATTTTAGGATTTGTGCTGTTTTTTTATTAGGTTCTTCGTTCTCTCCTTTTTTTTTTCCCCCTCTTCAACTATACAAGTATTCCACCTACAACTCAATTTTACGATGAAAATTCCTGTGCTCCTCAAATTTAACTTAATTTACTGTATTTATAAGGTTTGTACCTGCTTCTTGGCTAAAAGGCTTTTATAAAGTTATGAACGTATGAATGAATGGTTAAATGGTACTGGCTTTTTTTAGGTTGAGGATTGTTCTTGATTGTTCCACCTATCTTTTTTCTTAAATGGCTTACGTTTTTTTTTAGGTTGAGGATTGTTATTCTTGATTTATTTTCTTTGATTTTGTATATAACCTTTAATATTTGATATTTATGTTAATGTTTAAAATTTAACGAGTTACTTGCTTTGTTTACTTTGAAAACCTCAAAGTATTGTTTGTTTACCTCATGATTTTGAGGTTAATCTTGTGTATAGTGATGAGGTTAATCTTGTGTATAGTGTTAGGATACTCTTTTTTTTCAAGCAATTTTTGGCAAGATTCCTTGGCTCGAACTTGGTTCGGCTCTTGGTTCTGCTGCTGGTTGGTAGGCCCTAGTTTACCTTCCTGTGGCGGTGGCGCATGTATTTCCGGCTTGCTGATTTCGGGTAACCAAACGGCCATTTCAATACAAACAATGTTCAACACACATATCTGGCCATTTGTACAGAGTCCTGTATCTTTACAGTGAAACGAAGCGGAGTTAAACTATCGTTCAACCCCAAACCACCGCGGAGCTTATCGAAACTAATGCCATGAACATATGACTTGGACCGCTAACAAATGGAACAGTTCTGTTTTCTGGTAAATCTGGTTTTAGCTTACAAACAGATTGTAAACGTTATTTCATCTGGAGACAACGAGAAATGCGATACAATCCCTCCGACATCAGAGAAAGCAACATTTACGGTGGGGGCGGTGTTCTGGACCGGGGCGGAGCGGAATAATGATTAACGGTCGCACCTCTATTCATGTTCTTGATTGGGGTACAGTAACTGCGCAGAGATAGAGAGAACAGATCCTCGAACCCTATGCGCGGCTTTTCATGGAGGGGCGGTTGGTTCAGATTTTCTTTTCATGCACGACAAAGGCACCGCACATCACATAGAGTTCAAGTTTTGGAGGAAAACCTTGACACTGAAGATTACCGATCTAACATGTGTGGGATGCTCTTGTGCGTGGTATTGCACGCCGACAGCCAACTCCTCAGTCACTTGGTCTGCGCTGGTGGAAGAATGAGATTTGTTGTCGCAGAATCTTATAGACACTCTTATATCGAGCATGGCTAACCCCTGTCAGGCCTTTTTAGCCGTTGGAGGGATCATACACCGTACTGATGTCATGTGACCATATTTTCGAGCATCTTGTATCGACTTCTGTAATGCGACATTTTTGGTAATTCTTACAACCCCTATATTCTATGGTACACGACCATAATACGCAATTTTGTCCTGCTTCATCACACGGCTGTACGAAATTGACCACGTTTTCGAGTAGTGTACCATTCACTGCATTACTTGTTACGTGAAAACTAGTAATTCATGCCAAATCACCATTATGAAATCTTCAGGAATATTTAGTTTTAATCAAATTGACACTTTTGTTAAAATTCAATAAAAAAAAATCAAATTATTATTTTAGGGTTGCCCGTAATTAAATACATTAACCCGTATTTGTGTATGTTCTATGGTCGATTTGCCTGTTTTGCTGGACGAAAAAACCCCAGTTACTGGGGAGAAAAACCTTCCTATCTACGCCTGAGACCGACTAACTCAGCCACGGAGTGAAAAAAGCCCATTAAAGTTACTCGCGTCATCGACGGGATTCAAACCCAGGCCTTTTCCACCCTGTGTGGGGAGGACGGTGACGATACCACTGTGCTACCCGCGCAGACGAACGTTCAATAAAGAAATTAATATAGAAATTATTTGAAAAACTGGATTTTATTGATTACTGAAATCATAAGAATACCGTAACGACGTTACATGGACATTCGCCAGATTATGGTTTTCGATGAAGACGATAGAATAGAACAGGGGTCAGAAACTTGCGGCTCTTTAACTTTTAACCCACATGAAGCAAAGTTTGAAATGGACTTAGATGATTTAAAAATCAAACACATGTGGAGTACAAGTCTAAAATGCCTTAAAATTGAAATTTAGAATTGGGAGAGGCAAAAAGCTGCCCTTGCAATTCTACGCAAATGGACGGCTATAGATGAGTTGAAAAAGCAAGACCAAATTGTGTTCTATGCGTGGAGTAGCTTACCGGACATGTATATAAATTTGAAAATATTTGCGTTTAGACTATTCAATTTTTGGTTCGACGAATTTCTGCGGGCAAATATTTTCGAACATAGACTATATTAAAAATAAATCAAAAGAAACCGTCTGAATATTGCGAGTCTCTCAGCAAGCTTAAATTTCCATATATATGAACCATTGACCGACAATAAGCAGTGCTTTCCTTATCATAAATTTTTAATCCAGTTTTCGGAAAAAAAAAAAAAAAAAAGTCAATTTTCAATTTAAATTCAAGATCTGTGAAATCTTGGGTATTATGTACCACTCCGAAGTGAATTTTGCTTCTGGGATTTTCAACCAGGAGAACACAGGTTACACTACAAGGGAGTTAACTCTCCCAGTCAACACAAGGATTTCCGAATAACCTTATTCTTTCTTATTGTAAACTGTCCCGCTGTGATGCCCTAAAGTAATTCGAGGGTAAAACGTTCTTTTGTTTTCTTAATTTCTTCCTCTTTCTTTCGTTAAGGCTTCATCCTCCACAACAGTCTTCTGAGTCTTATATCCATTTCGAATCAGTTTAGGAACGGAAGAATTACCTCTATGATGTCTTGTTTTGAGCCATTGCTGCCGTTGTCCACTTCGAATGATCTGTTATAGTTATGTATGGAGTCTATACGCACTTCCATTTACTCTTCGAGGACAGCATCGGTTTATTATGAAAATATTTCTTTCCCTTTAAAACTTGAACTCTTGAAACGACACAAGCTCTTCTGCAAAAGTGAACTCTTGGAGCTCTTGGGAGGGAAAAAGTGGGAGGAATTATGATATCAGTTTGTGTTAATAGGAAAATCACATTTGTTTTTGTATCATTCTGACTTGGGCTGGTTGCTTTTATTTCTAACTGGTAGCCCACTAACCAGAAGTACCGTTATAATTTAGCATTAGCTAAACATTTTTCTGTAAAACTGTCACTCAATGTATGTATATATTATATAAATATCTATCGAAAACAAAGATATCTTAAATTAGAGGGCTTACCATGATATCCACATCGTCGTGTAGATTTTTGCAGGTGGCAAAGAACGTTTCCGACGTTGCGAATTCAAAGTACCACATTTTGTTTTTCACCCTGGAAACAAGGAAAAGAAACAGTACTGAAAATTATCGATAAGTCCTTGCCATGATTATAACAACATTTTAAAAAACATGTCAAATTACTGCAGACGTTTGTGGCTGGTAATACTGCAGACTCCCTTATTACAGTAAAAGAGTATTTATTCATTTCATGTGTTATGCGTGTATTTTCCATAGGTTTAATAAAAAAAAAAAGCACAATTTTATAGCTATTTTGATTATGTTAAAATGCTTTTCGATGTAAGGCCCATTTGCTAAAACATTTCAATGATATAGCAACATCAAAGCCTTCAAATCATGTGTGTGTTACCGAAAAAGTGTAGGATCCAAGCATTTTATAGAATGCCTGGCAAAGCATAAAATATATATTTTTTTTCATATTTCAACTTTTTTGATCTTATATTTATTACTTATAACAGATATTAATTTTAACAGCGAGGAGTAGTATTTCCCCTGTCTAAAAGTCGGGAACTTCGATTTACTTACATAACTAATAATTTTATGGTAGTTATTAATAACTAATAATCACAGTGAGAGGGGGGTATTTTTTTGTTCGAACCCTACTGACGTCTTAAACCCAACAAAACGCAAATCTGTTGCGTTTTGACTTTCACCCTACTGAAATCACAATCCCACCCCACAAATGCAAATCAGGCTGCAATTCACAGAAACTTCTAGGGTGTGCAAAGTGGGTGTTAGCAGAACATTAAAGACACATTTATTTACAAAACTTTAATGAATATTATATATAGCATTCACATAAAAAAAACAATTACATACATGCATACCAATTTCCATATATACGAACCATACCAGTACAATACAGTACACTATATCTCCCTCATCTACTATTCTCAATTTACAAATTATTAACATCAGTTTGTATCAGTTGTCTTACTTAATATGAATCATCAAAGATTACTCCACCATTCTCTGCCATTACCAATTTTTTATCACTTACATCAGTAAAACTCATTTCAACTCTAATTACTTTGTTAGATCTCTTAGCTTTTAACCCATGAAATTTATTACAACTGGTATCCTCTTACATCAGTAATACTTACTACAAATCACTCATTCTACCTTAATTACTCTCTAGTTATCATCTTAGTCATCCCTCTTTACTCATGATGTTTCTCTATTAATAAAAGTTTTCTCTTTACACTTCATCTGGTATGTTATCTCGTGTTGGCATCTTGCCTAATTTAATGATATAAGTTAACATATTCTTACAGTACTATCCCCATAAATATAATTTCTTTACTAATTCCTTTATACTATTACCTTCCCTTTATTTACCCCTATACCACCCTTACATTATTTCATAATCATTTAACATTCATAACAAATTATCTCAACCTTAGTAACTAACCTGCCTAATACAACATGAATGCCCCTTTTTTAAAAGGACTATTACTCAATTCCTTACAGAGCTAGATTATGAGTCCTTGAGTTCAGAGTTCAATAAAAAAAAATAGGAACAGACTTACGGTCCGAAATGGTCGCTACTTCCAATTCCCTTGCGCTCAGGCTTCCTTCGTGGCAGACAGGCTTTCTTCCATTTCTTGGGCACTCTTGTTTCCTTAGTGGCGTACAGGCTTTCGTTTTCTTGGCTCACATATCTGCACAGCTGGCCATTATCACTGCCTTCCGATGCCGGAACAGGTTTCTTTCTTGTTTTAGCTCACTTATCTGCACAACTTTCAACGCACATGTTCCTACTCTTCCATACCTCCAAAAAACAGTCGTCACTTTCAGTCGCAGTACTCGCGTCCTCTACGCTACACTACCCATTTCTCTCATGTTTTTTTCCCTTCATCTTGCTACCACGAGATGTGAACTCCGACCACCAAAAAATCTATTTCCACTTTTACCCACAAACTCACGACTTTTTCCCCTTCATCACAGAGAAATCAGATACAGAATGCACATTTCCACAATTACTCTCCCCGAACTTTCTTTCCCAGCAAGTTTGAAATGCCTTCCCCAAGGACTCATAACCAATCCTCATACTCTGTTTAATTTTTCATTTCTTCTTATTTGCTAAAACATTTTTGAGAGTGAACAGTTTTATTTCATCAACAAAGGCACAAGAACAGCTGAGAACAAAACATCCTTCCCATCTGATTCCTTTACAGCAAGGTATGGGGAAAAGGATCTAGAAGAAATTTGAGTGAGGTATACAAGGTTCTGGGGTAGAATGAATGAGGTTGAAATTTTCGCTGTTGTAATTGCAGAACTAGGAACCTAATTCCTTAAATGCCGATCTCCAGGTAATTCTCCAAAGGGCAAAGACAACTTAGTCGATTTCAATCCTTCCAAAACTCAGTCCTGTCTTATACCTTGTAAAAAAGGATTCTTCTGCTCCTATGCTTATCTTTGGTGATACTTCGATTTCTAGACAAGATGATATATCTCTTTTGGAGATTACCCTGACTTCTTTTTTTTTTTTTTTTTTTTTGATTTGGTAGTTGTTGGCGCATCGGCTTCTGTGGCCATATTGCACCTCCCAAGGTTTTTGCAGTACTTTGATCCAAGCCCGAGGCGGGAATCGAACCCGCGACCTTTGGGTTGCCGGGCAGGTACTTTACCCACTCGGCCAGCCCGGTCGGCCCCTGACTTCTAATCACTCTTGGCACAAGTACATTACAAATATTGCTTCCTCTGCATTTAAAAAAAAAAAAAAATACAACTTGGGTTTTCTCTTCCGCTCTCGGCATTACTTTTCTTCCAAACAGCTGTTCACTCTTTACATATCGCAAATCCGCCCTACCATGAAATATTGTTCCCACATCTGAGGCGGTGCCCCCAAAACCTCTCTCAGGCTTCTAGATTCCATTCAGCAGAGGGCAGTTAGGTTAATTAATGCCTCATCTCTAACAGAGTCTCTCCACTCTATAGACGTACTGTTTCTGCTGCATGCCTTTTCTACAGATACTTCCATAGGCACTGTTCTTCTGAATTGGCTTCTATAATTCCCGCTCTCTCTTTCAAAACAGTCCGAACATGTGCCGCCACCAGCCAACATCCATTTACTGTAACTTCAAACTCAGAACCAACTTTTCATTTTCCTCGTTTATTCATTCAACTGCCGTTTTCTGGACCAACCTTCCTTCATACTGTATTTCCTGAAAATTACAGTCTACAGAAGTTCAAGTCTAATGTCAACAAATATCTTCTTTCGTCTTCTCAACCTCCAACCCAAGCACGGTACTAAATACTATAGGTTCTAATACCTCTCGTGTTTGGGGTTTTCATAAAATAAACAACAACAACAAAAAACAAACAAACAAACTAGGAACAATAATTCAAATTGCTGAGGAAGAGGGTTTAGACTTGATTGCAGCAATTTTTCTTTTAGCCGGTGAGTTATTCATTATTGGAATAAGTGGCCTCCGTGGGTAGCGGAGACTGACAGCTTGCATGAGGAAATTCAAAGATCTGAATACGGGAGAAGGAGTCAAATAGGTCGTTTATTTTATTATATATATATATATATATATATATTTTTTTTTTTTTGTCTGGTGCAGCAAAAGCCAGATGCTTTATTACACCATATGGCTAATACTAATGTTCTTGTTTATACAGCAGTACGACCGCCAGCTCAGAGAAATTTGTAATAAATCATGAATACAATCGTTAATCATATTTAGTAGTCACGCGGCTTGAACCACGCCCCGCTCAATGAGTGTGTGCTGCTACACTCTCCCTCATGCCTGACCACTAGGCCACGTCAGCCTAAACTACAGGGTGCCTATAAATTCACCTAATTATGAAGCTCGATTAAATTTTATTATAATAGGTATCTGAAAATGGTTTTCTGCAATTATTAAAGCATCTTAGTGAATTTTTTCTCATGCAGTTGGCAGCCTTGATATCAACAAGCATTGTGACAGTAAGCATTAAATTTGCTACAGTGCAGGAGAAAGCAATGTGTGTTTTGTGGCTGTTGAATAGTTTTCAGTGATGAAGCGACATTCCACCTGTCTGGTAAAGCTAACCGACACTAGTTGTCGCATGTGGGAATCTGAAAATAACCACTTATTTCGTGAACACCAGGGTGGTGCGCACTGTTCTTCAGCCAATTGATTGGGTCATTTTTCTTCCACAAAAACACTGTGAACTCATCAAATTACCTCTACATATATGCTTGAATTGTATGCTGCACTTCAGCTGGAGGATAAGCAGCCACACGTGTTCTATCAGCAGAATGGAGCACCATCACATGAGGATTGCATGTGCGATTTCCTCAATAAAAAAATTTCCTTACAGATGGATAGGGCGAGATTGTTCCATTCCAGGGCTTCCTCGTTCTCTGGATATCACTGTTATGGATTTCTTTGTATGGGATACATAAAGGACAAGGTGTATACAAAAAAGTTAACGTCGCAGAGTTAAAAGACCGGATTAAACAGGCAGTGACTTCTACTTTTCATGAGATGCTTCAAAATTCTTGCAATGAAATCGGCTATCACCTTGACATTCTACTTGCTGCCAAAGATGCCCATGTGGCGGTTGTGTGATAAGAAATTCTTTGAGCTTTACGTGCAGCAAACAGTTTTACAATACCTATTACGATAAAATTTTAATCGAGCTCCATAATGAAATGAATAATTTAAAAACATCCTGTAATATTAATGTATTTCCCCCATATACCTTTATATAAAAGTAGGGAACCGTGATTCAGTTACATAAGAATATCATAGGACAGTGAAAAAAATTTATTTCATACTTTTTCAGAATTCCATACAATGTCTGGATTCTATATTTTACCGGTAGCATTTTTACTGCATTTAATTTGTATGGTAATTTATTTTTGTCGTGATTGTTTGTATTTGGTCAAGCAAAAATTTATTATGGATTAGTGTTAAAATTGTTTCGTCAGAGAGGGTGCAAATATTTGTATATGACAAAAAAAAAAAAAAAAAAAAAAGGGTTTGTTTTAGTTGGATTTACAGATCTGTATATATTTAACTTGGAAATTTTATTAAAGACCATGCATGCTGTCATACTGAGATAACGCACGTGATCATGCAAGCGGCGAGTTCGGGTATGTATGCTACAGCAAAAAATGCATTGTGGTTGTTAACAGTGACCTGTTACACTTGCTACTAGAAACAGTTAAAATGAGGGTATAAACCGTAATTGTCTCCTCTAATCACCTTGGATCTGTATTAAATAAGTAAATCCCCCCCCCCCCAACGTTTAGTACTTTTGCAAACTTCTTATTTCAATGCTCTACGATTAGCAATGTGTTTTTAACCTCCATTACATTGTATTCTTGTACCATTTGAGCTTTAAAAAAAATTGTTTTTTTACCATTATTTTTCTGTTTCAGGTAGTATATGACATTTGGTCTTTATTATATTCAAAAAAGTAATTTGCAACCTTCATCATTTATTTAATCTCTCATCATGCTATTTTGTCAGCATGAAGTCCATGATGAGACAGCTGTCCAGTTTATACCATATTTGTTGCATAAATGAAAACATTTTCTGAAGTTTCATAGTCCTCCCTTCCTTCCCCAAAGTATGCAACAAAATAATTTCGTGAACTCATAATATTTACGATAACTAGCTTATTACATAACACAACTAGTAAAAATACATTCCATCAAAATATTTCCCGAGTTTATCGAGTCAATAACATGAGTACCTGCTGTTGAACTTTTCTGGATGCTTTTCTCTTTCGGCATGGAATTTAATAGCTATAGAAGCGTCCTGAAAAGAATAAAGATTCAGAGATCAACTACGAAACAATATTTTATATATGGATTTTATTATGGGAAATACAATCTTGGTATCTAGTTAATGTATTCTAAAATACTTCGGCTTCTTATTTTTAATACTGAGCCAAGTATAGCCATTAAAGCTTGCGTACAGCCTGGTATCCAATTTTCCACTAAAGCGAATTATACAGACATTTCATTCTCACCAACAGACACAGGGCAATAGAAATGCGTACAATCTGATTGTACATTTTATTTTCCTAAAAAGTAGGTAACATTTGTCAGTTTAACACTGAGAAAGTAATACATATTATTTTCTCGTGTTACAGCATACAGAAGCTTCGTGTCTAGGTGTAGGCATTTGCTGTTAACGGTAACTCATTCTTTACAACATGTTAAAAGAACTGATGAAAAACCACATTTCAATATTGCAGCATAATAAGCCAATAAAATGCATTGTGTATCTGGTCTCAGTCATGTCCGCTTAAATATAGGCGTATCAGGATATTGTGAGAGAAGCATACATTCCGTGAAAAGGTGTTTGGAACGCTACTTGCTCTGAAGAAAATCGAACGTCAATCGATAATGTGACGTCTCTACAGTTTTGTATATAGGGCAATAGCGGACACTGTATCCGCAATTTACATTGCACTGCGATGTGACTTTACAGATTTGAACAAGGATTGACAATAGATGTTCGGGTAGTAGGTGCTAGTATCACTAAAGCTGCAGCCATGATGAAGTGCTCTCCTATGGTATTATCAAAGGCGCACTAGAAACGGCTCACGGCCTTGAAAATGAGAAGTCGCGAGGAAGGGTGTGGTCGGACAAAGATAAACCATACTGACTCTCAGAATAATCGTGAATTGCGGAAACAGCTCTTCTAATTTACAATTAAAAACAAAAGAGACAGGAACATTAAGTCAAAACTGGATTTTCTTGATTACTGAAATCATAAGAATACCGTAACGACGTTACATGGACATTCACCAGATTATGGTTTTCGATGAAGACGATAGAATAGAGCAGGGGTCAGCAACTTGCGGCTCTTTAACTTTTAGCCCACATGAAGCAAAGTTTGAAATGGAGTTAGAGGATTTAAAAATCAAACGCATGTGGAGTGCAAGACTAAAATGCCTTAAAACTGAAATTAAGGTTTGGAGAGGCAAAAGGCTGCCCTTGCAATTCTACACAAATGGACGGCGATAGATGAGTTGAAAAAGCAAGACCAACTTGTGTTCGATGCGTGGAGTAGCTTACCGGACATGTACATAAATTTGAAAATATTTGCGTTTGGACTTCTCAGTTTTTGGTTTGACGAATTTCTGCGGGCAAATACAAATTTGTATGTTCGAACATAGACTATATTAATATTGCGAGTCTCTCAGCAAGCTTAAAGATAAATTATGGCATACTTCCCTGATGTTGAAAGACTCGCGCTATAACAGCCTAACGTAGTATGAGTACATACCACTGTATATAAAAAATAATTGTTAATATACTTGCATGTATAATTTAATATTTTGGGTGGTCCGTGGCCTCCACTTCAAATATAAAAATAGCCCGTATACGAATCTTATTGTTGCTCACGATTTCACTGTGTCTAGAGCAGTGGTTCCCAATCTTTTGTCACTCACGTCACACTAAGTTAAAAAAAAAAAAAAAAAAAAAAAAAAAAAGATATTAACGGCATACAGGAAGTGACTGCCATCGCATTCAATGGAATTTTTCCTAATTTCTCGGCACACTTGAAAAGGGTCGCGGCACGCCAGTATGCCGAGACACATCGGTTGGGAACCACTGAACCACTGGTCTAGAGGAATTCCAAAGGGAGGAGAGAGAACCGTTTCTCTCTCTGTCTATGCCCAACAGTATATTGATGCTGATGACCAGCTGTTGCTTGGGGAGCAGACGTGCCTATTGGAGCTCTTCATAGCGACAGCAAAGAAGTATAGATAAGAGGGGGATTAGAGCAGAATTAGTGAGCAGGATTTCAAAGGTTATTTAGTGTACGGCAAAGTTTATTTTGATAAGTTTTTTTCCTTTAATCGTTTGATATTTTGTAATATTATAAATATAATTTTTTGAAAGTTTCTTTTATTAATTAGTAAATTTTATAATGGTTATTACAAGATCCGCCTTGAATCGGCTATTTCCGCACTTGTACGGAAATAGCCGATGGCGATTTCCGGGTAAGTCATGATTTTATCCTTTGCAGAACCTGTGGCATATATTCAAGGTACTCGAGTGGATAATCGTAGCTCAATTGGAGATTCTTTTCTTTGTCACCGTTTTAACGAGTGCACCGATCTTAAATTAAAATTTGGTGCATTGCTAGAACAATTTGAGTCACTGAAAAAAAAGGGTGCTTGCCCTCGAGAATAATGTAACTGGGAGCTGGTTAGGGACTCTAGTACTAACCTACCAAGTGATGAATTCCCGATTCGGGCCTCAGAACAGAATAACCAAGTGCAAACTACTCTGATTCAAACGGCCTTAGTTTTATTAGGAGATTACATTGTCAGGAAAACGGGAAATATTTTTGTAACAAGGATAAGTGGACTAGAAACAGGGTTTGTCTGCCAGGGTTTGTCATCGTTAATGTTTGTTTAAAACATTAACGATGTCACCAACAGACTGTCAGATTTTAGGGGGAGGGGTAAAGAGAATATTATTATTCATGTGGGGACTAATGATATTAAGCATACATGATCTGACGATTTGTTAGACAAATATAGGATCATGCTGAAGAAATTCCGCGAGTTAGGTCACAATGTCTATGTCTGAAATTCTGCCTAAGCACGATAAGAGGGATTATATGCTGTGAAAGCCTTGTGGATTAACTTAAGACTTGAAGGATTCTGCAAAGCTTTTGGTGGCGCCTTCGTAACCAGGTGGGCAGGAGCGGCAGTGCGTAGCACACGCTTCTTAATTAGACCGGGATTCGAGCCCGTGACAACCAAATACGGGGGATGCGGAAAGGTCAGGGAATGACCATCGCATATCCCCGGAGCAATATGGCCTTAGTTGCTAATACTCCTAAAAACCAAATAACAAACAAAACAAGCACAGCTTTTGAGGGGAAAATTTCTATCAGCTTGGCCCGCACTTGAAGGAATCAGTTTTGTAGAGACGGGATACATTTAAACAAAGGTGGTGCAAGAGTTTTGGCAGTATTATTGAGGATACCTTAAAGGTTCAGGGAAACTGCTAGTTTGGCGGGGGGGCCAAGGGTAATATAGATACGCGTTTATCTGATAATATTGGTCAAAGAACACTTGCACATACCTCACGAGTTCTTGTTTGTTACCGCAACAGAACATATTAGCAAGATGTTCTGAGGGCAGAAACATTTCAAATGAACGGCGCAGATAATGCCAGGGAAGCAAGCTTAAATAACTTTGAGGTGTGTTAGGGTTGTTAACTATACAAGAACACTGTCTTAATTGTCATCAATAAAATGAGTGAATTCAAACTGCTGGTTAGGACAAGTAACGCTGACATAATAGACCTTACGGAAACCTAGTGCCACCTGGAGATAGGGGATGATGAGTTTCAGTACGGTATGTATAATGTATTTAGGAAGGCTAGGGAAGATAGAAGGGGTGATGGGGTCATGCTTCTTATCAAAAGCAGTCTGAGCGCGACGAAAGCTTTCCCGGATTCAGACGTTTCTCATGCTAGTGTAGAATCTGTATGGCGTGCAATATGATGCAGTATGCAATATGCAGAATCTGTTGGAAGCAAAGGTATAATGAGAGTGGGAGTAATCTATAGGCCAGATGATTGTGAAGATTATAATGAGAGCCTCTACATGCAAATGGAATGGGAACTCCACATGGGGGACTAATTTTTAAATCAACTAGATGATTGCTATTTGTATCAACATGTCAGGGAAAGTACTAGGGAAAAGAATATTCTATACATCATCCATGAACCAGATGACATAATAGGGCTGATAGTACAGGAACTGATCATGGTGTCCTACGGTGGACGATGAAGAGAGAGGTAGCAGTAGATAAAGACAAAGGAATGGGTTATAATTTCAGGAAAGGAAATTACGAGGGCTTAAGGTGCTACATGGCGTCTATTAACTGGGTAGATATTTCACAGAGAGCGAATATAATTGAACTATGGTATACCTTTAAAACATTAATCACAGAAGCCTTGAATGCGTATATACCATTAAAAAATACTCCACGAGGAGGATTCCAAGTTGAATGAATAATGAAGTTGCCACATTACTTGAGCAGAAAAAGATGCCATGGAAAAGTACTGAAGCCTATAACAGATACAAATTTATCTATAATAGTGCCGCAGAAAAGGTTAGGCTGGCAAAGACAGCAAAGAGTGGGGATAAGGAATTCTTCACATATATAAATACAAAGAAGAGAAGGGAAAACCAGATAGGACCCTTATGTAATGGACGTGGGATAGTATTAGATACCCCAGCTGAAGTTGCAGATGAACTCAGTAGTTACTTTGCATCGATATTTACAGAAGAAAAACCCTTTACGTCAATTAGAAATTATGGGAGTGAAGTTGAAAAATGTGCAATTAATGATGTTGAAATTTCACGTTTATTTAATGAAAACACTTTTGAGCCTACAGACCAGTAAGGCTGCTGGGGTTGATGGTATATACTCTATAATCTTAAGGGCGGTGGCAAATGAGTGCATTGAACCATTGAAGCTAATTATGCAAGCATCACTGGACTTTGGAGAGATTCCATTGTATTTGAAAAGTTCCAATGCATCTCTAATACATAATGGCAGTTGTAAGAGTGAAGTGGGAAATTGTAGGCCAATTAGCCTAACCGCGGTAGTAGGAAAAATCATGGAGACGTTGGTCAAGGGTGGAATTCAGGATCATTTAGATAAAAATGGAATTCTGAAGGATACTCAGCATGGGTTTGTAAAGAGAAAATCATGTTTAACTAATCATGGTTAGCTGTCTTGACAGGGTCACTCAAGTGCTGGACTTAGGGAATAATTGCGACATTGTTTATTTGGATTTCAGCAAAGCATTTGACTCAGTCCCACATGAGCGGTTGCTTTATAAGTTGGTTGGAATCTCAGGGAATATACTTAGATGGATGGCTTCAGGGCAGGAGGCAGAGGGTTGTGATAAATGGTTATTCCTGAGATTGCGTTGATGTAAGAAGTGGGGTTCCCCAAGGATCAGTATAAGGCCCACTGATGTTTTTGATTTTCATAAATGGTATTGATGAAGGGATAGAGGGCATGATGTCTAAATTTGCAAATGATGTAAAGATTGGTAAAGTAGTTAATGATCACCGCCCAGCAAGCTTCTTCAGGGTGACCTAGATAAACTTCAGAGATGGTCAAAAAAATGGCAGCTATGGTTTAATCCAACAGTGTAAAGTATTACGCCTGGGGAACAGTAACCCCAAAATAACATACACTTGGTGGAGTTGAACTAAACCCGGTAGTTTAGGAAATGGACTTGGGTATTACGATACGGTCAGACATGAAGTTCTCCGAGCATTGTAGAATGGTTGCAAGGAATACCCATAGTGTTCTATCGATGATTTATCCAGAAATTGCGAGTAGAGATAAGGACGTCATAATCCTATTATATAAGGTTATTGTTAGACCAGACTTGGAATACTGTGTTCAAGTATGGAGACCGCATCTAAAGAAAGACTTTTCGCTTCTTGAAAGGGTCCAAAGACGGGTAACTCGCCTGGTGAGATCGGCAAAAGGGCGTCCATATGAGGAAAGACTTCGAATATGTGGGTTTGCACAGCGTGGAAACTAGGCACCTTAGAGGAGACTTGATTGAGATGCGTAAGGCTCTGAGAGACATAAGTAAAATGAATGAGGACGAAAGTTTCACGGTTATAAACAATTCTGGCCAGAATTTCAAGTTACTTGGGGAGATGTTTAGACTGGATTGCAGGAAGTTTTATTTTAGCCAGCTATAATTACTGGAATAAGTTACCTACATGGGTGGTAGAGGCTGACAGTTTGGGAAAATTCAAAGGTCAGCTGGATAATTACCTAAGGGAGGAGGGAAACGCATAGGCTGTCTATTTCCTTTTCTCTTATTATTTTATTATTTATTTTTTCTTTGGCTGGTGCTGCACATGCTTCTGTGCACCATGTGGCCATTGCTAATACTAACTAAATCTCACATAAGTCTATCTGACAACAGAAAGTCCATCATCATATTGCTCTGTGACAGTTTGTTTAAACCAAAAACTCTAATAAGCTTTACTTCATTAATTGTTATAATATGAATAATATCTGTTCGTAATCTGTAATTTATGCATTATATTAAGTTATATCATCTTTGGATATTGTCCTAGTACATACACCGTCCTAGTCAAATGAAATTGTTTTTACATATAAACTTATTTTATAATAGGCATCAAAAAACGAGCTATTCAGCAAAAAAAAAAAACTACTTTTATAGTATTTTTAAAAATTTTTAAAATTTATTTATTTTGTGCAACATAGCGTTGCACAAAATATGGTGTGCTTGTGAAATGAATGAGGAAATGTTTGGAACTTAGATATATTCGGAGATAAGTTTCTTATATTAATTTGACGATATGTGATGTATTCAGTATTAAAGTAAAAATAGAAAGGGGTACATGTATGAAGTAACGAAATTTTTGGATACGGTGTACATACAGCAAGAATGTATCTAACTCCTTGACATAACGTGACTTCAACAAGTGATTACTAGGACAAATAGTATTCGACGACATAAACGTTGGTAATGTGTTTCTGTACCGTACAGATTAGTGCTATTGCATCATTTTTGACACAGTGAACTACGTGTCAAAAATGATGTTCCGTCTGGGTGGTAGTGATACCACCACCCAGACGGAACAGTTTCAAGGTTTATTGGCCTCCCGTCGGTGGGTGCGAAGTTTCCCTGGTGTTGTAATAGTGAAAACCCAGTTATGAAGTATAACTGAACAATGAGATGTGCCACAATGTGAGATCTCTCATAACTCCACCATACATTTGTATGAGAGATGTTACAATATGAGAGATCTCTCATAATGTGTAGTTGTACTTCATAACTGGATTGTCACTATTGCAACACCTGGGTCCTACCTATCCACCAAGGAGAGGCCAATGAGCCTTGAAGGTGGAGGTATCCGCCTAGAATAAGTAACATCAGTCTTCTCCATTGATAAAGCGTTACTTATTCGAGGTAGTGCAATATCATGGCAACTCGTTGTGAAGGTTTTCCCAGTATGAGATATAATTAAAACGATGCCAATTTGGCTACTTCGGTAGTTCACTACGTACAAAAATGATGCAATAGCACTTAACCTGTCCACTAGTAAAACTTCCACGTAGTTTGAGGCTTTAGCCAAAAAACTGCCTTAGTGTTTCAGTACTTACAACCCCTATGGAAAAGTAGTTATTAAAGATGTTACATGGAATTGGATCCCCCTTTTCATCTGAGTTTCCCGAACTACTGATTTCAATCTTCCACCTATCCATCATCATAGTTGCTGACTTTTCTACTTTCTTCAAGATTTTGTGAAGACTTTCGTTTTCATACCCTAAATATAAAAGAAGAAAAACAAAATAAGAGAAATAACACACACAAATATATGAAAAGAGAAATTTAAAAATGAATCGGAAACTGTAGTGAAAAGAATAATATACTAATCGCACGTTGTCTCCCAAGAAGCAGCACAGGCAAACGTCACTAGAATAATAAAAAAATAATAATAAAAAAATACAGTAGACTTTCAGAATAACGGCACCATCGGGGATTGAAGGTACCGTTATTTCGATTTTTCCGTTATCTTGAAAGTTTTATCTTAAATTTAGTTAACCATCCATGAGTAAAAGCAATCGTTGTATCAATGTCAATTTTTTTTTTTTTTAATCTTTTGCTTTGGCAGTAATCATTGACCCCTGATATAGCGAACCTTCCGATCGTTTTAATAAAAACCATTAATGAGCACTTTATCTAAGTTTTCTAATTTTGGCTTGTGTAAACTTTTTCTATCAGCTATCTAAAGGCCTCCGTAGCCGAGTGGTCAGGAGCGGGAGTGCAGTAACACACGCTGTTTGAGTAGACCGGGGTTCAAGCCCCTGACTGCTGAATACGGTCGATCTGCCAACCCGCACTGGACCAGCGTGGCAGATTTATGGTCCATTTCCCTTAGCATGAATTGTTGAGGAGGCTTCCATCCTGCAGTGGGTTGATAATGGCTGCACTTTACTTTTACTATCAGCTATCTTATTGTTAGGTTCTCAACATGCAGTAAATTCTAAAAGTTTGAATGTTTAAAATAAATGTAAAACTGCGGTATAATCCGTGATATCAGTACAGAATTCACATTTTAAAATGGAGAACGTAAACAAACAGTAATCACGTGACCTGTTTTCTTTTATTAGTGCTGCAAGACCTGTGAGCTGTATGTAAACATCCTATTTGAATGAGCCATTAGCTCGAATGTACCGTTATTTCGACCCAATACCAAACAACTTCCTTTCACACCAATAACAAAGATTGCTGCGCGATACGGTCACATTAAATCTGGAAAAAAAATTTTTTTTCGTCAACATGCATCAATCGGTTGGTCGCTGCTGTGGACACATTAGCAATTTAGACCATATTGCGCCATATATAGAATGTTTGCTAATTACGTATATGCTGTGATCGATTTACCGTTTGTGGGACGAAAAACCCCAAGTTTCCGGGAGAAAAAACCATCCTATCCACGCTTGTGATCGACTAATTCAGCTACGTGTGATAAAAGACTGATCAAAATTCCTCGTGACAGGATTCGAACTTAGGTCTTTTTCACTCGGTGTTGGGAGGACGATGATTATACCAACTGTGCTACCCATAAGGGGCAGGTGGATGGACGTAGCACCCAACGTCCTTTTCCAGTTGGTCCCAAACATGCTCAAATGGGTTAAAATCGGCTGAGTTCGGCGGTCATGGGAGATGAAGAATTCACTGTCTTGCTCCTGAAACCAGTTAGCAACCTGCCGAGCCCTTTGGCATGGCGCGTTGTCTTGTTGATACATGCTGGAGTTCCCTGGACACACTGTCATCACGAGAGGTATACTTGGTCGGCGACGATAGGAAGTCCGGCGATCTTATCGAGCCGTTGATTAAAGGTGAACAGAGGATCCAGAGCATGACACGAAAAATACTCCCCAAACAATAACACCACTGCCTCCAGCTTGTTGAACACCAATAGTGCATCCAGGTATCATGGCCTCCTGTTGCCTTCTCCATATGCGGATACGCCCATTAGCACGACAGAGCTGGGAACGGGATTCATCAGACCAGGCGACAGAATTCGATTGTCGGTGTTTCGGTGTGTGCTGAGGTGCCCATGAATGGTGCGGCTTCTTGTGTATTTCAGTGGTCATAGTTACCCGTGAGGGTTGTCGACCGCCACCCAGCTCAGCCGATCTCAGTTGGGTTGAGATCAGCTGAACTGGGTGGAGAAAATATGCTAGTAAACAAAATAGGTTCTTGCAATCCATAACAAACACCCATACAGCATTTTGTCTTTGTTATCCAGACCTATCGGTTGTACTCTCCAGGAAGTTCCACGTCTAGCATATTAGAGTGTTTTTCGTGAATATTTTATTGTGAACAGTGTCCCCGAAAGCGAATATTTGATATAATAGCCAGTCTGATATCCAATAGAAATCTATCTACCACCTTACAGAGCCTTACAGATTATGCAAATTATTCATGCCTATAAAAACACGGGTTGCGACCACATCTCCAGTATTCAAGATGGCGAGCCGTTAAAATTATTCAAACTGATGAAGACACACACTGGGTGCCATTGCGGTCCGCAGATAACAAAACGAATCCCTCAGCTTTGTACGCCTGGGCGGCATGCGCTCACATTGTCTGTTCTATTCGGACACGGTCAACTCGGCGACAAAAATTATTTTGAATAGAAAATTATATAAATGTTTTCATTTAAATTATTATAAATTTAATTAATGGAAATTATTTGTTAAGTCAAATATATTAGCGCAATATGTTATTTATTAAGAACACACATGTTTATTAGAAGAGAATTTGGGTAGTTAAATATACATCTTTGAATTTTTTTTAACAATCCTAAAACTTTAATAAGAGCACCAGCCAATCCAGAATCTCGCGAGGCAATAAATATACCTGAGGAGTATTCCAGTTATGAGTACAGTCCGACAAATTTTGAACGTTTTCTTCTAACAGATTCAAGAAAAGACCAGTCCGACCTGCAGCGCATCCTGAAATTTGATAGGGAATATCACTCAATGTGGAGTGAATATGTGAAGGAATTATTTACGGACAGCACTTTTTTTTTTGCTCTCTCCTAGCCTTTTTCTCTCTCAAATTTTCGTCATTCTAGCTAGAAAAGATGGAGGTGCAGTTTTTCCTATATTGTTTTGTTTGCTGCCGGATAAAAGAGCTGAAACATATATACATTTATTTAACATGATACGCTAACTTTGGCCTCGATTGAATCCAGAGAGCATAAATGTGGATTACGAAATTGCAATCCATCAAGCTATTCGTGCAATGTTTCCCGAAGTAAACATTAACGGCTGCTTATTTGACTTAATTAAAAACCTTAGGAAACACTTGGCATAATGCCTTCTTCTAGGAAGATACAATACGGATGTCGACTTTGGATTACATTCAAAAATGATCACGTCTATTGCATTTGTTTCCCAAGAAGACATTATTCATGCAATTACCAGTGTAGAAAATTATTTACTAGAAGAGTTTGGAACCAATTTTAGTATGGTTTTACCAATACGTATATTGGACGTCTCAGAAACAATTGTACCAGAGCTGCACCAACGTTTCCCTCTAATATTTGGTCCATATACCAACGAATGAAAGCGATAGAACAAACAATTTTGCAGAAGCTTTTGCCATCGCAAACTACAGTTAGCTTTTGGTAGTAGTATTTGCTCACCCTACTTTGGATTTTTCTAGATAAATTAAGGAAAATTCAAATAACTTACAATTTAGATTTCGAAAGAATTATTGCCGGCCCTATACGTCCACGGAAACGAACACGCTATGAAGAAGCTGACCGCAGAACTTTAAATAAGATCAACAACTATAATCGGCAAAATATTATAAAATATCTGTCAAACAATATATCCTACAACTACAATATGGATTAAAAAAGTAAATGATTTGTAGTTTTATAGTTTATTTTCCAGGATCATTAAAAATATTCAAAGATGTATACTTAATAAATTCTCTTCTAATAAACGTATTTTTTAATAAATAACATATTACACTAATATATTTGACTTAACAAATTTCCATTAATAAATTTATAATAACCTAAATGAAAACATGTACAGTATATAATTTTATTTTCAAAATAATTGATCTTGTAAGCTTTCCAGACAACAACGAAACAAACGCTGAAAATGTGATATTGTTAAACTTTTTCTTATAAACTAATGTCTACTTCAGTATACGTTAATATACTTACATTACAAATTAGATATAATACCCAGTGTTACATTTCAGACACATTCTATTTTTTAATAAAAATTAATTGAATTTTTTTTACACTAAATTTCTGTGATTAACTGAAGTGAAAAATAAGTATAGTTATCTTCTTATCACTCTCGAAACTTTGCCTTTACAGCTGTATAATATCTATTACTCTTCACCCGTAGCCTTTTTTTTTTTTTTTTTTTAAGTCTCTCTCTCTCTGTATATACAGAGTGTTATACTGTTAAAATATTAAAATGTGTGGGTGTATGTGTATATACAAATTTTTTTTGTATATATTATTGGAATTATGTCAAATGACATTTAGATTTAAATATTAAATGGCGTAAATATTGGCTCCAGCGTTAATGCTATTGTCTGAGGACAATTAGACATTATACGTGCATGAGTTGTATATGTACTTAACTTATTAATACCATTATTATTTTTAAATTATGGTACTACTTAGGAACATCAGGTTTGTAGTGACACCAACCAACCCGTTAGTTATATATAAATCTAGCACTGGTATGGATAGCCTTATAGTGCTAACCTAATTATAAGAAATATAGGCTATGATCCATACTGTTGCCTAATACTTCCGTAGTATGATGTATTATTTAATTTTTAATTACTACTTTATAATTTATATTGTAGTCCCTGTAGCTGATAAGCAGGGTACCGTCAGTGTCAATAATGGAATTATGTCAAACAATAGCATTAACGCTGGAGCCAATATTTACGCCATTTAATATTTAAATCTAAATGTCATTTGACATAATTCCAATATTATTGACGCTGACGGTACCCTGGATTGCTTATCAGCTACAGGGACTAAAGTATGAATTATAAAGTAGTAATTAAAAATTAAATAATACATCATACGCAGGGGTCCAGCGGCTAAATGGCCAGAAGAACAACGGTACATAACACTATACACATACAGTATCCATGCACTTTTAAACCTCTGGCCTTTCCAGTGAACTGGCACACCTACAATGAAACAATTGGAGATGGGGGGAACCCCTGGCGCTGCTTGACACTAAATACACTCCCTCGTTGAAGTCGGCGGTGATTTGTGCCACTGTTGCTCTCCGGATGGCTGAAACAATGCGAGACAGAAGTCGACGGCCACGTTCATCCACCACCTTTTTTCTCCCACAGCGCTGTCCACGATGAGATGTTATTCCGGAAATGGCATATTCCCGATACACCCTTAATACTGTCGAACGGAAATAGTGCAATTTCTGTACCACCTCTGCGATAGAGTGATCCATGCGTCGGGCACCCACTATCATCCCTCTTTCAAAGTCGGTCAACTCACGACGTTTATCCTGACATCGAGTTACCGTCTACGTGATGCAGTTATGCATTGTACCTATATACCTGCAAAACGGTGAGTTCATCCACTAGCGAGAGGGGTGACAGCGTCGCACTGCCCAGGAACCAGGTATCCCATGAATTCTGTCCCTTCAGTGTCCTTCAATTTACAAGTATGCTCTGTTCTATATTTTATATTAAATTCTTACTTACTCGTTTGGTCTTCGCTTTAAAGAAGTTTTTATCACGCGAATTTCATTCAACTATTATTATTTTTAGTTATAGAGTGCTATAAGAAACTTGAAAGTGGTTTGGTTTTTTTCACTAAGAGCATAAACTATCTGAAATTATATTAAGTAGTTCCAGTTAATTTTTGCTTTTTTAAATGCAATATGAGCTTGGCTTGCTTTGGAAGAATAATTTCAGCACTTAGTAGTTTTAGGTCAGGTACTAAGTGCTGAAAAATAATTTCAGCACTTAGTACCTGACCTAAAACTGTTTTAAGTTTTGGTTTATCTTTGTTGAACATCCGCACTATTATTCGTGTTTATTACAGTGTGTATTTGCATTTGCCGAGTCTTGTACTCACCCGACCGCTGTTCACGTAACCTTAACCTTAATAGTAACTGGGTAGTAATGATCAATTCACGATTCGCCTCTTTTTATGACATTTTCTTTGTACACATCATATATGGCCCTGACTAGTTGTTGCGTCATGCTGTTCAAACCCACACCGCTTATTTACCTACTGTAGCAAACGACCAAGGTCGAACATTCATAGTATTGTAGAACTCACCTGGTCCCCATCGCAAACACCTGGCCAGATCGTTTCCTGTTCCCAGTGGTAGAATGGCTACGGGCGGAGGTGTTGTAAAATTCATTTTGTCTGCAAATGACAAGAGGGAAAAAATCACTTCAGAGAAGCAGAAATGGGAGGATCCAAAATTAAACGGGGGGGGATGAAAGAAAGTAAATGAGGTACTACATACATTGGGGAAATACATAGTAAAGCGAGCGTTTAATTATATTTTAAGTATAATAAAGAAGAAATTAAATTTTCATATTCAAATTTTAAAAAAATTTAAATTTTTTAATATTTTTATTAAAATATTTCTACCGTCACACACACCCCAGAAACAACTACAGTATCTATATATCCTTGCTTGTACGTAAACATAAGAGGCAAAGTAAAATGGTTATTAACCAGAACTCGGAATAGACAGAAGGATCGATGTGTGTGACGACCCGGAATAGCATTCCGGTTTGTCACACACTTCAGTAATGTCATATATTTATTAATGAGAGCTTTAAAAAATTTACGTTATTTTTCTTTTTTGGCTGACCCTGGTATCAACATAAATAAATAATATATACTGTACTGCATGTTTTGTGAGCTTAGTTTATAAAAGAGCCACAAGATGGCGACTGTATACAGACAGCACTATAGTAAGTACATGTACCGGTGTTTATTATACCGAACAAAATTTTTTTTTATTTTTTATTTTGTTTGCTCTTATCTCCTAATAGGATAACTGATGTATAATGCTACTGATAACTGCAGGGTTCTTTACAAATGTTTGTCTTGGCTGTGTGACTTCAATGGGTTTTTGGAGCTCCAGCCTTGTTTTTTTTTTTTTTTTTTTTTGCTGGCTCTAGGCCTGGGCAGCCTGTGAGCGGGATAGCGGGCACCCACTGGTATTGCACTACCTCCAGTGGGTGCGGGATTTCGTGCACTTTGGCATGTAAAAGGTTTAAAAAAAAACCAGGTCTGGCTACTCGCGCCTGGGGACAGGCACCAGATAGCAGCTGCACAGGTATTGGCTGCTCCTTTGCAGAGGTCCTACATTCAATACAGATCCACTAGGTGGAGATGGGCTATGCCTAGGGGCCACCCTTGATACCAGGACACACACACACGTGTTTTGTACTGTTTCCTCAACTGTATTGTGAACAAAATATATATATATATATGCTAGGGTAATTATATAAATGAGAATGAAAATGTACATAAAATTGTATATAGATTATTGTTTATGTTTCTTGAAATTGTACATAATATTTGGGTGTGTAAATAAATGAAAAAAAAAAAATGAATGAATGCTCTTATCTCCTTTGCTTTTAATATTGTGTAGAGCAGAGGTTCCCAAAGTTTCTCGGCTCTCGGCGTCCGTAGTGTCCCAATAATTTTCTCACGGCGCACCCCTAGGCCAAAAGAAATACTTAACGCACTGGTTTTCGACCATTTAATAATCTGATTCCGTCACATATATTTTGAAATAGTTGAAACTGAATCTTTCATAATAAAAAGGTAAGGCAAACATCACAGACAGCAAAAAGCATATTCCTCTACATGATGCTTGAAATATAAAAATAAATTACAATGATGATTAATAAAATAAAAATAATGCCAGCAACATGGCAAGACAAAAGAGAGAAAATATTCAAAATTAAACATATCGATCAAACCAACAGGGAGGGAAGAGAAGGGCAACAAGAGTAAAAATATTGCAGCAGAAACCCTCCAAGATAATTTAGAAAATCTAAATGCAAAGTAATAAAATAATAATCAATTAAATTTTGAATGCCAATTAAATTTCTATTTAACTGATTATTATTTTATTATCTTTGCATTTAGATTTTCTAAATTATCTTAGAGTTTCTGCTGCAATATTTTTCCTCTTGTTGCCCTTCTCTTCCCTCTCTGTCGATTTGATCGTTATGTTTAATTTTGACTATTTTTGTTCTTCTGTCTTGCTATGCTGCAGGCATTTTTATTTTTTAATCATTATTCTAATATATATATATATATTGATAAAAATAATTAAGTTACCGAATGACAAAGTAAGCAAACAAAGTATTAAATCAAAATTATTAAACTGTGTTATGGATCCGGGTTCTACTATTTACAGTAAAGAAACCTGGCAACCATAATGAAATATAGACAGATGTTGACCTGTCAATTGTAATTACCATGGAAAAATTGAAAAGGCCTGTAAGGTGAAGGAGATAACCTGAAATAAATTGATTAACATAAAAATAGAAATAATAATGAAGATAACAATGTTACCTGAAGTAGTGCGTCCTAGGGTCGGCAGCCAAAACCGTAGGAGCCACCACAATAAACAAGGGTCTCTGTTTCTGTTATGATGTATACATGCGAAATGTATAAATCACAGCCGACAGAGACCAAAAAGAAAGAGTAAAATTTAAAAAAACAAAAACAAAAACAAAAAAAAAAAAAAAAAATTGCCAATAGAACTTTAAGGGGAAAAAAATTTTTTTTTTTTTTTTGAAATCAAAAGGACAGATACATTACAAAAATTACTTCAACTTACTGTGTGTTTGGAACGGAATCTGTGATATAGTTGCCTGTGGTATTTACAAAGTAACGTTGGAGAACCAAGGATAAAGGCAACTATATCACTGATTCCGTTCCAAACACACAGTAAGTTGAAGTAATTTTTGAAATGTATCTGTCCTTTTGATTTCAAAAAAAAATTTTTTCCCCCTTAAATAATGAGTTTTTTTGATAATGATACTTCTACTTAAATAAATTTTACTCTTTCTTTTTGGTCTCTGTCGGGTCGGCTGTGATTTATACATTTCGCATGTATACATCATAACAGAAACAGAGACCCTTGTTTATTGTGGTGGCTCCTACGGTTTTGGCTGCTGACCCTTGGACCCACTACTTTAGGTAACATTGTTATCTTCATTATTATTTCTATTTTTATGTTAATCAATTTATTTCAGGTTATCTCCTTCACTTTACAGGCCTTCTCAATTACAATTGGCAGGTCAATTATACGTCAGATGTTGCGGTATTATCCTTACAAGATGAGCATGGTGAAGTAGATATTCGTTTCACATACGAACTTAATATATGTTATCATATAACATTAAAAAATATATGTTATGTGATAGTTATTATAAACAAAATTACAATTCATAATACAAATTATATACAGTATACCTATATAATAATTTAATTCTTTATATAGAGGTACTAAATAAACATCAATTATAGATCACGACAAAATTAAAAAGTACAGTGGATACCGTACACCTTTTTATAATGAAATAAATATATAAATTTCAAAAAAAAAAAATAATAATAAGTTTAAGTAATTTAATCTCAAATTACATGGCACCCCTGGAACGTTGTTGCGGCAACCCGGTTAAAAACCACTGGTGTAGAGTAATACTTAAAAAAAGAAAAAGAAAAAAAAAAAAAGAAAACAAAAAAGAAAATCCATTGTGTGAATTAATGCAAAGGATCCATTAATTACATTGCAGTAATAGTAAATGCTAATGGACTAACCACACACGTGTCATTAAATAGGCTTTATGCAAACAACTTCACTATGAAAGCAAACAGTTCTGCTAATCGATATCAAACTGTGACAACAAGCAGAGAAGTGTAGAGAAGGCGAAGAGGGTTTGTTATCTCCAAAAGGGATAAGTAAGTGTACTTCTGCTGCATCAACATATTTCAGATTATTTTTCGCAACAGAAATCGATAATGTAACAGGAAAACTCACCTATTGTGTCTAGTACCCAGCCGACGGTACCATCCCCACCACAGCAAAGGACTCTAAAATTTACAACATCTTTGTACAGCTGAAACCTGAAATTATGTTTTTTAAATGTGGAATATGAGACTTTTGATAAAGTATATTTGCATATATAGTAATAAACCTTTATTATACAGCTAGTTACATTTCAATTATGCTGGATTTAATTTTAACTGAAGTAAATATTCTTAATTTAAAATCAAGTATCGTAATTACTTCATTTAATTAAAAAGCTCTTAATTAATCTCTCTCTAATCAGTTTAGAGCAAAAGCCTCAAACTACGAAAGCTATAAGTCATTGTACATGTCGAGCATAGCTTCTTTCTGCATATAACTATAAGCAAACTGTTTCCTAAGTAGTGTATTGATATAATTATGCAGACATTTCGCCACGAGTTACCTTCATATTGCACTACTCTAAATAAAAGGCACTGCTCTAATGGAGAGTGTACAGGGTTGTTAAAATTAAAGTATCCCTATGTAGATGGCTCTGGAGCGGGTTCCAAGGCTCGTACTGAAGAGAAATTTGAACAGCTACAATAAAGAATGCGCTCCCCATTTATTGGAAAAAATAAATTAGTTACAAATTTGTCACTGTATGGCGCTTAACTATCTTAGTTACGATTATGCAAATAACGTAAGTTATTGCCACAGCGCCACTACTGTACTGTATAAAAGCAAAGCAGTCTCTTCAAAATCATACAGTAGATGTTTGCCTGCACTACAGCAGCAATGCCAACAACGTTGCAGGAAAAGGCGCTATTAGTGAAGCTGTACTATCAGAACAAAAACAATGCAGCTGCTGGCGGCTATCAGAGAATTCCGGCGTCAGAAGCGCATAAGGCCCACGTGGACATATGACTGTGCTGTCCGCAAAATGATTGCGAAATTTGAAGCGACAGGACATCTTGGTGGTCAACCAGGTAGAGGTGGAAAACGAGTGGACTCCTCTGGTGTTGAAGATGTGGCTATGGCTGTCGTGGATTTATCAAGTCAATATCCATGTGGTATCGCAAGTGTGCCAGTTGTTTCTCCTGAAGTGGACATGCCGTATTTCACTGCAAGGCTAGTAATGCGTCAGGTGTTGCGGTATTATTCTTACAAGATGCGCATGGTGAAGTAGACATTCGTTTCACATATGCACTTCACTTTCTGGCGAGAATGACAGTGGATATCACTTGGCCATGGAATATCCTTTGGAGTGATGAAGCCCACTTCTGCTCTTAAATGGAAAAGTGAATACGAACAACTGTCACATTTGGGTAACAGAAAACCCTCGAGTTATCCAAGAGTCCCCGTTGAATTCTTCAAAAGTGACAGTGTGGTGTGGATTTACGGCCACATTCATGATTGGGCAATATATTTTTTGAACAGGTAACACCGACTGGACTCCGCACCTGTTCCATCACTGGACAACGATATTATGAAATGTTGGCAAATTTCGCAATACCAGAGCTGCAACAACGTGGGTGACTTCAGGACACCATATTCATGCAAGATGGTGCGCCACCCCACATCCACCGTTGTGTCCAAAGATTGCTAAGACTGCAACACTTTGCAGACGAAAGAGTAATCAGCCATTGTTTCCAGACATCTTGGCTACTCCGATCATCGGATCTCAACCCCATGCGACTTCTGGTTGTGCGGTTTTTTGAAGAACCAGGTGTATCGGGTAGGATGTCAAACTCTGGCAGATCTGAAGGATAGCATTAGATGTCATGTGCTGGCTATTCCAGTCGACATGTTCCGTTCTGCTGCAGAAAATGCCGTTCTTCGAATGGAAACCGTTGTTAACCAAAATGGAGGACACATTGAACAATTGTAGCGCAGCTCAAGTGATTTGTTTTGCCACAGCGCCATATAGTGACAAATTTTGTAACTATTTATTATTATTATTTTTCCAATAAATGGCGAGCGCATTCTTTATTGTACCTGTTTACCAAATTTCTCTTCAGTACGAGCCTTAGAACTCGCTCCAGAGCCCTCTACATAGGGATACTTTAATTTTAACAACCCTGTATAATGCTACTACCCAAACCTCGGGTTTCGACTCTGACTAGAGTTTAACTGACAGTGAGTCTTCGCAGCTGGAGCCTTTTGTTCTATACTAAACAATGCATCATTCATTGGACCACCTAACATCTCACATATTGTGCATATATCTCGTCAATCGGGTGTTCAGATCTTCACAATGCCTACCTACCCAACCCATCGATGAGACGCCAGAGTCGAAACTCAGGGTTGGGTAACGGCATAAATTTAAATAAAAAGCATATACGTTTCCATTGTAGCAGTGCCTTTTATTTAGAGTAGTACAATATCAGCGCAACACGTGGCGAAGTGTTTCCACAATATGTAATCGCTGCATTAAGTAACGAAAACAGTTGTGCATGTCAGGCTTTTCCTTGACATGCACAACGAAGTTATGTAGCTTGATGCTTTTGACATAGACGAAAGTAGATGTATGTCTACGTACTTCACTTACAGCACCATCTAACCCCGGTCTCGCGGACTTGTCAACCAGGAGCTAGATCCAGGTTTTGAGTTCAGCCACATGAACTTCAAAAGAGCCGAAATCCTGGTCTGGATAATGTAAATATACACTCTACATATAAAGCAGTTACTTCTCCACTGGAGCAGTGCCTTTTATTTGGTGCAGTACCAAGACAGCTCACGATGAAGTACCTCTACAATATGAGATCGACGCACTAAGTAACAAACACAGTTTGTTTATAGCTAGTTACAGAAAGAGGCCATGCTCGACATGTACAATATCTCTCATTAATTATTCATCTTTGTTTAGATGCCCTTATGTCATAAAACCTTTAAGAAAGAACAAAAGCAGCGTTGTAAATATTAATTTCATTTTAGGCTACCTACCCCTGCACTGGACCTCCGCATTTCGATAGGTTGTAGACCTGCCGAGGATTTAGAAGGTATTGGAATTTCCTTAGTATCCTTAGGAGTAGAAGGAAAAACGATACATTAGCAACTAAAACAAACAAATATGTTTTAAACAACTATCTCATACATCAGACAAGAAACTACATTAGGTCAAACAAAATGTTACACACCAAAATACATTTTTATTGCTTTAGAATACATTTATTTTCTTTCTCCTCTGAATATCCTCTGCATTTAACGGTAACCAGAGATTTATGTCTGGTATCTAGATTAGTGGTGTACTGCTTTGGGTTTCGAGATCTTGGGAACGCGTAATTATTATGAATAGTTACAAATTTTAGTTTATTTAAAAATTAAAGACATGCCTCGTATAAGCTACAAAAAGGGTTGGAATGGTGTGGAATATGGTCTTAAAATAAAGTAGTAATTTATATAACCAATGCTTTCTTAATTAATTTCTAAAAATTTTATTCGATTTCTGTAATAGTTTGTACATTTAGTTATTGAGATATTCTTTAACATTTCAAGGATATCACAGAAATTATAGTTAATGCAAGAACATCCAAAAATACCATGGGCGCATCACTCTGACTGGAAACGTTGCATGCTATTTCCTTGTGAATCGTCCTTTTTACTTTTCCAGGTTGTGCCATATATACAGTTCCGCCACAACGAGAACTCAAGGTGCCAGACGCAGTATACTTTAGAAGTAAAGGGATTTATGAAATAGGAAAGAGAATGAATGCAGTTATTAAATTTACTATTTTATGAAGCACAGTAAACCCTCAATTTAACGAACTTCGGAAATAACGGACAGCGTCCACTGAAACAGGCTTTTCGTCGTTACCGTACTCGGTGATGTTAACTGATTCTGTCTGATAGTATTAATCATCAGTTAAAATATATTCGCAATGCGGTAAATTTAACCAATGAGAAGGCCGGTTTTTCCTTCATACAACTGGTAACTGAAGTAAAAGAAAAAGTATTACAACTTTTTTCGTAAAATTTTAGTAACTTCGGCTACTATCCACACTTCAGATGAGGACAGAATCGTGGCTTTCAACATCGGAGAGCAAAACAATTTGAAGTTGCGGTGACGGATGGTCACAGAAAACAAAAACAAAGTTTTCTATTTTTATTGGCGTGGTTGAGGTCGGAGTTAGCACCCTAATCACTAAAACGCTGATGTGTGTGTGTGTGTGTGTGTATATATATATATATATATATCATTTAGTCTGGCTATCGGTCTGCTCAAAGCCCCCGAAGAAGTAGCAGACCGATGACCAAGTGGAAGAACGTTATTTTCATTGTTCATCATAATTTATTTTTATTTACATTTTTCATTAATATAATTTTATATAGGCTTTCCAGGCTAAAGCTAGTTTGCTTTCACTAACTAGTTAGTTTGGTGCTTATACACCTAATTCCCTACAGATAGATACCATTAAATAAAATTGACTAATATAATTTCATGCACGTATAATGCCTAATTGTCCTATGTGCAATAATATTAACGTTGCACACCTGACAGGTACCTATTACGGTAAACTTTACCAAATATCATTTTTATAATCTTCAGTAAGAACACTATATATATATATATATCTTTTGATTTTAATGGACGTCCTTTACTACTTATAATTGTAACTTCAAAAACTATTACAGTTTCAAATAACCGAAAATCGCTAGTCTCCTTTAGACTAATATACCTAGAATCTCTTTACTCAGACTGTGCACGATGGTGATTTTGATCGTTGGTATTCTCGTCTCAGTTATGCACTGCTTACTTAGTTTAGTTTAATGAATGATGGGAATTGTGCCTACTATTACAGCACAAGGTGTCAATACTTAATCTTGCCTCCTTGACATCTTGCGTAAATGTTAAAGAAGGAAGGCGTTTTAATTAACTTTTGCTTTCTTTTACTTTTGAAGGCATCTCCACTGCTTAGCGGTTTCCTGTGATCCCTTCTCCATTGTGAACGGTAGACCCAGGTATCCTCTTGTATCTCATTCTTCCCGGCGGCAGCCAATTCATCACTCTCTTAGGCCGGCTCTCCTGGGGCATCCGTTATAAGTACCCATACCATTGCAAAGATCGGCACCCCAAGAGATCCACCTCATTTTCTCGCAAATTCAATCTCTCCATGGTGGTCTCATTCCGAACTCTTCGAAGGCGAGATAAACCATCCATCTCCACAGCTCTTATACGACTCTTCTGCCTCATATTCAACGTCCATCCTCCCCCTCCATATGTCAAAACACTACTATCATTTGGAGTATCATCTTGGTTTCTTGTCGAAAGTCTCGACTCCACAACGCACCATTCAGTTGCTTAATAACAGTGCGGGCCTGAGTAATACGCTTGTTTATATCTTATCTTTCTCACACGTTCCCGACTTATGAATAATAAATCCCAAATATCTGAAATGATCTACTTCCTTAACTTTGCCTAAAGGTCTAAGTTAAGGAAGGTCTCTGCCGTTTCCACCAACCACAAATACTTTGTCTTTGTAAAATTAACTTTAAGACCTCCCGTGCTGTAAACATCAACCAGTTTCCTCATCATGAGGTCAACGTCATCCCGATCTTGAACAGTTATCACTTGGTTTTTGGAGAATAATAGTAAATGAATGACACTGTTCCCAATCTGAATTTCCATAGCTCTACACGAAGCGTTCTGAAGTGCTAGTATCGCATCAATGTAGATCTTAAATAGGGTCGGTGACATCCCACATCTTTGTCTCATGTTTTTGGATGTTACAAACTCAGCCGATACCAGTCCCCCACACTTAACAGCGGCTGTGCAACTTCTATACATTCTCTGAATCAAACTGATGACCGATTCGCTCACATTCGTCCTCCGCATCGATCCCCAGAGTCTGCTAATAGGAAAGACCAAATGTGTTTCCTGCCCTTTGGCGATTCTTTTTTCTATCTATCTTAAGGCGAAAATATCACCAATACAGGATTTTCCAACGGTAAAGCTAGCCTGTTCTTCTGACACACAGGAAGCAATACTTTTCTCTAACCTCATAATTTTACTCAATGACCTACTCATTGAGACTATCACACTAATGGCCCTGTAATTTGAAGGATCGTTTTTATTTCCCTTATTAAACATAAGAGTTACGTATGATAAGGACCAATCAGACGTCGCATCTACCTCTAAAAAGTGATTTAATATTCTCGTTATTATTAGTTAACTTTTAAGGTGTTTATATTCTAAACAGTATTTTGACACTTGGCATAAAACTGACTAGCCTGCCAGAATAGCTAATGCCAAAATTACGACAACGTATTAGTTTGAACCTAAGGTACTCACGTTGATTATTGGAATTGTCGCAACATCAATGCCTACGATGACTAATCTCTGCGCAAAGTTAATGAGCCGTTTCCACAGCTCACAACGTCAAAAACAACTGACCTTTGTTACTGAACCCGATGTGTGGGTGCCGTAATGAAATTTTAACTACTCTTCATGCTTTTGACTGCCATAAATACTTGATTTTTCTTTTCCACATTGTTAAACAAATTATGGCTGCTTACATGTAGTAGGATATTTACTAATTTTAAGAAAAAGTGGAATCAAAATGGGAATTAAGTGAAATACCTCATTCCTTGTCTCCCTCCACTCTTTGGATTAATGAGTACTAGTAGAGGATGCGACCCTGTCATAGGAGTTATCTGGAATGACATAGCAGACCCCTGAAAAAAATGATTTATAAGAATCAGAACAATCATTAATAATTCATAAATAAATATATTTTGAGAGAAGTACGTTGGCCTTCTGATGCATATGAAAACATTAGATTGCTTTTTTCCACATTCTGGTTTGTCTTTCGTTAACAATTTCTCTGTTGATGTGGATAGGTTCATTAATGGGTCAGCTTACATAATTCAAAACTTACAATGTATGTAACAAGTTTTTGATTTAAGTTTTCATCCTAGCAATTGCCTCTGATGTCACGGGATGTATATATTCTTTTTATGATCCGTATAGAAAAAATGCAACTAATAATATTTGCACATAACTGAATATTATTATAATTGACAGCTATCAGGTTTAAACTTTGTAAATAGCAACAAATGCAACAATACTTCAATTCGGACGGTCGCATGATTACCAATTTTACAGATTTCTGCCATTAGAACTAATAGTATCATATCTCACTGGGATCTTATTGATTTCAAGAAAGAATTCGAATTTATTAAGGACTGCGTTATTTACACGAGTTAGAATTTATCAGCAAATTTCGAGCTTTTTTATCAGTCTTAATAACAATCTCTGCTTCGTTACATTTGGTACTTACATGAACAAATATTTCTCTGGAGAAATATTTGTTCGTGTAAGAAATATTTGTGTAGTGAGACAACCCTCGAGGCTGTATGTTGACAATAACAGCCTAACCCTCATGGGAAATAACATCGCATCTCCTATAACGCCAGAATTGCTTCGATGCAAATGAAAACATTTTTTTTCCCCCTACGGAAATTAAACATAACTCAATCTCCTATCAAGTTATTAAAAAAGATGTTGGCGCACCTCTGTACTGGAGAACTTCTTGTCGAAAGGGATTTTTATTATGACCTGCTTGTTCCTTTTCAAGCGGTTTTTTCTTTTTTTTTTAATACGAAATATATGAAATGCTGCTTGGTTTACAACAAACTTACGAGATGTAGTATATCTTAGTTCACACACACATTTATTTTGATGTAAATGAATCTCACACCAAAGGAACTATGACTATAGGTATAGCATCAGAAAATTCGTGGAAATGCATCTTGTAATGAGCTAAAGGTGAAACGTGTGTCTTTTCAACTTCTCAAAAGTTAGGGAAAAATTATCCATTTCCTACAATATGCAATTCTCCAAATAGTAACAAAATGAAGTCTTCCGAAACGATTCCAAGTTTATTTTAATAATTCGAACTATAATACTGCACCTAAATAATTAAAATAAAACGATCAGCAAAGACCTTATTTTATACCAAAAGGTATTCCCATGAGAATTACCAATAAACATTTTCTTTACAAAGAAATATAACGCTTAAGTTTCAGATCAAGTACATCCTCTCACACACACAATAAAAAAAAATCAATTTTTAATTTATTTTTTATGGATCAGATGTTGAAAACAAATAAGAATTTACCTTTTTATAATTTTGCACGTTGTAATAAATCATTCATGAGTACTAAAAATTGCGAAGGGGTTCATATTTCATTGACTGGCATATGGCAGCCTTCATCGTGGTTAGTGACACCACTCAGTGCTGCCATCTATTGATAAATGGTAAATCATGACGCTTAATATTCAAGACGAGACTGTTGATCATGATGGCTGTTTTCTCCCTTCCAACTTTATATTATAATCGGGTCCCTAAGTGGAAAATAAAATGACATTTAGAATTTTTTGGAAGTGCTTACGTTTAATCAAATAGTGCAGAATTTGATTAAACTGCACTGCAGTATTTGATTAAATCAAATACTGTAGTAGTGCAGAATCATATGCTCCTCAATGACACAAGAAACTCTTGTGTTTTTTTCTCAACATGGCTGAGTTAGTCGGTCTCAGGCGCGGGTTGCATGGTTTTCCTCTTAGAAACTCGTGTCTTTCGTTCAGTGTTTCCTCCATCGTGTTCACTGCATTTCTTCAGCGCTTCAAACAAGTACCGTATATATAAACCCGTTATTGTTGTCGAAAGCTGGAGAGACCAAGAAAACACTGAATTACTGTACTGTATATCAAATCCTTCACTAGTAAAACAGATAAATGTAAGTAATTAAGTATCCATTCCATTAAACAGAAGTATTTTCGGCCTGCCACTTTCTTGATTACTAGCTTATTCAATGTTTTCGGAAAGAAAAAAGCACGATGTACGTTATTTTATTCTTTCGCCGTGAGTAAAAGGTATTTTCTTCCCTGAAAATAGTAGCGATATATACTGTAGTATGTTTGGCAGGAGGCTTTTGCCATATTTATCATTTTGTTCTTTTTTATACGAAAAAAAAAGTTTTGTTGGAAGAAAAGTTATATTTTTTCTTTTTCAAAATGAAATATTTTTTTGAGAGAAGAGCTGAGCCAGCGGAATAGTCCTATTACGTTTGCCTGTTTTGTTTAAAATACCTCTAAGTTATACTTTTTTTTTTTTCTCTCCCCCGCACGGCTAGTATAGCGGAACCGTGGAAATAGTCGGCACGATACATCGCCGTCTGCCTGGGATGGAACTAGACGTATATCTGAAGTTCTCTTCATTCAAGCTTGTAGGGTTTTCTAGTGGGGTTATTCAGAGTTTTTCAGCCCGCATAACATGCAAATTGACCCGTGAACAAACCATTTCCAGAGAACATACACCTAGGTTTATGAGTGCACGCTTGGGGGACGTTAATACCAATATTTATATATATTTATAGCAAACACACTGGTTTTGAGAACTTGCTATGTGAGTAGAGAAATTTCTCCTCCAAAATGCTGTGGAAAGCAGGTATGTGTTACTATTTATGCAGCTGCTCTGATAGACCTACTTTGATTAGTGCCATTATAAAAACGGATGTTGAAATATGTACGTTCATTATAATCTTGAAGTTTGAAATTATAATGGACTGTTTAAAATTTAAAGAATTCGTGTGCGCACACACAAAAAAAAAAAAAAAAAAAAAAAAAAAATATATATATATATAAATAAAAAATGAGATAGGAGTATATGAAACGTCACAAAATATACACTTTGCACTATAGTTGCCGAACTTCGAAATAAATGAAATAAGCAGTCATTCAGCTTACATAAGAAATTAAAGAATTACAAACATTGAATATGGTAATCTTCCTCGCCTTAGGGGAAGGGAATAATCAAGTACACTGCGTTCTAATGCATAGGTTTATGCCATAGCGTCATGTTTTGACATAATTTAAATATCTCTCTCTCATATTGTGAATGCCTTCACAACGAGTTGCCATGGTATTGCACTACCTCGAAAAAGTAACGTCTTCTCTAATAGAGAAGACTATTGTTACTTATTCTCGGCTAATACCACCACCACCACCCAGACGGAACCGTTTCAGAGCTCACTGGCTCTTCATCAGTGGGTGGGCAGGTACCCTGGTGTTGCAATGCTACTTAGTTCACTACGTATAAACCATGATGCTATTGCAGAAACCTCTACGTTAGTTAACTTCTCCGTAACCCGAGGCTATTGCCCTAAAATTATGTAATTTTCACCATCAGGGATCTCTCATGTGGAGTTATACTTCGCAACTGGATTGTCATCATTCCAACACTAGGGTACCAGCCCACCCACCGATGAAGAGCCAATAAGCTCTGAAACTGTGCTGTCTGGGTGGTGGTATCCACCCAGACGGCACAGAATAGGTAACAGTAATCTTCTCTATTAGAGAGGCGTTATTTATTAGAGGTAGTGCAATACCATGGCAACTCGTTGTGAAGGCATTCACAATATGAGATATACTTAAATGATGCCAATTTTGTAACTATTTAGTAGATGGCTACGTATAAACACGATGCTATAGCACAAACCTATACATTAGTTAATTTTTTCGTAACCTGAGGCTATTGCCCTAAACAATTTATGTAAATACACTGCGTTCTTAACGTCATCGATATGTGGCGACGTACCTCGCATATGGATTATGATCACCATCAGGTAATGATGGTAATGTTCTAACTTCAACATTACTGTTTAGTTATTATAATAACTTAACATAAATCTTATATATATATATATATATAAAAATTAATAATGATGAAATAAAGGTCACTTTATTGCACATAGGCAATGATTTGGTCGCCCTATTATTGTTCATTGGTTATGAATGCAATAATGTTATTGCATAAGCTTCTAATTCTCTCTCTCTCTCTCTCTCTCTCTCTCTCTTTTATTTGTTATGTTTGAGTTTCAAATCTTAGTTTGTACTTTATTACTATTAGTAGTAGTGGTGGTGGTAAATGATGAAAGAAAGCAACCTTATACAGTTCCTTCCAGCCAAAAAATAAAATAAATAAATAAAAAATCTCATTGCGATTGTTCACCCTCTAACAGTTTATCTCGATTTTCTTGAATTTATTCAAACTGCTCACTTCTACAACACCTAACCGGAGTTTGACCCAACAATCAACTTCCCTCTGGCCGAGGGAAAATTTCCGCACATCCTATGTACAGCCACCCTCCCTCACTTTGAATTCATGTCCCTTTATGTGCGAAGTCTGAGCAAGAGGAGAGATTCCATCAGCAATGAGCTTACTCAATCCAGTCAAGGCCTTTTAAATGCCTCAATCAGATCTTCTCGCAGACGCTGCAATCCGCAAAACTCAAGCCTTTCTGGTTATAGTATCCTTTTGCTCCTCTTACCAATGTTACTGCACTTCACTGCACCTGTTCCAACAGATCCACATCCTTCCTAAAATTTTCCAGACGAAACCCCATGATCTGAGCAGTACAGAATTGTCTATACTGGTCAGATAGCTTCATATCTGACTGCACAATTACCTCCAGGTCTTTCTCATTCTCCATGCGTGTGGTACCACAGAGCTGGTACATGAATCTGGGATTATTGCTCCCCATATGAAGTACCCTGCATTTGTTTGTCATTGTTAAATTTCAATTGCCACTTCTCAGCCTATCTGTCTAATCTTTGTAGATCTTGTTGCAGTAGCATACCCTGATTATTGTGATTAACTACCCTGCCAACCTTCATGTCATCTGCAAACTTACACATTAAGCCTGATATTCCTTCAGTATTATTAATAAATATAAAAAAACAACAACGGAGCTAGAACTGAACACTGGGGAACCTCGCTAATAACATCTGTCCAAGAAGAGGAGTGCCCACTGATAACCACTCTGTCTTCTCCCACTCAACCGTCCCTTTATCCATTGCTATGGTTGAGTTCAAAAACTTTTCTGAAATCTGAGTATATGATGTCAAAATAATTTTTTGCACACCCAGTTCCTTTGTTTCTGCGTTATAGTGTCTAATCAGATTGGTCAGACAAGATCATCCCTTAACAAATCATGCTGTGACTGTAGCATAATTGCATCCCTGTCTACATAGTCCTGCGTTACTTCTTTAGCTGGCGCCTCCGCAGCCAGGTGGGCAGGAGCAGCAGTGCATAGCACACGCTTCTTGATCAGACCTGGGTTCGAGCCTGTCACCACCAAATACGGAGGATGCGGAAAGGTCAGGAAATGACCACCGCATATCCCCGGAGCAATATGGCCTTAGTTGCTAATGCTCCTAAAAACCAAATAACAACTTCTTTAGCCAGTGATTCCATTATTTTTCCTGGAATAGAAGTTAACTAACAGGTCTACAATTTTCACGTTACCTTTTGATCCCCTTTGTGAATTGGGGATATACTGTATTCCAACATCTCCAGTCCATACAAAACTCTGCTGAATCCAAAGATAGTCTCAGAATTTTACCTCCTTTGCTGCTTCCCTTAAACATAATTGGATAGATCCCATCCACCCCAGATACCACTTTTTTTTACGTTTAGCATCAACACTTTCCTCTCAGTTATCAGAAAATAATTCAACTACCTGTGAGAATTTAGATGCGAAATACCTTCTCAGTTTGTCTACAACCTGAGCAGGATCATCACAGTCATTAGGTCTATAACACACTATCTTCATTTCTGCCTTCGCAGTGCTTATGTCACACACCAAACTGACTCAACTCTGCTCCAGCCACTCATATATTTATTTTATTATTATTATATCGACTGGATGCGCTGTCTTAGATTTTATGTGCTTCTTAACTAAGAATAACCCCTCCCCGCTCCGTTCCTGTCTGTACAATTGTACTCCTCATATTCAAATTCTGAGTGACACCATGTCTCTGATATCCTCGCAATGTCTGCATTTGATGATATGATCTGGCAATCCTAACACATTCCATGTATTTGCTTGTTCCAGAAGAAAACCCCCCAGCAGGTCTTGAAATCCCTGACACCTTGATTTCTGGGTTGCTGCATATTCTGCTTTTGGTCAAGTTTAGTTAAAGTTTTATATTATTTTTGGCCATTTTATTTAACGCTTTTTCTTTGGTCATAAGTATCGACAAATCAACTGATACAAGTTTAACCCAGTAAGTTCTACAATTAATGAGGTGTATAAAATAGAATTAATTAAGAGTTTAATACTAATTGAATCTGTGTGTCACGTATATAATCGCTCGGTAATTCTGGATGTGAATTATATGTATTTTGCTAATTCGTGACTAGCGCATCAATATTTAGATTATGTACTTTCACCTGAACAGTGGCCTACTGTAAGAAATTGGAAATTATGACACTTGCGTTCCTTGTCTGCTGACTTGGTTATTTATGTTTTAATGAAAGTTTCTATATTTCCACAACACAACTTTATATTCTTTCCAATATAGTCAAGTTTGCTTGCATTCAGCCAAGCCACTTTCACAATGAACATTCATTATTTTACCTGAAATAAGACCGTTGTGATTCTGACTAAAATTTGGGTAGATCCATCCTGTGTGTGCAGTATTTCAATCTCTAGTGAACACACCTCGCATCTAGTCTAGGACATTCCGACTTGTTGAATGATGTGGAACTTTTTTTTTTTAATGCTTGCTTGCATTCTTCGCTTCTGTTATCCTTCATAACAATTCGTCCACTGGGACAGATTTTCATAAGTCGTTTTAAAACAGTACATCTTTCTTACTATATCAACCTTAACAATAAATCACTGAACCCGAGATTATTTGGACTGGAAAAATAAACATAACTAACGAAATGGGATGATCATACTTTGAGAACTGCTGGTTCAGCGAACTAACTGATGCAGCCCACCCCCCCACGAAAAAGTTTTCTGAAACATTTTTTCTGTCAGAAGTATGCCTTGTTTTTGCAAAGTACCATAATGGCTCTTTCGACAGCTAGAGAATAAATGAGATTTATAAATTTAATAAATAAATGATCTTTTAAAGAGAAAGAAATACTTACGACGCCCTGATTGCTATCGCCAACTGCATTGGAATCTGTCCTAGAGAGATTTTTCTTGTGTCCCGCAGAAACACTTCGCTGTCTTTCCTGAATATATAACAAATGGGTCATTATTAGTGGTGTAATTAAATAAAGGAAAATAGGCAAAGTTACATCACGACTTCGTCCTGATGGAACTCTGCCTGGCAACCTTTTTTGAGTTTACAAGACTTATCCAATCATGAAGAATCCTTCTGCGAATTTGTATGCCTTTTTTATATTAAATGCCAGAGTAGTTAAGTAGGCATATATGGCGTTCTCTATGTCTTAACTGATGGAATCCATGTTTCATGAAATGAGAAATCTAATCTATACGAATGAAGTGTGGTGGGAAACAGAGTTCTTGTTTAATGGAAGCTTAACGATTAAAGCATATATGATTGTCTTTCTCTCAAATTTCGTTCATGATCAGAATGTCTACCATAAGCTCAGTAGTACATAATTCATTGTAAAATGAATATAAAAATCCACCTACCAGTACCATAGGACAGATGGAAGTTGGGGGTAGGATGTGATCCCTGTGCTCCCCAAGATTACATTCGGGCTTGACCTGGGAGGCACAATGGTTGTGGAGCTAAAATAAAAATTTGTCATTAAGGTTCAAAAATTATAGCATAACAGCCAAATATGTATTTTGATAAACAAACTGTATATAAAATGCTTTATTTTAGTAGTAAATTCGACTGAAAACTAAGTAGCCTTCTGACCTTTTTATTTTTATAAATATTTTACGATCCTATTGTCAGTTTGCTGCATGAAGAACAACTCGTGAAAATAAGTAACAGAGAAGATCCAAACCCTAATCTTTCTTTCAAATTATTAGGTGGCAAAGACAGCTTACTGCCACTGAGGCCAGAAGAACTGGAAATTCGCATTAGCAATCAAGTATGAATAAAAGTAAAGTACAAAATTGACGATGGATCTTCTGTATTGGAGATGAAAATTTATTTATGAAGCGGTAATTTAAGTTTATAACAAAAGAAAGAAAATTCATCACATGACAGTTTTACAAGTTATTAACGGATAGAAAGCTCTCCTGAAGAGAGAATTTGTTTTTACATTGTGATTAGCACACACCTTTTGTTGTAGTTTGCTTAAAGTAAGAAAGAGTATTCAAAAACGAAGGCATTTACTTACAACGCTTATGTTACAGGCAAATTTACGGCTATGTTGGAACACTTACGGTCATCTGACACCATCGGCAGTGAAGGCCTGTTATTCCATTATAAGACTTAATGGGTTTCTTGCATTTGCTACATTTTCCTGTACAATTTCCTTCTGTCCAATGATGGGCTAGCACCTGAAAAATGCAAGGAGCTTTATGTTTCAAGAAGCACAAAGAAAATAATGTCGCATTTGTTCACTGCTAAACTACTGAAGATTTGCGACATTATTTTTACATCGTTTTGACCATTTACTTGACTTTCTTCAATCAATAAAATATTAATACATTAACTGGAAATTACAAAAAATATAACTTGAAAAATTATTTAAAAAAAAAAAAAACAATTTGTCTGTGTACATGAGTTAATTAGATGGTGATCAAACTATTTCAAATTTCTGACATTTAATTTTCTCCCCTTCAAGCAGCTATTTTCATTAACCATATGCAAAGATACTTTCCGTTCTAATGCAAGGTTACCATATATATATATAAAACAGGATCAACTGGATAAGCTACTAGGTCAATATTTACTTGATGAGCCCTTACACTGTTGCCATAACTTTAGCAATGGAAAGAATCACTTACCTGAAGGCTAAGGACAAACACACCAGAAATCCAACGAAGTACAGACAGGTCGTCTGTCTCCCAACAGTGTACAAGATCCTGAGCAGCTGCATAACCAAGAAGATATCAGACCACTTGGAGAGCCAGAAACATCATGGCTGAACAAATGATGTAAGAAGCAATTAACCATCGATGACGCAGTTATAGAGCAAGCCTACAAGACGCGCGCAACCTGTACACGGTCTGCATCGATTACTGCAAGACCTTCTACTCCGTGCCTGATAGCTGGGTAATAGAGACGCTGAAGATCTACAAAGTCAGTCCGACAGTGATAAACTTCCTAGAAGCAACCATGGCAAAATGGAGTGCCACCATCAAGGTCGAGATCATCACAACCAAACCGATCGCCATCAGGAGAAGAATCTTTTAGGGAGATGCCTTGAGCCCACTGTGGTTCTGTCTAGTACTCAGCCTGCTATCCCCCGTGCTCAACAACAGCAAGTATGGATATAACATCAAAGAAGGAAAGAAAAACCTGTATACCCTCTCCTACCTGATGTACAAGGATGACATCAAGCTCTACGCGGCAACCGAGAAGCAACTCCAGAAACTACTCCGGATCACCCAAGAATTCAGCAATGACATCAGGATGATATTTGGTGTAGACAAATCTAAGACCCATGGATTGTCTCAGGGGAAATTAGCTGGCTGAAACTACCGCTACAGACGCAAAGAGATCGAAGCCATGACAGGGAGAGAGACCTACAAATATCTGGGGATGATGCAGGCTCAGTAGTTAGAGCACAAGGAGATAAAGACCTGCATGACGAAAAATTCCATCAGTGACCCAGAATCCTGCTCAAAGTAAAGTTGAACGAAGCGAACACAGTTAAAGCCATAAACTCCTATGCAGTCTCAGTGCTAACATAATCCTTCGGGATCATAGATTGGACTAACACCGAGCTAGAGGATATCATGAGAAAGACAAGGACAGTGACGACCAGAAACCGCCAACACCACTCGAAGTCAGCTGTAGAAAGACTGACAATAACTCGGAAAGAGGTCTGAGAGACCTCATCGAGCAACAGAAGACAGCAATATGTCCACGATGAGATGTTATTCTGGAAATGGATTATTCCAAATACACCCTTGATACTGTCGAACAAATATAGTGCAATTTCTGTACCACCTCCGCGATAAAGTGACCCATGCGTCGGGCACCCACTATCATCCCAATTCAAAGTCGGTTAACTCACGACGTTTATCCATACTGACATCGAATTACCGTGTACCTGCCAAGCGATGGGTTCGTTCACTAGAGAGAGAGAGAGAGGGGTGACAGCATCGCGTTGCCCAGAAACCAGGTATCTCACGAATTCTGTCTTTTCAGTGTATATCTACCACAGTCTTCTGTCTCTCCCTGATAATTTATATGCATCCTTGCATTTTTCTTCTCCGCGACTAGTCTCATTAGTTCATTTGATTTCCGTTTAGCAATAAACCTTTGAACAGCATTTTTTAGTTGGCATGAAAAACATAGTAGCTTCCATGATTAATGCACTCAACGCGGCTAATTTTCGCCTTAGAATTGGCTATGGTAACATCATCGGTTTTCTCTACTGTATAGAATATAGAAACTGTCTGTACGAAGGCAAAAACGCTTCCCTTTATCCTCGATGGTAGTTATATCTTTAAGTAAATCTCACTTCAGTACACTGTGATCACTGTCATGAAGTTGCTTCTTTATTCCACCAAATACGGAGGATGCGGAAAGGTCAGGGAAGGACCACCGCATATCCCGGAGCAATATGGCCTTAGTTGCTAATGCTCCTAAAAAAAAAAAACCAAATAACAATAACAAGCTTCTTTATTTGCATACTCGTAATGCACGAATAATCATTGCTGATAATTAGATCAGGGGTATTACTCCCTCTGGTAGCCTGTGTAATCTGCTGCTGTAGAAAAGTAATCAAATAAATCCAAAAAAGTCTTGCTAGTGTGTGAGTGACCAAACCACAAGTTACAGTTGATAACTGGAAAGTTACAATCTCCCCTTATAAGAAATTCTGATTTTACTGATCCAATCTAATTTTCTGTAAAGTTGTTCGTTGTACTCAGCGTCATTAGGCCTTTAGCACACTACTACTCTAATTTTTGATTTCCCAATGCTCATGTATACTGTCTCCGTGTGTACTGTCTAAATTTATAGACAGTATACACGGAGCAATATGGCCTTAGTCGCTGATGCTCTTAAAAACCTTATTACAACAACAATCCCCCCACCTCCCATCCCAACTTTTCGCCTGGTGGATCCTATCGCCATAAACCTTTTATTCTCCCTAACAGCCCCATCTCCCTCGTTGTGAGGATGGGCTCCTCCACAGAGTTGTCTCTCTATCCCATTAGCTTCCTATTTATAGGTGCACAGCCTTCCTATCGTCCACCTTAATCCTCTTCAATCTCCCTGCCTCTTCACTTTCTTAGGACCTTTTCTGGCAAGCTGAGGCGTAGTCCAGGATTCTCCACTGCCATAGAACTTTCGACCTGTACTACACTCGACTGCTTCCTCTAGGCCAGGACAGGCAAAGTGGGTCCCACGTTGTCCGAGGAATAACAGACCAACACAACCCGAAATTACACTGCAAACTAAAACTTACACGATCTCTGACATTTACAGTTTGTACTGTCAAAATGCATATTACGCGGTTTGTAGGGAAGACTCAAGGTGCCGCTTGATAATATACACAATGTCTTTCTGTATACACAGTACTCCCCATATTCGAATTCTGCATCCCTTATATCTGCGTGACACCCCGTCTCTGATATCCCAACAATGTTCGCATTTGATGTCTTGACTTGCACTTCAAATTTATTTACTATGCTCCTAGCATAGTGTACATGCACCTGTTCTTACTCTTAGTTACCCTAACACACTCCATATATTTACTTGTTCCATGATGACTCCGAACAGTCTCTGAAATACTCTGCATCTTGTTTTCTAGACTGCTGCTCATTCCAATAGAAGCAGTGCAAAAACCACTTTCGCCTCTGCCTGCAGCTACTGTTAATCTGTTAGTCTGTGCACCCCTCCTCCAGCAGTATTCCGATTCACGTAACACTGCCTCGATAGCATCAGCAAATATTCTTGCACCCTTTCTATTTAAGTGTATCCCATCCCTGTAGAAGCAGTCTCTTCTGTTAACAAGCACAGACCACATTGAGAAAAATTCTACCCCATGAGCCTTGAACAGTCTCTCCAGGACAGAATTGATTGACAAGACATTTCACCATATACTCCCTCCTATCATGTCTGGACAGAATTGCAGACTCTCAAATCCAATTCCTAACTGGCGACTTTTTTTCAATGTTCACCTGTACTTGTTAAGTAAGTCGGCAGACCTCCTACTCTTAATGTCATTAGTGCCAACGTGTACAACAAATTTTAATATCTAACAAAATTGCTTCGGTCACTGTTAAATATCAGAATCCGTATGTCAAAGAGAAAGAAGTAAACTGCAGTGATTAGAAAGAATTGCAAAGCAAATGCACTTGGAAGTCACGGTACTGTATTTCGAAATTTTGGACTCTAATTTTATACAGTATATGAAAAAAAAAAAAAAAAAAAAATACAAAAAACCATCAAAATTAGTTTTTTTTATATTAAAATTGCCATTTGTAAAAGCATCGGATGCAGAAAGAGAATAGAGTTGTGCTTTTAAGAAGTCGCAACTACTTTAATACGATTATTTTATAAGATAAATTTTTATTCGGAAAAAAATATTGCATATTATGAGAATTCCTTTTCATTTGCCCTCGGGGTAGTACAGGATTTATAATGGCCGTCTTTGAATACCAGTGAAAAAAAAGGCTGAGTTCGAATCCTATCAATGAACGCAAGGAATTCTTAAGGGCTTTTTTTTCCCCCCATAAGGTAGTTGAGTTAATCGGTCTCAGGTTTGTTGTTTCATGAACGAGAAATTTCCTTGTTCCAAACAGGCCGAAAAAGACATGAAATTACAGACACAATATACTGAGGTCTCATAGTCTTAGTTTCTTAAGGGCTTAATCCACACCTCACCCTCTTGTTGATCCTGACATAGAGGCAGCACTACGGTGTTATTTCACACATAGGGATGTTAGCTTGCTCTCTCTCTTCCTCAGCATGTCTACATATTTTACCGTGCTGGCCAAAGCGCTACATGGGCATGACACAGTCACGCACTATGATAGGTTTTTAAATGATAAATTGTTTTAAGCACAGCAAAAGTTAAAAGATAAATCATGATCCACATATAAGCTACGGCTTGGGTGGTGGGAGGCTTACTTGATATTTTGAATGTGTGTACTGTACTATGATAGGTATAGGTGACATTGGTTGGTACTATGTTTCTAGAGTTCCTCACACTTGATGATGAAAGCTGTAGAAGTGTTTTGGTTGGCTAGATCCTTGTTTCTATTAAAGAGTTTTAATAGACTTTTCAGTGTTTAGTAGCTTCACCTGTGTGGAGAACGGTGAAACCTCGGTATTGGATCCTGTGGATTTCTTTGGTGTGCTGTTGAAATAAGGAGTGTCTTGACGGGTTGATCTTATGGCTTTATTGATATTCGCGTTTCATTGTGGTAATATCAATAGCCTGTTTAGTTCACCAGACTGGTATTGTCTCGATGAAAGATGGCCGTGACAATACGGGTTCTTGCTTCGGATTTCTGAAAACTTGTGGTGAGCCGCTCGTGCGCTATTTAAAAAAAAAAAAAAAAAAAAAAAAAAGATTGGCTTGATAGTTGTGGAAGCTATTGGAGGCTTGTTTGTTATTTGGTTTTTAGGAGCATTAGCAACTAAGGCCATATTGCTCCGGGATATGCGGTGGTCATTCTCTGACCTTTCGCATCCTCCGTATTTGGTGGTGACGGGCTCGAACCCCGGTCTAATCAAGAAGCGTGTGCTATGCACTGCTGCTTCTACCCACCTGGCTACGGAGGCGCCCACTCTATTGGAGGCTGTGGTGTGTTTATTATTATTAACATCGGTGAGCACCCCGGAACAACCAGGTTCGGCTAGGAGGGCGTACATACATTATGCAAATTCGAGTTGATTACATTGATTGGAATTACAAGAAATCAAAACAGATTGAAAATACAACCCCCCCCCCACACACACCTGTGAATCCAAGGAAGCCGTGGCAGGGAAATCCTTCCACATAATGAGTACAGTTCATGTGTAGATTTCTTTCAGGATGTCCTGTCTATAGCACTTCCAGCTGCAGAAAGATGAGGCATCAATTCCCAGGGAGTTATACAATCCGAACGTATTCGCCGGAAACACTGATCTAAGGTATAGCACATTTTGCAGGGAAGGTCGTGGACAAGGTGTTGAACTGCACCTGGTTCGTTCTGAGGTCCGAGGGTTTGTCGTCACTTCCCAGATGTCAGGCGAATCCATTTGGCGGCATAGAAGTTGTGCCAAGGTCTGCAGATTTCTCTCTTCGATGGTAGTTTCCCAGGGTTTCATGACAAGGTTTGCATAGAGCACGCTCCTAGAGATGGGAAAAGGGTAGCCCAACTCCCTGTTTAGCCATCTCATGAGCCAATATTCAATTCTCCGTGCACAGGATTACTCTAGTTATTTAGAAATTTCTTTCTGCAAGCTGATATAACTTACTTGGTGTGGCTGTTTAGAAGCCTGGTTTCAATCACAGGTATTGCATTTATAGTATTAGGCTGTGGTGGTCGACGCATAACCGGATGCAGGACACTTTCACTGTAGGCACAACATCCGGTGTGCTGAACTCGCGAGGCTGAAAAGCGAACCTAACCTGATGCTGCTTCCTTTCCATGATGATTGACATCATAGGAGGGAAGTTATGTTGTACTCGTATATCCAACGGAAGACTCTTATAAGACAAAGGGAAACAGCCTTTTTCCTATATTTTCCAACCCTTTTAACTGTCAGCACCATTCGGAAAATTTCCAGAATATGAAATGCCAAGATACCGATACCTGACCTTAAGAGAGGCAAATTAATTCACAAAGTCCAGTACCAAGGCTTCACCAGACACTGAAAATGTCGGAAGAAAGAAATTCTCCATCTGTCACAGTGGATGATGATTTACAGCGTCAACACCAGAAGTATTATTACTATTAAATCAGTTCATTTGTAAAAGACGTTCATCCACCGTCCAGCTAGTAGGCTAGCTGACCTGCCCATGTATCCCTACAGATAGTGTAAACTGTAATGTATTCCAGCCACCAAGGGCAATTCTGCAATATATCAGTTCATAAGAATGGTCAAGAAGCAATTCACCTTCGGCTAGTTCTGCTTAACCTCGCCATTGCTAGGTTAATTTAAAACAGGCACTTTCCGATGACTTTTCAGAAATTGTATATCACTTTATAAATTCAGCTTATTAAATATAATTCGAGCTAGCTGGCGTCCACACTTAAGAAAATTCAATACATGACTGTAAACTAAAGAACTTCGCCATATTATTATTTTAGTTACACTGAAATACATTGCCCTACCATTAATATCCAGATATGTGCTGAAACCTTTAGTCTTTATCACAGTTTCTAGTCTCCCTGGAACACGTTCCACCAGTTTTTTTTTGGTAAATGTCTCCCCATATTTTCTGCCGTTCGGCCTCCAAAGGAGGTGACCAGTTCAGCTGTTTTTTGGGCAGTCTCTCATGATAAGTGGTACGACTTATCACACGCACTAGACCATTGCTACTCAAAGTGTGGTCCGCGGACCGGTGCCCGTTCGCAAACCGTTTGTTACCGGTTAGCGACGATTTGTATTTTACAAAAGTATCGGTCCACGACGGATTGGAAATAAAAGAAACTGGTCCTTCACCACAGATAGTTTGAGAAGCACTGCACTAGGCGATTTAATCCATCCCACGCTATAAGATTGAGGTCAGGGTCAATCCAACTTTTCGATGCTCATGTCCTGAAACCAGTCAGTTACAACGCGAGCAGTTGACATGGAACGCTGTCCTACTGATAGGGATATGGGTCTTCCCCAACGTGTTGCCACATCGCAGGTGATGCATTATTTAACAAGACGCTTAACAGACCTCACGAATTTATGGTTTTCCCCAAAACAACCAATGGTCCTAAGCAAAACCATGAAAAACAGTCCCAAACCATCACTCTGCCCAACTTCATTGTCGGGACGATTCAGTCTGGCAGGAAGCTATCTCCGGGTATCCGCTACCCCCAGGCACACAATGTACCGTGACTCGTCACTTCAAAGCACAGCTTTATATTTGAGTACTGACCAAGACCTGTGGGGTTTACACCAACTAGATGGTCTGATATTAGTCGAGGTGATTAGTGGCTTGCGGACGGCTGCATAACCGTGTTAACCCATACCATGCAGCATCCTACGACTGTACTGCTGCTGACATGTATCCCAATGGTCTTAATCAGGGTCTGTGTGTGCTGTGACGGCGTGGAGATGCGTTCCGGTCGGGAGCGGACGATCCTTTGTAGGGCTCTTCTGTCACGTCAGCTTCGTAGGTTTTCCTGGTTGCTTCGTTACAATGTCAGCACCAGTCCGCTTCAATTTTCAGATCTCAGCACCAATCGTCGACCTAAGGATCTTAAGTGCCGTTGAAATATCACGTACACACCCATTGCTTAGGTGGCACCTAATTATCATTCAGTGCTGGAAGTCCGTGGCTCCGTCGATCACAACATCTTCCATTCAAAATTATAGTACTATCTCCTCGAACGCCTACAAGTATACTCGTATTTATAGTTGTCTGACACGTGGTGCTTGGGTAAGATGTGCCTAACTATCAACGGAAGGTTGTACGGATATTAATGATAGGGCAGCGTAGTTCCATTCTTTCAAAAGACTTCATACAAAAGTAAAGTGCTTTACTGAATACAAAAATAAATCTTACCTGAGATGTCTTTTTAGACTTAACATAGGTACTGATACATGACGCTGGAGCTCTCTGAACACACCTCTCATGCACTGTATACTTACAAACTGCGGAAGAAAAAAAATATATCGGGTAACATTTCTTTCAATCATGAAAACAATACTATACATGAAAGTAGCAAAACGTTTTTAAAATATTTCAATGTGATCTGATATCGGCTGTGCAGTTAGTCTTCAATTGCAATTCAATCTTGACAAAAGCACTTCAGAAATAATAATTACTTGCAATCACGGTAAGAACTTGCTTTACAGTAACACTAGTTTTCCAAAAGTTGCTAGTCCAACGCTACTTCTCTAGTTTCTTTCCTTTTCTTTTTTTAGATTCATTTTAAGTCAGAGATTTGAGTAGCCAATTTCTTTCTTTTTTTTTTTTCTAAAATAGTAATATGAGAAAAAAAGAGCTCATGCTGAAAGACAAATTTCTTCAAATTAGTAAGCCAACTGTGTGTCACAATTCATGTAGACACCAATCTTTATTCATCGTTGTTTGGAGGTGATTATACAAAGGGTACTAGGAAAGTTTTGCAATATGACGCAACAATGAATCACAGGAAGCTGCTTGTTGCTGCATGTTGAGACATGTTCATACGCGCATAGTAGCCGCCGCGGCAAGTCGATGGGCTCAGTTGTTCATTAGTAGTGAGAGTGTAAAGTGCTTGCGATGGCATCGTGGTCACGAAATGAGATAAGGACAGTTTTGCGGTATAATTTCGTGCGTGGTTTAACCACAGAGCAGTGGTTAGAAGAAATGACTCTTGCACTAGATGATGATTGTCCACATCGTACAACGATATTCAGGTGGTATAGAGAATTCCAAAGGGGAAATTTCACTCTGGAGGATTCTGAGAGGCCGGGAAGGCCACGAACGTCAGTTACGGAGGAAAACGTTACTGCTGTGAGGAAAATGCTTGACGAAAACAGGCGAGTGACCTACCAACAGATAGAGGATACTTTGGGCCTAAATGCACCAGCAATTCGTTCGATTCTGCAAGATCATTTGCACGTGAAGAAACTTTGTTCTCTCTGGGTGCCGCATCAACTGACTGAAGAGCAGATGACACGACGTGTGACTTGGTGCCGGGAGATGTTAAAAAAGTTTGATAAGGGACAATCTCGGTATGTGAACAACATCGTGACAGGTGACGAGACTTGGCTGTACTATTACGATCTGCCGACCAAGGCTCAAAACAAAGTTTGGGTCTTTGATGATGACGACACACCCGTAATTGTCAGAAAATACCGATCTGTAAAGAAGAAAATGATAGCTGTATTTTTCAAATCGAGTGGAATTGTGGAACGTGTCGTTTTGGACACGCAGAAGACAGTCACAGCTAAGTGGTATACTGAACAATGACTGCCTAAAGTCATTGGATCTATGAAGAACCTGCGGCCAAAGTCAAGAATGGACACCTGGTACCTCCATCACGATAATGCTCCAGCTTACCGCGCCAAAGCCTGCACCGAATATTTGACCACGACAGGACTGAAACTTCTCGAGCACCCTCCCTACAGTCCAGACCTTGCTCCCTGCGACTTTGCACTGTTCCCGCATGTGAAAATTAAGCTAAAAGGGAGGCGGTTTTCTAGTGATGAGGACCTTCTACGGGCTTGGGACAACGAGTGTGCTTTACTCCCTAGTGAAACTTGGCAGAACTGGTTTAAAGATTGGTTTCGGAGGATGGAGAGGTGTATTGAATGTAGAGGAAATTACTTTGAAAAAATTAAATAAACAAAGCTGTATTGAAAAACTTTCCTAGTACCCTTTGTATATGGTCATCGAAAAAGAATGCTATTTTAAAGTAATGTATTTCATCATCGTTCCCTTACAAAAGGTCTTTTTTATTTATTTTTTTATTAATGCTAAGAAAATCTCCGAGTTTTTGTTCCTTACTTTTAGAGATATATTAACTTTGTCTGCTAAGCAAAAATCGTGAATTAGAATGGTTAAAAGAGAGAATTATCGCAGCCATCACAGTTATTTCTCCAGACATTAAGAACTGAGTTGTATAGAATTTGCACCGCAGTTTTCTAAGTCAGCTGAAAAAAAAAAAAAAAAAAATCATAACTTTACTTCCATGGAATTTCGTGAAGCTTGGTATGATGGTTAAACACTAAAACGTAACTATATATGTTCAAAAATTATAGCTCTCTGAGTTCAACAGGTCCACAGTTAAAACTTAATGAAGTGTGAATTTTTGGAATTTCATGAAGTTAAAGACTGCATGTCAGTGTCCAATTAATATGTAAACTTGCGGTTGTTAATTTGAAGCTGTGGATATGGTCCACAAGATAATATAATCAAAATGGAAAAAAGGAGTTTATTTTTCAAGAACATTCAAGTAACATTTGAACATGATATTTATGAAAAACTGCGCTTTCAAAGACTTACTCGCCACTTTTAAAGACTTCAGCATGTTCGTGGAAAGTTTCAACTTGCGACCTCTTGAAACTAGTTACCTAAACTTGAAGCGGATTCCACCTCAGATGAAAACAATAGGAAATATGATGAAACGTAAACAACACTGTACAGCATGCCTATGAAAGAGGCTGAATGTTTAGAATGATTTGATTAAAGAGTTCTAAATTAAATAACTTTATTTTAAAGCTCTAAACTGATTTATAAGTTGCGTAAATATATCAATTCTTTTTTTTTTTTGTCCTCGCCTTTTCCCATTATTATATGGGGTCAGCGTTTTTTTTTTTTATTGTTTTGGCATGCAATTTTTTTATGGCCGGATGCCCTTCGTGACGCCAACCCTCACCCTTTATCCGGGCTGGGAATATGCGGTGGTCATTCCCTGACCTGCCGCATCCTCCGTATTTGGTGGATACGGGCTCGAACCCCCGGTCTAATCAAGAAGCGTGTGCTATGCACTACTGCTCCTGCCCACCTGGCTACGGAGGCGCCTACGTAAATATATCGCAAATAATTTTGTATAATGTCTGTACTTAAAATTTAATGTACCCTACTCGTAGTCTAACTTATATTCTTTAAAACTCGCAGCTAGCTATGTATGTATGTTTGGTTGCTTTCTGTGAGTTAACTACATTGACACTTCTCTCTGTAATGAAATGAGGTCAAGTTTATTATGATATGCGAACGATGGAAACCCAGTTCTAATATACTTAAGGAACGGACGCTACCTAAAGCACGTTATTGCAAAAATTGAAATAACTTCTTAAATTATTAAATTAATGCTTCTTTGCGTTATGTTTATCCAATTAAAAACGGTATTAGTTACTTTGACTACGTGAACATATGTGGTGGTTTCTGAAGAGCCTAAGCCCGATCTCTGTCACCGTCACTGGGTGGACAACAGCAGCCAGAGAGAGAGAGAGAGAGAGAGAGAGAGAGAGAGAGAGAGAGAGAGTCGAACGAAACGGCAATACATCGAAGTGTTACTTTAAGAAGATTTTTAAATTTTTGCAGTAACCTACGTTGAAGTATTGTCCAGTTCCTTAATTATATTGTAATATTAGGCTCGAGCAATCTACCTACCTAATAATTTAATATACTCGAGCAATCCACCTACCTAATAATTTAATATAAAAGTTGTTAGCTACGTTTCCAAGTGGATTTTTTCCATCCGATCTACCGCTTGGATGCTCGTTTAGATTCAATACATCCGTTTACCGCTCAACACAAAGTTTCAGAAAGCACTACTTGCTGTGTAATGATGGAACCAAAGAGTTCCGAAACAAGTCATAGCAGTGCCTCATATTATTAATGAATTCGCTTAATGGGTGATATCATCCGATTAAAAACACTATCAGTCGCTTTAGATCGACTTTGTAGTCGTTTCTAAAGTGCCAAGCCCGAGCGCTGCCACCGTCACTGGCAAGACAACAGCTTGCCCTCGTGGGTGTAGTACAGTTGGTATAATCACCGTCCTCCCAACACCGGGTAGAAAAAAATCCGAGTTCGAATCACGACAATAACGCGAAGAATTTTTATGAGCCCTTTCCACAATGTGACTGAATTAGTCGGTCTCAGGCGAGGGTAGCATGATTTTTATCTCCCGGAAATTCGGGTTTTTCTTTCGGAAAACTGACCACAGAACGCATGCAGTTTGGACAGATTACACGGAACAATATGTCCTAAGTTGCTGATACGCCTAAAAACCTTACAAAAACCGACAACAGCTTCCCCATGTGGTCAACTGAAAAACATAACAGAGAAGCGTTATTTCAAGAAGCTATTTCAACTTTTTCCCCAGTTATGTTTTCTCAGATTAATCTTTTTCCCACAGTAAAATCTGATCTTCCAATCATTAACAGGAATGAGGGTATGTAACTATTGGGTTACTGGAATAACGTAGCTTAATTGAATTTAAGTTTCAGTTCTCATTGTGATGGTATTTCAATGAGCACATCTGAATTCTATACTCGTAGTGTGATCATTTGCTTGGTTGTCGCAATTCGTTCAGAATAAGACGATGAAATTTTATGAGTAGAAATAATTTAAAAATTCCCAACAGCATCACATACACCTTTACCATGTAATGTGCTGAAATACCATTCAGTACATGTATTTGAAAATCTGTTTCGTGCCAAATTCGGTGTATAAAATTCTTTCAGTTTCTGTAGTGGGTAGTTGACCCTTTATTTATATGATGTAAAAATTTATACTAGAAAAATTCATAATTTTTTTATTATTAGTTTATCAGCAACTAGTGATTACCCTTTGAACAGCCAGATGGCTACAAGAATATATAGGTTGATTAATGTTAACAGTAAAATAAAACTATAAGAAAGTAAACTAAAAAAAGTAGAAAGTGCAAGCTACTAATTTACAGATATGCATACAAGACAAGTAATTATTTTGTTCATTACTTTATACTATTTAATAATTAAATTGCCGAAGACCCTTCAGTATTTATTTACACCATTCTTGATGTATTAAAGAGTTCAAAGGTATTCATTGGAGACAATGTCGTGAGATAACAAGATTGTTCAGATTATTTCGTAATGGGAGATGAAGGTTATCAGTTCTCTCTGTCCTCGGATCTGAGATTATGGTCTATATTTCAGATTCATACAACCTTTCTGTAGTGATTTTTAACGGTTTTTCAAGTAGTTAGGGCGTAGCATGCACAGAATTGCACCAAGAAAAATTTTGCAGAGAACTGCACAGCATGCAACAAGGTTCATCGGCGTAACAGACTCGCCTGGTGCAAAGAGCATGCAAGTTGGACGTTAGAAGACTGGAAGGTGTGCGCTGGTCGGATGAGTCACGTTATTTACTCCACACCGTGGATGGTCGTGTACGGATTTGGCGTCAATAACACGAGGCTCTTCATCCATCATGCATGGTATCAAAAGTGAAGGCTGGTGGAAGCGGTTGTATAGTGTAAGTATAAAGTGTATTGATGTCTAACGGCACCAGGGGTTTCCCCCATCTCCGCGTTGCTTTCATTGTTAGGTGTACCAGTTCACTGGAAAGGCGAGAGCTTTAAAAGTGTGTGGATTTTGTATATGAGTAGTGTTGTGTATCGTTGTTCATCTGGCCGTTTAGCTGCTGGACCCCTACTGAGGCCCAACGTTGCCCACACTTGGCCTCGTGGAGGCAGACCAGGTACACAGAATGAAATTTTACTCTGGCAGGCCCTGCCACCTAGTTTCCTGAGATTTCAGTGACTAGGGTCTTAAAAAAAAATAATAAAAAAAAAAATAAAACTCGGTAGGGGTGAGCGCTGGAATTAGAAAAGCCAATTGAGGTGTATGCGGTTTAATTTGGACGAAGTTAAGTTTTTGCAGTTTGTGTGGGGTTATACGCTGGCGTATTAGGCAGAGTAGGGAGGAGACTGAAGGCTGGGGGGAAAAGACAGAAGTATGGGGACGATAGAGAAGGCGACCCCAGGATTTTCAGTGAGGCAGGCCCAAGCCCCACCAGGAGAAGAATCAGGGTTGGCAGGGGTGGAGAGGAGACAAGACTGTATCCTCCTCCCCACCAGGGGAAGGGGAGTACAGATCGCCATCAGGCATTGACAGTTGTGAGCAAGTGGGGGCCCAAGCGATCTGAACCGGATCTGCTTTGGTGATCTTTTCAATGTAGGAGTCAAATCCCAGTCGCAGGGTCATACATGAGCAGTCTTGTCCTATGGTTGATCATGTAGCCTGTTCAGGTCGCCTATTGTGCATGTTATGAGGCTGCAGCACTGGGTCCTGGTGATATCATTTTCTTAGTTCGTGCGTTGGTCATTTGGTTTAGTCATTCAGTTAGTGGTCCAGTGCAAATAATTTGTAGCCAGTTCATATCAAGTCCTGTGTCAGTTTGTCTCTGGTTCAGACGTAGGTCTTCCTGGTTGTCAGTTCCCTCGTGAACAAGGCTAAATGATGGTCATGTTCATGGTTGTGGGTTATTTGGTACAGTTTTCTTGTGTATTCCGGTTTTCTCTAGTCGTGGTTTTGGGATTCATCATCAGCTTCTGGGTGCTGTGCATGGTGGTTTGCTATAAGTGCTCGCCTTCTAGCAAAGAGTTTCTGTGCAAAAATGGTAAGGGCTTTGTATTCTTGTGCCGAGTCGAGAAGATGCTGTTCCATGTTCTGCAGAAAGTAGGTGATAGCAGTGGTGAGCCTGCATCGTAGATCCTCATACTGGTCGCAGTCATACATGAGATGTTGCCATGTCTCCTCGTGGCCACAGAGGATAGTTTTGCATTAAATGGCCCGTGCCCTGTGAGCAGAAAGGTGACGTGGAGCCCCGGTTGGAACCAACTAGGGAGTTTTGGAAAGACTCTGTTTACGCTAGGGAGGATCTTCTTGGTGATTTCCCCTTTAGTGGATTCTGTCCACCGATCCTGCCATTCCTGTCGGAGGTGGTCGAGCAGTCTGGTTTTTTCAAGCTTCCTGTTGTTGGCGAGATCCAACGTGAAGTTGAGGATAGTACACGGTATTTCTTTTGACATATGTCAGGGCGCATCCAATGATTTCCAAGTCCAGCGGGAGGACTCCGGCCAGAACCTGGAGTGTGTGCATGCTGACTGTGGAGACAGCTCGTGTGATTGTCAGAATTATTGAACGCTGGATGCTGTCCAAGTTCTTCTATTTACCACTGTGGTTAGCTTTTTGTACCAAACTGGTGAAGCATATGTGATGACCGGGATGAAGGTAGATTAGTAGTAGAGGGACGGGACAGGGCCCACTTGTTTAGCCCTCAGTCCCTCCTGGTCACTCTTGCGACGTTGTAAGGTGTGGGCTTGTTTCACTGGCAGGAACTTGGACCGCGCTATGTTACACTTTTCCCGAATGGCGATGGTGTCTTCCAAGATGACAATTCGCCGAGCCATCGGGCACTTCTTATGCAGGAATGATTTGAGGAACACAGTTCTGACTTCCAGCATATCGATTGGCCTCCGAACTCCCTCGATATCAATCCCATAGAGCACTGTGGAACATTATGGAAAGGCATATCAGGCGTCTGGATACACCAATCACCTCCATGCTTGCATTTCTGGCCGCATTACACACAGCTTGGTTGGCCATACCTCCGGAACGCTTCCACCATCTTGTTGAACCAATGCCACGTCGGATAGCTGCTGTACTGAGGGCAAAAGGAGGACCTACGAAGTATTAGGTAGGTGGTCATAATTCAGTGATCACTCAGTGCATATACACATGTAAACAAAACATTCTAAATATGCATAAATCTGTACAATTAAAATCATATATATTTACATAAGACATGTTTAAAAGTCTTAAAATCTTATTTACACATCAACACATGACCTCCTATAGAATGCTTGCCTCACAAAATTCAAAAATGCAATATAATTCTCTTGTGTTTGAACACCACCTCTGGAGTCCATTCCATAACTTGCATAATAGCAAGCATCTCCTCCCTATACCAAGTGTATAGGGAGGAGATGGCGCACACAGCCATTATATGCGCCGCATTTTCTATTGCCCCACATACATATGGGCTCAGAGAGCCTCTCCCTGAGCCCATGGCCAGCCCTAGCTCCGGCCAACCCATGCATAGTTACCGGATCCGGCAGAAAGGCAAAGGTGACCCTGCTCTCCTCTGAATTGCTCCATCGCTCCTTCCATATCTGTTCCAAATCCTGACTTATTCTGTTCATTTCAATCTTTTTATTCTGCTTGCCATACTATCCAGGCAAGCAACCACTCCCATTACCTCTGTAGGAATATTATTTACTGTTGCATATTCTTGTACTTTGGGTGTAAAGTAGGCGAACAGGTCAGGAACTGGGCTCCACACATACGTTGCACTAGTGCAAGAGAAATTCCCAAGACTTGGTACAGTTCATTTCACATCGCCTCTGCATCTAAGTTTCCCACGCCAGTGGTGTAGCCACGGACGCCAATACAATTGCAGGTAATACAAGTGCTGGTAGATTACCAGCAACCAAATATGCTGCTAATCTACGAGCCAATATCTAGCCAATACGAGGCAAGATCATCATTAGAAACGGTTCTACAGGCTCGGGTCACCGCCAAAAGAGCAAGTCTTTGAGCAGAAATCGATTGTTTTCTAACTACAGTTTGAGCTCTATTGCCCCATGCTCCAGCGGATAAGCCAATAATTGGAAGAAAGACACACTTATATAATAGATCGAGGGATCTCCCTCTCACTCCCCAATCCTGCGAATTTTAGAGTAAACAATCTTCTCTCTGAGATATTCCACATGGGGAAGAAAGGTTAGTCCCTCGTCCAACATCACTTCTAGGTACCTCACTACTGGCACATATCTCAAGGACCTGGCATGCGTTCTCACTACAGGACTACGTATCGGACTCAAATTACGTTTTAATAAAATTATACGGGATTTGGCTACAGATAACTGCAGTTTATTTTGCTGTATCCACTCATTAACCATTCTAAATGCATTATTAGCCTTATCCTCAATTTCCTTTCTAGACTTCCCTTTACAATTATCAGCAGGTCATTCGCAGAAACAAAGGCTCAGAACACTCAAAGTTTCCTCAAAAGCTTGCCCATGATCCAGTTCCACATATATGATCCTATCACTGAACCTCTCAGTTATTTTTGTACTTGTTCATATTGTGTTCTCATCACAACCCTCACTCACACAGATATTATAAATATTGGCGGACACTCCTGCCATTCTGCGCCTTCTCATTGGAAGGCGCAGAATGGCAGGAGTTCTCATTGCACTCTCCACCAGATCCTATCGAAAGCCCCTTTAAAAGTCGAGAAATACACCCAGGATATATTTCTCTAAAGAGTATCTTGCCTCAACCACAACCGCCTTCACAGCATCCTCCACTGACTTGCCTTTGCCGCCTCCGTAGCCAGGTGGGAAGGAGCAGCAGTGCGTAGCACACGCTTCTTGATTAGACCGGGGTTCGAGCCCGTCACCACCAAATACGGAGGATGCGGAAAGGTCAGGGAATGACCATCGCATATCTCGGAGCAATATGGCCTTAGTTGCTAATGCTCCTAAAAACCAAATAACAAACAAACTGACTTGCCCTTTCGGAAGCAATATTGCTGTCTAATTCCAATCCCTCTCTTACATACTTTTCTTTCA